>NC_085137.1:351985538-352302538 GCF_035046485.1 Aedes albopictus
TTGGTTCTAACTAAGTAATGTTTTTGGAAAAGTTACTTTTCATTTTTTGAACTTTTTCCTCACTATTATAGTCCCTTGGTCAAACTATCGCATAGTTTATCCAACATTACACAATATTATCGATTCGCACCCCAATGGCAACACTGAAAGTCACATTTTAGTGTGTACATACATGCTTTCATCCCATTATGCGGCTACCAAACCAGAGAATACTTGCTAGCTGGCTTGCTGGTTGATGCTTGGTCGTTGCATATGTATCAGTGCGCCATGCCATGGAAACATCCCCGATCCGTCGTCCGCTCGATAGTGTTTGGCGTTGCCATTCATCCCATATCTACATATCGCTACTTACAGCTATACAGAACTGTGCAGTTTCCCCACATCCGTCGCCTCGCACGAGATAGTGTGAGTTCCCATCTTGGCGCTCTCGTAAAGCGCAAAATTATAGAGTATAGTAGATATACACCTCAGCTAGATACCTAAACTAGTGTTCAGCTCATACTAGTCACCGAGGAATCTTTCCTTCACGTTCCTTTATCAATCACTTTACAAGCCGTCGAATCGACGAGAGTACATAGTCTACTGTCTCTTCCGGCGCTGTTTCAGAGATTGTTCCGCAGACGCATCCATGCGAACACAAAAGGCGCTCTTCTGACTGGCTGACGGCGGTTGGTAAAACGCGTGTTCCATATCAACAATTTTGACAGCGAAGACGGAGACTACGACTCGATGCTCGGTTGTTCGACAAACCGGTCGGTCTGGCTTTGTGCTTTGCTATCGTTTACTTTGTGGGACGATATCTTCCTATACCTACCCACTGGGTAGTACCCAGTCTTGTTCTGCTGCACTTGACATTCAGTTCCGCTGCTGTGCGCTTCGGCGGTCGTTGTCTCGCGGTTTGATGTCGATCGTTTCCGAGAGTATGGGAGAGTATGTCGGTCGCATCATCACCATCGATCGATTTGTTGTTTTTCTTGGGGGTGGTTTTCGGTGCTCACACTATATCGTCATAGATGACTCTGTTGGCATATTGTTGTATCACTGACCGAAGAACAACAATCGCTCGATAATAATGACCCAGTCTGAGAGAAGATAAGCGTGCGATGTTTGTTTTTATTTGGTAATCGATTCTCTTCGAATTCGAACGTCGTTTGTATGTGGTTCACTCCACCAATTGCTGCAAATTATGATATAGGAAAACAGCAGGTGAAGCGCTGTTTGTTTCTCGAATAACTGTAATAAGTTTTGTACCTTTTAATTACGCCCTTTTGTGCTTATCCAGTGACAGATATGCGTATTTCGACTACCACTTGTAATCATCCTCAGTGTCAGTTATTCACTCTAAAGGGTGATACGGTCAAAATTTGGTCACACAATTTTTTTCATAACTTTAGACTGCCTACAACAAAACAGCTGATTTTTGGACCAGTTATGCTACATTATATGTAGCTTATTCCATAAAATTTTCATCAAAATCGATTAAATATTGGTTGATATATAGACAAAAACATCGACCTACCTTTTTAAAATTTTGTACAAAGGCGCTCCATAGTAAATTTTCGGAAATTTAAGGTCAGTAAAGCACAATTTTGATTATAGCACTACCAATACTGCTCCGATTTTTATCAAAATTTTACAGTATAATACTATTATGAAAATATGTTCTTAGTAAAATTTTGAGCCATTTTGTATGAATACTTTCAAAGTTGTAGCAGTTTGAATATGAAAAAAACTGACCGGGTGCCACTTAAGCAAATATAACTTTGGATCAAATTGAATGAAATTTTTACACAGCATTTTGACATGCATACTTCACACACAGAAAAATTTTCATTGAAATCGGTTAAGGTGAATATGTAACGGAGCCAAACTTTGAATTTTCAAAAGCACAAATCTGCAGAACCGAGGATTGTTTTGCGCTGAAAAGTTGATCGATTGGTCACTACCAGCAAGTCATCAATCGATCAACTTTTCAGCGCAATCCGTCTTTTCGTTTCTCAGATTTGTGCTCTCGAAAATTCGAGGTGTGGCTTCGTTATATAATATTCACCTTAAGTATCTGTGGCTCTATAAATAAAACAGTAAAAATGTGTGAATCCCCCTTGCACAAAATTTAAAAATTGCAGATCTCAGGGTTCAACAATATCTCCGCAAATACTAGACCGATTTTGATGAAAATTTTATGGTACAAGCTACATATAATGTACCATTACTGATCCAAAAATCAGCTGTTTTGGTGCACGCAATCTAAAGTTATGAAAAAAATTGTGTGACCAAAATTTGACTTAACAAAATTTGACAAAATTTGACTATCTATACAAATATAACTTTGTAACGACTGGATCAAATTGAATGAAATTTTTACACAACATTTTTATATATATACTTTACATGCAGAAAAATTTTCATTGAAATTGGTTCAGTATTTCTGGCTCTATAAATAAAAGAGTAAAAATGTGTTCTCATTTTTTAATCCTCTTTGTACAAAATTTAAAAATTGCAGTTTTCAGGATTCACTATATCTCCGCAAATACTAAACCGATTTTATTGAAAATTTTATGGTCTAAGCTACACATAATGTAAAAAATCAGCTGTTTTGGTGTACGCAGTCTCAAGTTATGAAACAAATTGTGTGACCAAATTTTGACCGTATCACCCTTTATTAGTTTCATTTTCTGCTTTTGCATTTTTTCGTGCGCATACGACTGTTTTCATGTTGTATGTAAAGGGTACCGTTGTTGATTTTTATAAAGAAGTTGATCCTCGGTTCAATCTTTGGCGTGTTCATTTCATCGTACATACTTTGTATTTTCTTTTTTTTTGTCTTTATAGTCTCTATTTCAGCCTGGGGCTGGTTCGTCTCCTTTGTATTTTCTTCCTTTTTTCTACACATACAACTAATGTATATATTAGAGTGGATCAATGTTGTATGGGGAAAATCAAAATTTGATCCCACCAACCCGGAAATCAACTGTGCAAAATGTGGAAGCGATTTGTTGCTTCCCCGCATTCCGCATTGCGATTGAAATTTGATAGCTGAAGAAATATCGCAACGAATCCAGGTAAAATCTTGCGCAAACTTCCCCAAGACCGAGGAATCTCTAGAGAAACTTTCGAAGACATCTTGAGAAAAATTGGGGCATCATAAAAAAGTTCTGGAAGTAAGTAATCTCGGAAGGGAATACTAAGGATATTCAAGCAGGAACTCTGAAAACCTCTAAGAGTAATCCTGGGAGAAATTCCTGCGAAGAAATCCAAGAGAAATATCGGAAAACTCTCTGGAAGGAATTCTTAGAAGAACTCATGCAAGAATCTCGCAAAAATCTCGAGAGAAACTGTTGGAAAACTATCCCGGAAAACCACTAGGAAAAACTTCTGAAAGAAGTTTGGATAAGTTTTGGAAGGATCTCCGCGCATATCGGAAAAATCACAGGAAAATCTCGGGAAGCACTACAGCAGAGATTCCGTACAAATCTCCTACAGAAATTCTGGGAGAATTTTCGGTAGAAATCCCAGAAACAACTCTCACAAATCCCGAAAGAACACCGAGATAATCTAGGAAGGAACTAGTTTTCGCAAGCCGAAATATCCAAAAAGCAAAAAGAAAAAAAAAACTGGAATAATACGCAAAAGCGTTGTCGTTTTTTTTTCTTTTTCTTTGTGGCTCGACGTTCTAACTGGAACTTGGACCACTTCTTTTCATCTTAGTGTTCTTTGAACAATTCCACAGTTATTAATTGAAGGGTTCTCTTTACCTGGCATTGTATGAATTTGTATATTGTGAGGCAAGTACAGGGGATAGACAAAATGATCGGGACAGGCAAAATTTTCTTTTCTCAAAAAAAAAAATCAAATAGCTGTAACTTTTCGAAAAGTGCATCAAATATTCTCAAATTTTGACTGTAAGCAGATCAACTATTTGTGTATCAGTGGACAAAATTTGGAAAAGATCGAACTATTCTGCACGAAGTTATAAAGATTCTAAAAAAGGTATAATTATCCGATAGCCAACTTTGAGCTGTTATATCTCCGGATTCAATGAACCGAATGCAATGAAATTTTGACCATTTATGACTTATATAATGAGCTTTGAAAAACTTTTGGCATAACTTGATATTCTTAATACGGATGAAAGTTATAACGATTAGATTATTTTTCTAATAAAACACTAAATTATCCAAAATTTCAACATCGTTTCAAAATTCAAGATGCTCATAATAACTCATTTAAATTCCCTCTGATTGTTTTGAATACAGATATGTTTTGAAAGAAAATAACAACATAGGCGGCAATTCATTGAAAAAGTAATGGGATGCATATTAAAAATAGACCAATTAACTTAAAATCATAAAATCAATGGAATCGCTATAACTTTTTCTCTTGTTAATAATTTCAAGTTCAGTCAAACGTTTTTCAGAGCTAATTATATAAGTACTAAATGAACAAAATTTCATTGCATTCGGTTCATTGAATCCGGAGATATAACAGCTCAAAATTGGCTATCGGATAATTCTACCTTTTTCTAAAATGATTATAACTTCGTGCAGAATAGCCCGATCATTTCAAAATTCTGTCCACTGATACACAACTTGTTGATTAACTTACAGTCAAAATTTGAGAATATTTGATGCACTTTTCGAAAAGTTACAGCTAATTGGACATTTTTTGAAAAGTGACAATTTTGCCTGTCCCGAACATTTTGTCTATCCCCTGTACAATGCCCAGGGAAGTCGAGAAAAGTTCCCGACTGGAACGGGAATCGCTCCCGTCTTCTCAGGGTTGGCGATCCTAAGCCATATACACAAGGCTAACTGGAGGCCCCTGCCATCTTTTCAGTCAGTGGAAATGCCAACTTTTATGAGTTGTGAAAACTTGTGTCGTTTTCTGTGGATCTCTGATAAATATTCCTGAACAGATATTTGTTTTATTTTCGAAGGAATTTATAAAAAAGTACTTGGAGAAGCTTAGATATTAGGTGGAATTTCGGTGTGTTTTTTTATTGTAAACTTTCAAAATTTCCCCTGGAAAAAAAACCTGAAAAACTCAGGGAATTTTATTTTGTATTATAAGTAGAAAGCCTGTAGGAGTGATACATGCATTCAGGCCGATCAAATTATTTCTGAACAAAGTATTAAGTGAGCGATTGATTCATTTAAGCCCTTCATAGCGCCGGATAGGAATAGCATTTTTTCGGTACTACCATTACAGAAGGGTCAAGAAAACTTCACAAATCTTAACCAAGTTGTTCCGATAAATCTTGTCGAAGTTGGGGAGAAGTCACTTTTATCCCAAAGGTAAATATTAAAAGTAAATCGTCATCAAAATCCTTCAGACCCACGAGTTTATCGTCCATTATGTTGAAAATAAGGCTGACACAAATTTCGATTTTCTCTTGTGTCACCTCACCCCTCGAAAAAATTTGGTCGGAATACAACACTTTGAGGGGGGTCACAAATATTTTTTTAAGAAATTTCAAAATTTTCAGGTGAAATTGGAGTCATCCAGAATTTTTTTTAACAAATCCGATGAGTTTCAATTTTTATTAATTGTTTGAGAATTTCTTCATCACATACATTTATTATTTATCCTCCACCCCCCCTAACGAGTCAACGAGCACTGTAACAAAAGAAGAAAATGAGACTTGTTCCGGCCTAATGGAAAAACTACTAGGAGAGTATATTAAATTGTCATATTTAACAGAAAGCTCTTTGAATCAAAATCAATTGGCATGCCATAAAGGTAAATCTTCAGTAAAAGTACTTCATAAGCTGGTTACAAAATTGGAAAGACCCTTTGAGACAAAAGAGATTTCATTTGCTGCGCTCCATGATATTGAAGGAGCGTTCGATCACACGCCTTACGACTCAATGAGTAATGTTATTGTCGTGTCCGAAACGAGCGGATTCCACAAATGCCTTGATAATTGGATTGGAGAAATGTTTTCAAAAAGAGAGATCTCTATGAGATCATCTGACCTTGGTAGCTCATTTATTACCGTTAAAGGAGTAAAAGGGTGCCCACAAGGAGGCTGCCTTCACTTCTATTGTGGTTTCTTATAGTTGATGATCCCCTAAATAAACTGGAAGCACAAGGCTTTGAAGTAATTAGCTTCGTTGATCTCTGTCATACTAAATCTGACAACATCTAAATCGCTTGACGCTTTACTTTATTTTCTTTCACTCCATCAATTTGTTCAATAGAAGCTGCAAAGAGTGCATTGAAGATCAAAAAAGTTCATAACTCTTCGATGGTGACCTGAGAGGCTATCTCACTATTCTAAAAAGACAATTTACACCGTCTTCAGCCAAAGGTTGCACAGACTAAACACATTACATACATTAGACAACGGACGGTACACAAAACACCCAGTGGCCCAGTGATGAATTTTTCGGGCGACGAAAAGTTTTCACCGACTGGAGCGGGAATCGAACCCACACTCCAAGGCTTACGATACGCCTAGACGACTGGCGCCGTTAACCGCACGGCCACGAAGCCCATAAACAATTGGTATCGGCTTTCTAATCGTAAATAATAGTGCTTGGTTGATTGATTGATTGATTTGTCTTTATTAAAGAGACTTTCAGCCCTTGGCCGCTTGGTTGAACAAAAGATACAATTTTGAACACTCTTTTGAAATGATCCTAATCCTTTGCAAAATAAAGTCTAGTCTAGTTTAGTCTAGTCTAGCCTACATATACGCAGTCAACTCTTGGAATAGTTCTGAAAAATGATAAAATCGATAACTTCTATCATTTATTTGACATTATGTATACTTGCAAGGTATCAGACAAAATCTGTCGGTACTTCCCGGGTAGAGGTGAAATACTGACGATCAAAACATAATATTGATTTGATTGATATGAGAAATATAAGATCTGAAAATAATATCTCAAAAATGTTCCTGGAACATCTGAACAATATTAAAATTTGATATTTGAGGATCAAACAAATAGCTCGCTGCTATTGATCAGATCTTACAAAATCTAAATATGATGTGATGATGATGTTCCAGGAGTTAATTTTTGATTTTATTTTTAGATCTTTTATCTCTTATGTCAGTCAAACCCACATCACTTTTTGATCTCCATTTAAAAATATTCTATTATTGAGCTCTTTTCCTCTATTCGGGTTGGTAAATCCGGTGCAACTCGAAAGCTGTTATGTGCTCGGGAGTTCTCGGGAGCTTCAGGCTGGTTTCAATGAGTTTCTATGTATTTCATAGCGTTTCATTGGAGATCTAAGAGGGGTTCCTGAAAACTTCAGGGAGTTCCTGAAAACTTCAGGGGGTTACATAAGTGTTTCAGTTGAATTTTAAGAGGCGTTCACAGGACTTCAGGTGTGCTGCACAGAGGTTTCTAAGAAGTTTTAAGACAGTTCAGGGACGCTTCACGAAATTTCAGAAGAGCTACAAGACGTTTCATGGCGTTTCCGTAGGTTTATATGGGTTCAGAAGCTTTCAGGAGAGATCCAGATAGGTTTTAGGTTCAATGTTGGTTACAATTAGATTTTAAGGCTCCCGAGGGTTCAGGGGGGCTTCATTTGGGGTTTCAGAGGCTTTCAGTCAAATTTCAGAGACGTTTCACGCCATTTGAGCGAGTTTGAGAGGAGTTCTTGTGGGGTTTGGAAGGCTTCACAGGCTTCTGGGTGATCTTCAGGTCGATGTCAAGGAGATTTCAGAGGGACCAGGACTAGCCTTCAGGGGGGTTCAGAAAGTTCCAGGAGGCTTCGCAAACTTCTAGTTGAGGCTTTCAGGTGAGATACGCAGCGGTTTATGAGCAAATTCAACGTGTATACAGAGGATATCAGGGAGTTTTGTAAGTTTTCAGAGAAGTTCCCGCTTCGTCTTCATTGGCTTCCCAGTGTGCTTTAGGTGGTTTCATGATGCTTTCAGAATCGTTTCGAGGCGTTTCAGAGACTTTGACATGATTCAGACTGATTCCACTTGAAGATTCAAAGATCTGTCCACAACAGAACTCTTGCAAACTCTGATGATGCCAAAGCCATTGAACTCATCTCTTGATACGCTATAGCTACTTGAGGTTGTGTCAGTATGGACCTGTATCATAAAGTTCTTAGGGACAACTAGTTACGCTCGTAGGATCGACGACATATACTAAAGTGAGGTTTTGAAGATTTTCAAACAAACAGTCAACACACCTTTTAACAGTTCGTAGTTGCATGAGGTTGTGTAAGCATGAATTTAATTCATAATGCTCCAAAATATCACTGATTACGGGTGAAGATCCGATGCCCTATACTTCAGGGAGCTTTGGATACAGTCATTAAACATAAAGCTATATAAATCATAGATGTATGTGTCTGTGTGAGTATAAACCTTATCAATACAGCGAGAGGTCACAATTGTATCGATATTATTGTGTTTCACAAAGGTATGTAATAACTTCAGACCTTCGTTGTCTGAATACAAACTAATTCTGATTTTGATGACAATGTACTTATTTTCATTTCGCCAAAGGTATGAACCTTCTTCGGATGGAAACATTGTAAAACGAGTTTACCATGGTTCTGTCTTACGCCAAACAATATCAGCGATGAACATAGAGTGGATAGATAAATGTAGAGATGACTTTATTGAAAATAAAACGATGATTGCATGGAAATTGCCATTCGATAAGAGAATCTGTTATCATATGATTGGCTTCAAAGATTCGCGCCAAAGAAAAGTATGATTCATCTTATTTTGGGTGCTTGCTCATATCTCTACCCATCCTCTACTACGCGTTTCCTCCCTCTTGTATCGCGTTCTGCCGGGAAGCGCCGATTGCAATCGAATTCGCCGGGACAGCAAGTTGGGAAGAAAGAAAAGCGTAGATAGTGGGCGCGCGGAGAACACCAGACCTACTAATACGATGCAAAGGTGAAACACGAGCCAAATCAGCGCAATTTGTAATCATTTTCAACCTTGCGCTTTTTGTATTGCTTCGCATCATCGTTCGGATCGGACCGAACGACGGACAATTCCCACGATTATTTGCTCTGGTGTTACAATTTGATTTGGCTGCTGCTGCTCGCAACGAGAATCGATTAATTGCGCTTCAAGCATGCGGATAAGAGGGAAACACGACTGAAAAAGGTTCGTGGGTGTGTGGGTGAGTGAGGATTTGATTGAACCAGGGGATTGCGTGTTGAGCGGGGAGTACGAAAATAGTAAACAAAAGATTTGAGCTGGGTAGTTTCGGGAGCAGTCGGTGTCGGGTGTTTCGTAAGTCGGTGAATCGATGAGGGAGAAAGTTTAATCATTATCATTAGGTGAATGACAAGATTATTCAAAACAACATCGATGCACGAGAATATTGAGCTTCAGACTCTAGTTTTAATTTAAAAACACTTCACTAATACTTTACTTTTGCAAAAGAAAATAAAAAATGAATAACTCTTTTAAAGAAAAACTAGAAAGGACGAGCAAATTCCTTTTAATTCTACTACTGTGCTTATCTTCGGACAGATAGGCCTATTTCGTCTGTGACTTACAGACTTCTTCAGTGTCAAGTGCTCGACTGAAGAAAACCTCGCATTCGTTGTGGTATTTATACTAGGAGTGTATGTGTAGGTACGTGTGTGGGTAAAAGTGTAGGTATAAAAATGTAGGTACAAAATTGTAGGTACATATTTGTAAAAAAAGGGGGTGTATCTGCCTGTTAGAAAACAGGGTGTCAATAAGATACCTAAAGCTAGGAAAATTCCTACCGATTTGGTAGGTAGTCAATTGGTGTTTGTTGTGTTATTTTTTTCCTGCCGATTTGGTAGGTAGTCAATTTGTGTTTTGTGTATTGTGTAATGTTTTGTGTGTGTTAGGTAAAAATTTAAACAGCCACGTGTACCCATTGCCCTGATCCTTGTTAAGTAGTTTTTTATTGTTTTGTTTGTAAATTTCTAAACTTTCTGCAACATCAAGTTTCCATGGGTTTATAATGTGTCGTAAGAGTTTAATATTTGAAGTATTCATAAAATGTCCTTCATTGAAAATATGTTCAGCAACTTTAGATTTAAAATGATGAATGAGTCCCTTGTCTGTGTCTTTGTGTGCTTTTGATACTTCCGTTATGTGTTCTTTGAATCGTGTGTTGAGTGTGCGTTTTGTTTGTCCTATGTATATTTTGTCACAGTGATTACATGTTACTTTGTAAACACCAGATTTTGCTAAGTTGTCCAACGGGTCTTTCGTAGATCCTAAGAGAGTTTGAAGTTGGTTAGCTTTGCTTGTGAAAACTAATTCAAAACCAAACTTTCTGAGAATTGGTCGGAGTTTTTTGGTGTCATTGTTGTAGTTCACAGTTATCCGTTTAAGTGTAGGTTCTGTCCGTGTCAGTGTAGTCAAAGAACGTCTGTATTGTTGTTGTGTCTTTTTGTTGATGATCTGTTGTATTGTTTGTTTTGTGTAACCGTTCAACTGTGCTGTTTCGAAAATGTAATTAAGTTCTTTCGTTTTTCCTGTTTCACTAAGTGGAAGTGTCTGTATTCGGTGTATCATGTGATTGAAGGATGCAATTTTGTGTTGATGTGAGTGATTTGATGAATTTGGAATAGTGCGTTGAGTGTGTGTCGGTTTTCTGTAAATTTCGAAGGAAAGTGTTGATTCTTGTTTTACGATGAGTATGTCCAAAAATGGTAGTTGGTTGTTCTGTTCAATTTCACAAGTGAATTCGATGTTTTTGTGTGCATTATTGATATTATTCAAGATTTCTGGTAAAAGATGTTTCTTAACAATGCTAAACACGTCGTCAACGTATCTCCACCAGACTTCAGGAAGCTGTTTGTTGTTTTCTAAGCGTTTTTCCAAATTTGCCATAAAAATTTCACTTAAAAATGGAGAAAGTGGATTGCCCATGGGGGCACCATTAAGTTGTTTGTAGGTTTCATTTCTGAACGAAAAATAATTTTCTTCCATACAAAGTTTGGTTAATTTGATGTATGTACGAACTTTCTTAATCCAATCTGAATTTGAATCTTCATATTGGGTCAGAAGCCAATCTTCTAGTAGGTTAATGGCCTCTTTAACTGGAATGCTTGGAAATAGTGATTTAACGTCGAATGAAACTAAAATTTCATCGTCGTTAACGGATAAATTCTGTACTAGTTCTGTGAATTGTTCGGAATTCTTGACAGATCTACTGTGAAATTTTTTAGGCATGTTTTGGAATTCTTGTACTAAATATTTGGCAATTTTGTGTGTAGGTGAACCAATGGCTGAAACAATCTCACGCATTTCATTTCCAGGTTTATGAACTTTGGGAAGTCCTTTTATTCTTGGCAATGAAGGGTTAGATTCTTTCAGGCTTTTAATGACGCTTCCTAAAACTGGTGTAGACTCTTTGAGAGTTTTGTCAACACGTCTTACTAATCCTGGAAGAGGATCAGTACGTTGTTTTCGGTAAGGTCCATTTTGAATCTTGTTATTCATTATTTCATCATAGTCCTCTTTGTTCATGATTACTGTTTTGTTTCCTTTGTCAGCTTTCAGATAGAAAACTGGTTTCTGGTTAAGTTCTTTGATTATTCGTTGTTCTTTCAGGTGTTCTTTGTTCAATTTGTTTTGTTGTGTGTTTTGAATAGTGTTAGCTGTTTGTGTTCTGATTTCTTGAATCTGTGGTGTCTGTAAATTGTTCGTGTTGATAGCTGTTTCAATGTCGATTATGGTTTGTGTTGAATCTGGTTTAGAGTGTACTGCGTAGTTAAGACCTTTGTTGAGAAGGGTCAACTGTTCTTCCGTAAACTGTTCGGAAGAGCGATTGACCACTAACCCAGTAAGTTCTTGTGTTGTGTTTTGTGGTTGTGTAGAAGAACATGTAAACTTCGGATTTTGCATCTTTAATGCTTTAAGTTTTTTATCTAGTAATTTCCTTTTTCTTTCTGATTCACAAAATTCTGCAACCTTTACTTTTGTTAGAAAATTAGGGAAAGATTCAGGATAATCTTTCGCTAACTTTAAATGGAGAGAATAACATTCCAAAGTTTTCATGTTGATCTTGCTGTGTAGTTTTTTGATGCTTTCTTTGATGAGTGTTTGTTCAAGTGTCTTTACAATGTTGGGGTTTGTGGCTGTTTTAACTTTTACCTTGTGACTTACGGGAGTAAGCCTGTACTCTATACACTTCTTGAGAAACGCGATATCCTTGTGTAATCCTGCGATGGTCTTCTTCAACTCGATGAACTTATTCGGCTCTGACTTTGGCTTGGTTGCCATCTTCACTTTACTATTACTTTAGAGCTTTTAGTAGAACTTGTTACTTCAGACTCTAGTTTTAATTTAAAAACACTTCACTAATACTTTACTTTTGCAAAAGAAAATAAAAAATGAATAACTCTTTTAAAGAAAAACTAGAAAGGACGAGCAAATTCCTTTTAATTCTACTACTGTGCTTATCTTCGGACAGATAGGCCTATTTCGTCTGTGACTTACAGACTTCTTCAGTGTCAAGTGCTCGACTGAAGAAAACCTCGCATTCGTTGTGGTATTTATACTAGGAGTGTATGTGTAGGTACGTGTGTGGGTAAAAGTGTAGGTATAAAAATGTAGGTACAAAATTGTAGGTACATATTTGTAAAAAAAGGGGGTGTATCTGCCTGTTAGAAAACAGGGTGTCAATAAGATACCTAAAGCTAGGAAAATTCCTACCGATTTGGTAGGTAGTCAATTGGTGTTTGTTGTGTTATTTTTTCCTGCCGATTTGGTAGGTAGTCAATTTGTGTTTTGTGTATTGTGTAATGTTTTGTGTGTGTTAGGTAAAAATTTAAACAGCCACGTGTACCCATTGCCCTGATCCTTGTTAAGTAGTTTTTTATTGTTTTGTTTGTAAATTTCTAAACTTTCTGCAACATCAAGTTTCCATGGGTTTATAATGTGTCGTAAGAGTTTAATATTTGAAGTATTCATAAAATGTCCTTCATTGAAAATATGTTCAGCAACTTTAGATTTAAAATGATGAATGAGTCCCTTGTCTGTGTCTTTGTGTGCTTTTGATACTTCCGTTATGTGTTCTTTGAATCGTGTGTTGAGTGTGCGTTTTGTTTGTCCTATGTATATTTTGTCACAGTGATTACATGTTACTTTGTAAACACCAGATTTTGCTAAGTTGTCCAACGGGTCTTTCGTAGATCCTAAGAGAGTTTGAAGTTGGTTAGCTTTGCTTGTGAAAACTAATTCAAAACCAAACTTTCTGAGAATTGGTCGGAGTTTTTTGGTGTCATTGTTGTAGTTCACAGTTATCCGTTTAAGTGTAGGTTCTGTCCGTGTCAGTGTAGTCAAAGAACGTCTGTATTGTTGTTGTGTCTTTTTGTTGATGATCTGTTGTATTGTTTGTTTTGTGTAACCGTTCAACTGTGCTGTTTCGAAAATGTAATTAAGTTCTTTCGTTTTTCCTGTTTCACTAAGTGGAAGTGTCTGTATTCGGTGTATCATGTGATTGAAGGATGCAATTTTGTGTTGATGTGAGTGATTTGATGAATTTGGAATAGTGCGTTGAGTGTGTGTCGGTTTTCTGTAAATTTCGAAGGAAAGTGTTGATTCTTGTTTTACGATGAGTATGTCCAAAAATGGTAGTTGGTTGTTCTGTTCAATTTCACAAGTGAATTCGATGTTTTTGTGTGCATTATTGATATTATTCAAGATTTCTGGTAAAAGATGTTTCTTAACAATGCTAAACACGTCGTCAACGTATCTCCACCAGACTTCAGGAAGCTGTTTGTTGTTTTCTAAGCGTTTTTCCAAATTTGCCATAAAAATTTCACTTAAAAATGGAGAAAGTGGATTGCCCATGGGGGCACCATTAAGTTGTTTGTAGGTTTCATTTCTGAACGAAAAATAATTTTCTTCCATACAAAGTTTGGTTAATTTGATGTATGTACGAACTTTCTTAATCCAATCTGAATTTGAATCTTCATATTGGGTCAGAAGCCAATCTTCTAGTAGGTTAATGGCCTCTTTAACTGGAATGCTTGGAAATAGTGATTTAACGTCGAATGAAACTAAAATTTCATCGTCGTTAACGGATAAATTCTGTACTAGTTCTGTGAATTGTTCGGAATTCTTGACAGATCTACTGTGAAATTTTTTAGGCATGTTTTGGAATTCTTGTACTAAATATTTGGCAATTTTGTGTGTAGGTGAACCAATGGCTGAAACAATCTCACGCATTTCATTTCCAGGTTTATGAACTTTGGGAAGTCCTTTTATTCTTGGCAATGAAGGGTTAGATTCTTTCAGGCTTTTAATGACGCTTCCTAAAACTGGTGTAGACTCTTTGAGAGTTTTGTCAACACGTCTTACTAATCCTGGAAGAGGATCAGTACGTTGTTTTCGGTAAGGTCCATTTTGAATCTTGTTATTCATTATTTCATCATAGTCCTCTTTGTTCATGATTACTGTTTTGTTTCCTTTGTCAGCTTTCAGATAGAAAACTGGTTTCTGGTTAAGTTCTTTGATTATTCGTTGTTCTTTCAGGTGTTCTTTGTTCAATTTGTTTTGTTGTGTGTTTTGAATAGTGTTAGCTGTTTGTGTTCTGATTTCTTGAATCTGTGGTGTCTGTAAATTGTTCGTGTTGATAGCTGTTTCAATGTCGATTATGGTTTGTGTTGAATCTGGTTTAGAGTGTACTGCGTAGTTAAGACCTTTGTTGAGAAGGGTCAACTGTTCTTCCGTAAACTGTTCGGAAGAGCGATTGACCACTAACCCAGTAAGTTCTTGTGTTGTGTTTTGTGGTTGTGTAGAAGAACATGTAAACTTCGGATTTTGCATCTTTAATGCTTTAAGTTTTTTATCTAGTAATTTCCTTTTTCTTTCTGATTCACAAAATTCTGCAACCTTTACTTTTGTTAGAAAATTAGGGAAAGATTCAGGATAATCTTTCGCTAACTTTAAATGGAGAGAATAACATTCCAAAGTTTTCATGTTGATCTTGCTGTGTAGTTTTTTGATGCTTTCTTTGATGAGTGTTTGTTCAAGTGTCTTTACAATGTTGGGGTTTGTGGCTGTTTTAACTTTTACCTTGTGACTTACGGGAGTAAGCCTGTACTCTATACACTTCTTGAGAAACGCGATATCCTTGTGTAATCCTGCGATGGTCTTCTTCAACTCGATGAACTTATTCGGCTCTGACTTTGGCTTGGTTGCCATCTTCACTTTACTATTACTTTAGAGCTTTTAGTAGAACTTGTTACTTCAGACTCTAGTTTTAATTTAAAAACACTTCACTAATACTTTACTTTTGCAAAAGAAAATAAAAAATGAATAACTCTTTTAAAGAAAAACTAGAAAGGACGAGCAAATTCCTTTTAATTCTACTACTGTGCTTATCTTCGGACAGATAGGCCTATTTCGTCTGTGACTTACAGACTTCTTCAGTGTCAAGTGCTCGACTGAAGAAAACCTCGCATTCGTTGTGGTATTTATACTAGGAGTGTATGTGTAGGTACGTGTGTGGGTAAAAGTGTGGGTATAAAAATGTAGGTACAAAATTGTAGGTACATATTTGTAAAAAAAGGGGGTGTATCTGCCTGTTAGAAAACAGGGTGTCAATAAGATACCTAAAGCTAGGAAAATTCCTACCGATTTGGTAGGTAGTCAATTGGTGTTTGTTGTGTTATTTTTTCCTGCCGATTTGGTAGGTAGTCAATTTGTGTTTTGTGTATTGTGTAATGTTTTGTGTGTGTTAGGTAAAAATTTAAACAGCCACGTGTACCCATTGCCCTGATCCTTGTTAAGTAGTTTTTTATTGTTTTGTTTGTAAATTTCTAAACTTTCTGCAACATCAAGTTTCCATGGGTTTATAATGTGTCGTAAGAGTTTAATATTTGAAGTATTCATAAAATGTCCTTCATTGAAAATATGTTCAGCAACTTTAGATTTAAAATGATGAATGAGTCCCTTGTCTGTGTCTTTGTGTGCTTTTGATACTTCCGTTATGTGTTCTTTGAATCGTGTGTTGAGTGTGCGTTTTGTTTGTCCTATGTATATTTTGTCACAGTGATTACATGTTACTTTGTAAACACCAGATTTTGCTAAGTTGTCCAACGGGTCTTTCGTAGATCCTAAGAGAGTTTGAAGTTGGTTAGCTTTGCTTGTGAAAACTAATTCAAAACCAAACTTTCTGAGAATTGGTCGGAGTTTTTTGGTGTCATTGTTGTAGTTCACAGTTATCCGTTTAAGTGTAGGTTCTGTCCGTGTCAGTGTAGTCAAAGAACGTCTGTATTGTTGTTGTGTCTTTTTGTTGATGATCTGTTGTATTGTTTGTTTTGTGTAACCGTTCAACTGTGCTGTTTCGAAAATGTAATTAAGTTCTTTCGTTTTTCCTGTTTCACTAAGTGGAAGTGTCTGTATTCGGTGTATCATGTGATTGAAGGATGCAATTTTGTGTTGATGTGAGTGATTTGATGAATTTGGAATAGTGCGTTGAGTGTGTGTCGGTTTTCTGTAAATTTCGAAGGAAAGTGTTGATTCTTGTTTTACGATGAGTATGTCCAAAAATGGTAGTTGGTTGTTCTGTTCAATTTCACAAGTGAATTCGATGTTTTTGTGTGCATTATTGATATTATTCAAGATTTCAGGTAAAAGATGTTTCTTAACAATGCTAAACACGTCGTCAACGTATCTCCACCAGACTTCAGGAAGCTGTTTGTTGTTTTCTAAGCGTTTTTCCAAATTTGCCATAAAAATTTCACTTAAAAATGGAGAAAGTGGATTGCCCATGGGGGCACCATTAAGTTGTTTGTAGGTTTCATTTCTGAACGAAAAATAATTTTCTTCCATACAAAGTTTGGTTAATTTGATGTATGTACGAACTTTCTTAATCCAATCTGAATTTGAATCTTCATATTGGGTCAGAAGCCAATCTTCTAGTAGGTTAATGGCCTCTTTAACTGGAATGCTTGGAAATAGTGATTTAACGTCGAATGAAACTAAAATTTCATCGTCGTTAACGGATAAATTCTGTACTAGTTCTGTGAATTGTTCGGAATTCTTGACAGATCTACTGTGAAATTTTTTAGGCATGTTTTGGAATTCTTGTACTAAATATTTGGCAATTTTGTGTGTAGGTGAACCAATGGCTGAAACAATCTCACGCATTTCATTTCCAGGTTTATGAACTTTGGGAAGTCCTTTTATTCTTGGCAATGAAGGGTTAGATTCTTTCAGGCTTTTAATGACGCTTCCTAAAACTGGTGTAGACTCTTTGAGAGTTTTGTCAACACGTCTTACTAATCCTGGAAGAGGATCAGTACGTTGTTTTCGGTAAGGTCCATTTTGAATCTTGTTATTCATTATTTCATCATAGTCCTCTTTGTTCATGATTACTGTTTTGTTTCCTTTGTCAGCTTTCAGATAGAAAACTGGTTTCTGGTTAAGTTCTTTGATTATTCGTTGTTCTTTCAGGTGTTCTTTGTTCAATTTGTTTTGTTGTGTGTTTTGAATAGTGTTAGCTGTTTGTGTTCTGATTTCTTGAATCTGTGGTGTCTGTAAATTGTTCGTGTTGATAGCTGTTTCAATGTCGATTATGGTTTGTGTTGAATCTGGTTTAGAGTGTACTGCGTAGTTAAGACCTTTGTTGAGAAGGGTCAACTGTTCTTCCGTAAACTGTTCGGAAGAGCGATTGACCACTAACCCAGTAAGTTCTTGTGTTGTGTTTTGTGGTTGTGTAGAAGAACATGTAAACTTCGGATTTTGCATCTTTAATGCTTTAAGTTTTTTATCTAGTAATTTCCTTTTTCTTTCTGATTCACAAAATTCTGCAACCTTTACTTTTGTTAGAAAATTAGGGAAAGATTCAGGATAATCTTTCGCTAACTTTAAATGGAGAGAATAACATTCCAAAGTTTTCATGTTGATCTTGCTGTGTAGTTTTTTGATGCTTTCTTTGATGAGTGTTTGTTCAAGTGTCTTTACAATGTTGGGGTTTGTGGCTGTTTTAACTTTTACCTTGTGACTTACGGGAGTAAGCCTGTACTCTATACACTTCTTGAGAAACGCGATATCCTTGTGTAATCCTGCGATGGTCTTCTTCAACTCGATGAACTTATTCGGCTCTGACTTTGGCTTGGTTGCCATCTTCACTTTACTATTACTTTAGAGCTTTTAGTAGAACTTGTTACTTCAGACTCTAGTTTTAATTTAAAAACACTTCACTAATACTTTACTTTTGCAAAAGAAAATAAAAAATGAATAACTCTTTTAAAGAAAAACTAGAAAGGACGAGCAAATTCCTTTTAATTCTACTACTGTGCTTATCTTCGGACAGATAGGCCTATTTCGTCTGTGACTTACAGACTTCTTCAGTGTCAAGTGCTCGACTGAAGAAAACCTCGCATTCGTTGTGGTATTTATACTAGGAGTGTATGTGTAGGTACGTGTGTGGGTAAAAGTGTAGGTATAAAAATGTAGGTACAAAATTGTAGGTACATATTTGTAAAAAAAGGGGGTGTATCTGCCTGTTAGAAAACAGGGTGTCAATAAGATACCTAAAGCTAGGAAAATTCCTACCGATTTGGTAGGTAGTCAATTGGTGTTTGTTGTGTTATTTTTTCCTGCCGATTTGGTAGGTAGTCAATTTGTGTTTTGTGTATTGTGTAATGTTTTGTGTGTGTTAGGTAAAAATTTAAACAGCCACGTGTACCCATTGCCCTGATCCTTGTTAAGTAGTTTTTTATTGTTTTGTTTGTAAATTTCTAAACTTTCTGCAACATCAAGTTTCCATGGGTTTATAATGTGTCGTAAGAGTTTAATATTTGAAGTATTCATAAAATGTCCTTCATTGAAAATATGTTCAGCAACTTTAGATTTAAAATGATGAATGAGTCCCTTGTCTGTGTCTTTGTGTGCTTTTGATACTTCCGTTATGTGTTCTTTGAATCGTGTGTTGAGTGTGCGTTTTGTTTGTCCTATGTATATTTTGTCACAGTGATTACATGTTACTTTGTAAACACCAGATTTTGCTAAGTTGTCCAACGGGTCTTTCGTAGATCCTAAGAGAGTTTGAAGTTGGTTAGCTTTGCTTGTGAAAACTAATTCAAAACCAAACTTTCTGAGAATTGGTCGGAGTTTTTTGGTGTCATTGTTGTAGTTCACAGTTATCCGTTTAAGTGTAGGTTCTGTCCGTGTCAGTGTAGTCAAAGAACGTCTGTATTGTTGTTGTGTCTTTTTGTTGATGATCTGTTGTATTGTTTGTTTTGTGTAACCGTTCAACTGTGCTGTTTCGAAAATGTAATTAAGTTCTTTCGTTTTTCCTGTTTCACTAAGTGGAAGTGTCTGTATTCGGTGTATCATGTGATTGAAGGATGCAATTTTGTGTTGATGTGAGTGATTTGATGAATTTGGAATAGTGCGTTGAGTGTGTGTCGGTTTTCTGTAAATTTCGAAGGAAAGTGTTGATTCTTGTTTTACGATGAGTATGTCCAAAAATGGTAGTTGGTTGTTCTGTTCAATTTCACAAGTGAATTCGATGTTTTTGTGTGCATTATTGATATTATTCAAGATTTCAGGTAAAAGATGTTTCTTAACAATGCTAAACACGTCGTCAACGTATCTCCACCAGACTTCAGGAAGCTGTTTGTTGTTTTCTAAGCGTTTTTCCAAATTTGCCATAAAAATTTCACTTAAAAATGGAGAAAGTGGATTGCCCATGGGGGCACCATTAAGTTGTTTGTAGGTTTCATTTCTGAACGAAAAATAATTTTCTTCCATACAAAGTTTGGTTAATTTGATGTATGTACGAACTTTCTTAATCCAATCTGAATTTGAATCTTCATATTGGGTCAGAAGCCAATCTTCTAGTAGGTTAATGGCCTCTTTAACTGGAATGCTTGGAAATAGTGATTTAACGTCGAATGAAACTAAAATTTCATCGTCGTTAACGGATAAATTCTGTACTAGTTCTGTGAATTGTTCGGAATTCTTGACAGATCTACTGTGAAATTTTTTAGGCATGTTTTGGAATTCTTGTACTAAATATTTGGCAATTTTGTGTGTAGGTGAACCAATGGCTGAAACAATCTCACGCATTTCATTTCCAGGTTTATGAACTTTGGGAAGTCCTTTTATTCTTGGCAATGAAGGGTTAGATTCTTTCAGGCTTTTAATGACGCTTCCTAAAACTGGTGTAGACTCTTTGAGAGTTTTGTCAACACGTCTTACTAATCCTGGAAGAGGATCAGTACGTTGTTTTCGGTAAGGTCCATTTTGAATCTTGTTATTCATTATTTCATCATAGTCCTCTTTGTTCATGATTACTGTTTTGTTTCCTTTGTCAGCTTTCAGATAGAAAACTGGTTTCTGGTTAAGTTCTTTGATTATTCGTTGTTCTTTCAGGTGTTCTTTGTTCAATTTGTTTTGTTGTGTGTTTTGAATAGTGTTAGCTGTTTGTGTTCTGATTTCTTGAATCTGTGGTGTCTGTAAATTGTTCGTGTTGATAGCTGTTTCAATGTCAATTATGGTTTGTGTTGAATCTGGTTTAGAGTGTACTGCGTAGTTAAGACCTTTGTTGAGAAGGGTCAACTGTTCTTCCGTAAACTGTTCGGAAGAGCGATTGACCACTAACCCAGTAAGTTCTTGTGTTGTGTTTTGTGGTTGTGTAGAAGAACATGTAAACTTCGGATTTTGCATCTTTAATGCTTTAAGTTTTTTATCTAGTAATTTCCTTTTTCTTTCTGATTCACAAAATTCTGCAACCTTTACTTTTGTTAGAAAATTAGGGAAAGATTCAGGATAATCTTTCGCTAACTTTAAATGGAGAGAATAACATTCCAAAGTTTTCATGTTGATCTTGCTGTGTAGTTTTTTGATGCTTTCTTTGATGAGTGTTTGTTCAAGTGTCTTTACAATGTTGGGGTTTGTGGCTGTTTTAACTTTTACCTTGTGACTTACGGGAGTAAGCCTGTACTCTATACACTTCTTGAGAAACGCGATATCCTTGTGTAATCCTGCGATGGTCTTCTTCAACTCGATGAACTTATTCGGCTCTGACTTTGGCTTGGTTGCCATCTTCACTTTACTATTACTTTAGAGCTTTTAGTAGAACTTGTTACTTCAGACTCTAGTTTTAATTTAAAAACACTTCACTAATACTTTACTTTTGCAAAAGAAAATAAAAAATGAATAACTCTTTTAAAGAAAAACTAGAAAGGACGAGCAAATTCCTTTTAATTCTACTACTGTGCTTATCTTCGGACAGATAGGCCTATTTCGTCTGTGACTTACAGACTTCTTCAGTGTCAAGTGCTCGACTGAAGAAAACCTCGCATTCGTTGTGGTATTTATACTAGGAGTGTATGTGTAGGTACGTGTGTGGGTAAAAGTGTAGGTATAAAAATGTAGGTACAAAATTGTAGGTACATATTTGTAAAAAAAGGGGGTGTATCTGCCTGTTAGAAAACAGGGTGTCAATAAGATACCTAAAGCTAGGAAAATTCCTACCGATTTGGTAGGTAGTCAATTGGTGTTTGTTGTGTTATTTTTTTCCTGCCGATTTGGTAGGTAGTCAATTTGTGTTTTGTGTATTGTGTAATGTTTTGTGTGTGTTAGGTAAAAATTTAAACAGCCACGTGTACCCATTGCCCTGATCCTTGTTAAGTAGTTTTTTATTGTTTTGTTTGTAAATTTCTAAACTTTCTGCAACATCAAGTTTCCATGGGTTTATAATGTGTCGTAAGAGTTTAATATTTGAAGTATTCATAAAATGTCCTTCATTGAAAATATGTTCAGCAACTTTAGATTTAAAATGATGAATGAGTCCCTTGTCTGTGTCTTTGTGTGCTTTTGATACTTCCGTTATGTGTTCTTTGAATCGTGTGTTGAGTGTGCGTTTTGTTTGTCCTATGTATATTTTGTCACAGTGATTACATGTTACTTTGTAAACACCAGATTTTGCTAAGTTGTCCAACGGGTCTTTCGTAGATCCTAAGAGAGTTTGAAGTTGGTTAGCTTTGCTTGTGAAAACTAATTCAAAACCAAACTTTCTGAGAATTGGTCGGAGTTTTTTGGTGTCATTGTTGTAGTTCACAGTTATCCGTTTAAGTGTAGGTTCTGTCCGTGTCAGTGTAGTCAAAGAACGTCTGTATTGTTGTTGTGTCTTTTTGTTGATGATCTGTTGTATTGTTTGTTTTGTGTAACCGTTCAACTGTGCTGTTTCGAAAATGTAATTAAGTTCTTTCGTTTTTCCTGTTTCACTAAGTGGAAGTGTCTGTATTCGGTGTATCATGTGATTGAAGGATGCAATTTTGTGTTGATGTGAGTGATTTGATGAATTTGGAATAGTGCGTTGAGTGTGTGTCGGTTTTCTGTAAATTTCGAAGGAAAGTGTTGATTCTTGTTTTACGATGAGTATGTCCAAAAATGGTAGTTGGTTGTTCTGTTCAATTTCACAAGTGAATTCGATGTTTTTGTGTGCATTATTGATATTATTCAAGATTTCAGGTAAAAGATGTTTCTTAACAATGCTAAACACGTCGTCAACGTATCTCCACCAGACTTCAGGAAGCTGTTTGTTGTTTTCTAAGCGTTTTTCCAAATTTGCCATAAAAATTTCACTTAAAAATGGAGAAAGTGGATTGCCCATGGGGGCACCATTAAGTTGTTTGTAGGTTTCATTTCTGAACGAAAAATAATTTTCTTCCATACAAAGTTTGGTTAATTTGATGTATGTACGAACTTTCTTAATCCAATCTGAATTTGAATCTTCATATTGGGTCAGAAGCCAATCTTCTAGTAGGTTAATGGCCTCTTTAACTGGAATGCTTGGAAATAGTGATTTAACGTCGAATGAAACTAAAATTTCATCGTCGTTAACGGATAAATTCTGTACTAGTTCTGTGAATTGTTCGGAATTCTTGACAGATCTACTGTGAAATTTTTTAGGCATGTTTTGGAATTCTTGTACTAAATATTTGGCAATTTTGTGTGTAGGTGAACCAATGGCTGAAACAATCTCACGCATTTCATTTCCAGGTTTATGAACTTTTTTTTTTTTGAATTGCCAAATATTTAGTACAAGAATTCCAAAACATGCCTAAAAAATTTCACAGTAGATCTGTCAAGAATTCCGAACAATTCACAGAACTAGTACAGAATTTATCCGTTAACGACGATGAAATTTTAGTTTCATTCGACGTTAAATCACTATTTCCAAGCATTCCAGTTAAAGAGGCCATTAACCTACTAGAAGATTGGCTTCTGACCCAATATGAAGATTCAAATTCAGATTGGATTAAGAAAGTTCGTACATACATCAAATTAACCAAACTTTGTATGGAAGAAAATTATTTTTCGTTCAGAAATGAAACCTACAAACAACTTAATGGTGCCCCCATGGGCAATCCACTTTCTCCATTTTTAAGTGAAATTTTTATGGCAAATTTGGAAAAACGCTTAGAAAACAACAAACAGCTTCCTGAAGTCTGGTGGAGATACGTTGACGACGTGTTTAGCATTGTTAAGAAACATCTTTTACCTGAAATCTTGAATAATATCAATAATGCACACAAAAACATCGAATTCACTTGTGAAATTGAACAGAACAACCAACTACCATTTTTGGACATACTCATCGTAAAACAAGAATCAACACTTTCCTTCGAAATTTACAGAAAACCGACACACACTCAACGCACTATTCCAAATTCATCAAATCACTCACATCAACACAAAATTGCATCCTTCAATCACATGATACACCGAATACAGACACTTCCACTTAGTGAAACAGGAAAAACGAAAGAACTTAATTACATTTTCGAAACAGCACAGTTGAACGGTTACACAAAACAAACAATACAACAGATCATCAACAAAAAGACACAACAACAATACAGACGTTCTTTGACTACACTGACACGGACAGAACCTACACTTAAACGGATAACTGTGAACTACAACAATGACACCAAAAAACTCCGACCAATTCTCAGAAAGTTTGGTTTTGAATTAGTTTTCACAAGCAAAGCTAACCAACTTCAAACTCTCTTAGGATCTACGAAAGACCCGTTGGACAACTTAGCAAAATCTGGTGTTTACAAAGTAACATGTAATCACTGTGACAAAATATACATAGGACAAACAAAACGCACACTCAACACACGATTCAAAGAACACATAACGGAAGTATCAAAAGCACACAAAGACACAGACAAGGGACTCATTCATCATTTTAAATCTAAAGTTGCTGAACATATTTTCAATGAAGGACATTTTATGAATACTTCAAATATTAAACTCTTACGACACATTATAAACCCATGGAAACTTGATGTTGCAGAAAGTTTAGAAATTTACAAACAAAACAATAAAAAACTACTTAACAAGGATCAGGGCAATGGGTACACGTGGCTGTTTAAATTTTTACCTAACACACACAAAACATTACACAATACACAAAACACAAATTGACTACCTACCAAATCGGCAGGAAAAAAATAACACAACAAACACCAATTGACTACCTACCAAATCGGTAGGAATTTTCCTAGCTTTAGGTATCTTATTGACACCCTGTTTTCTAACAGGCAGATACACCCCCTTTTTTTACAAATATGTACCTACAATTTTGTACCTACATTTTTATACCTACACTTTTACCCACACACGTACCTACACATACACTCCTAGTATAAATACCACAACGAATGCGAGGTTTTCTTCAGTCGAGCACTTGACACTGAAGAAGTCTGTAAGTCACAGACGAAATAGGCCTATCTGTCCGAAGATAAGCACAGTAGTAGAATTAAAAGGAATTTGCTCGTCCTTTCTAGTTTTTCTTTAAAAGAGTTATTCATTTTTTATTTTCTTTTGCAAAAGTAAAGTATTAGTGAAGTGTTTTTAAATTAAAACTAGAGTCTGAAGTAACAAGTTCTACTAAAAGCTCTAAAGTAATAGTAAAGTAAAGATATTGAGCTTTTTTGATCGCACGTGACGTGCTACTCTCTACACATAACTGTTCTAGTCATTCAAAATGTAGAGATACTTGCCATTCCTGAGTTAAAACCTAATATTTGACTGTTTGTAATATTTTTCCTTATATATAGCACAACGAAACAAAACAGACCAATAGTTGTCTGTCTCCAGAGAAAGCTTATATGTCTTCGATGGATTTTGGGCCAAAATATTTCGTTTTACAAAATTGAATTTGATAGTTTTAAACGATTTATGTTAGGCACGATATTTCCCATACAAGTCATCCTCCAAATGTTACATGCAAGTTTACTTACTTACATAAAATGCTTAAATCTATCATATTTTATTTGGTAAAACGAAATATTTTACATGAGACGTTAATTTAGATGTAAATTGACTAATTTTCACTTTGATTGCATAAACCAATATTTCCATGTTTAATGGCTTGCAATCATAAAAGCCCAAAATCGCATATTTTGCCCTATAAATTGAGATATAGCTCGAAATTGTGACGTGCTGGAGCAAATCTGAGTCCGGAATCGGATTCAGCGGCCCAATATCTGTCAGAGACACATAAGTTGTCTCTTGAGACAAAAAAATGTTGCGCTGTGTAATATAATGGAACGAACTCACCAAGACCAAACCGGTATTATAGAGAATGCACCGAGGAGCAATCATTGAGCTAAATCTGCCGTTGACATTGGACTGAAGACTATTCCACGAGCCCCGGATAATAAAAAAAATCCTATTGCTGACGCGCAAGCTACGCACGCAAATCAGCAAATCTATCTCCTGCTGACCGGTGTACTGAAAAGATTGATACTAGTCAGTGTACCAAAGCATGATTCAACAGAAACATCAAAATTTTTGAAATCTTCGGTTTCAATTGGTGAAAAAATGATCATGCTGCGTCTGTGAATTGCAATACATATTACCAAAAACTGTTACGGGTATAAATATTTGTTACAATACAATAATTGATTGATGTAATATTTTTTTTTTGCTAGGTTTCTAGCTGCACTCTGAATAGAGTTGAAACCTCTACACTAGACCCGAAGATAGAAAAGAGTACGTTATCTTTCAGAAGCAGTTTGCCAGCCGTACGCGGAAAATGATATCCATTAAGGTGAAACGGGACGCCGTGTTATTTTTCCTATCTTGCCTCTCTTTCTAACAATTTGCCTCGCGATTTTAAAGATGGTAATCTCGAGTTCTATCGCACTGAAGCTGCTGAAAACCAATCAGCATATGCACTGCAAGTGAGCATACACAATGATAGGTTTTTGTTGCAAAATATGAAGTAGAATCTGAGATTACCATCTTAGTAGCCACAGAGCAATGGCGGGTATTTCCTCGACCGTCCCGTCCGCCCTTAAGACACTGTTGCAAACTGACTCAGAAAGTTACGGTAGAAGATTGGAAAGTTTTCAATTGGTCAGTCAGTCAGGATTTGCCTATATAGTGTTATGGTTACACGGTTTGTATTTGTCTTCTTGTTTGGTTTTGTGGTAAGGTTCAATATGTTTTCTTCCTCGTTAAGTCAGTTGTTTGTTTTTTTTAATCGAATCAGTCGAACCTCGTATGTTAAAATATAGTCGATCCTGTGTCAAATTGTTTTCTTGATTTCGCTAATCGTTTTCTACTTCTCTGTGTTCATCTCTTGTGTCCTTAAATTGTCATCGGCCCAAAACCCACAGAAACGTGTAACTGAACTTCTGATATTTTTCTGTTGGTGTCATAATACCATCTAAGATAAACAAAAATACGCCAAGTTTGTCAGCCATATTTTAACATAATAAAGATTGTACAAGTATTATGAAAAATATTCAAATTCGTTCAATTGTCCTATCGGTCCTACCTCGATAAACCATGTCATTTTTCAAGCGTGGCCTAGAAATGTCAACCTAGTCATACACAAGTAACTTTGTTCAGCTGATAAAAAGCAGTCAGTTTTTTGTCCAAAATGTCACGTCGAACGCATTGACGTCAACAATGCGTTTAAGTGTTCGCACGTTAGCTTCGAATCTATCAGCACAATTAAGTGATGCAAATCTCCTTCCCACTATTAATTCTTCGGTTGATTTTAATTGCTTTATTTAAAGAAAATATGACCAAGTAACATTGTAAAAAATCGAAAAAGCGGCTATGACATTAATAAATTACTAATCAAAAGCAACCGAGAAACGTGGGAAATAGAGCCCAAACAACATTTTGAAGTCTGCTGGCTGTAAAAGGTTCCAAAACCTGTCACAAATCCTATGATACTTTTATTAGGATTTGTTACGATCATCAAAACATTCTCAAATCCAACCGACTTGGAACTATTGCTTGGGAATAGACTCTACTGAGCCCCGGCGGTCCCTCCGTGTTTATCGAGCATGTCTGATGCATATGATCAGCCATACTCCATCTGCAGCAGCCGGTTCGTGATGAACCGTTGGAGGCGCATTAAAGTGTTAAAAAGGTGATATGTTTCACTAAAGAACACTACATTACAATAATCAAAATGAAACTCCTTCACTTTAATACCGTCAACCCCTGCGAACTTGGCCAGGGAATAATTGATTGATGTAATATTATAAGCTTATTATTCGTGCGTTCTTTGTGTTATATGTTTTATTTTATCTTTTATATATTCCCATAAATTTAATGCACATTTATAGGGTTCTGCAAAGCAAAAGTAGAGGCCCATGAAATGCAATCCCACTTTGATTGCCAAATTTCAGGCCATTTCGGACAGCGGTCAAGTACTAGAGATGTAAACCTTTCCCTGTCACGGGCTTCAAGTTATTGAGCTCAAGTATCGAACCCCGAAACGGGATGCCCAATAAGGATTAGTTTTCCTAGGCAAAACCAAGCTATGAACACAGCAACAAATGCTGTGAACTAAAAGGCAAACTGCCAACTAAAATACAACTCCAGGATGACTGATGGACCCAAACCCATAAATGAAACCTCGTCATCCTGTGATCGGAAGGTGTTATCCATCTGGATAACAGGGCACATTTATGTTATGTTTTGTGTTGTCTTCTGGCAATTTGTGACGTCCCTTATTTGTACATTTATAAGGTTCTATGTGTCGTCTTATGTCAATCCTTTTTAATAATTAATTTCTTTTATTATTGTAAAACAAAACGTAGTATCAATATAATTTGCAATGTTCACTCTAAATTGGTATGATGATGAATCAATAATACTGGAAGAACTTACGTTGTCAGAGATCATGCTTGTAGAGCTACGGGTACTTTCATCTGTAAGGTATAAAATTCAACAACTTTTTACTGTTTAGAAAATCGCAATCGTGTGACTTGAAGTTTTTCTTGAAATTCAAACATTTAAATCTTCTGGTAACATTTTTCACCGAACTATCTCCCTCAGCTTGAAAAGTCCTTCAGAAGAAGCACGATTTCTCGTTCCGTGACCCCCTTGTAGTAGTAAAGCATTGCCCATTTGTTTTGAAGGAAGCATTGTTTTTAAAGAATCATCCTTCAAAATATTTAATATCGCTTCGAATTAATCTCAATGTTCAATTTAGATTTCATTGGAAAAACTGGCTCCTATCATCTGGTCTTTATATCATGCGTTGATGTACTACTATTCAGAACATCATTGATTTAGGATTATTGAAGATTATTCAGTGCAGTATATTTTGCCTTTTTTTTCCTATGTGTATCGTAACGGTAAGCAATTTTTCGGATGTGAGCCCTTTACTTACGCCTGAACATTCCATAAATGGATTTGGTTAGGACCAAATGTATGTGCTGTTTTGCATGGACCGACACCTGTGCAGGTGCATCTGCATTTTCAATACATTTGAACATTTTGAGGGTAAAATTCAACTGACTGAACGTTCAAACTATCTAGGACGGTTCCCATTGACCTTTTCATGTTCCCAATAAAATGAGTTCTCCTGTTACGGTCAAATAACTAGGTAACATTCAATTTCCCTTGCAACAACGTCTCCCGAGTTCTCCCATCATCCAATCAATCTATATACTTACGCAACGAATCTCGGCATCTCCAGTGTTAGTTTCCTCTTTTCTACTCGATACCCACCACCGATATCAGCGAGCAAGTGCGCTCCGCTTCGAGTGAAACTGGAACTTCGAAGAACAGCCAGTCAGAACAGTCAGTCAATGGTGGTGTAGTTCGCTTCAGCAGCTCAATCTCGATTCTCTCTGTCTAGCACCATTGATATTGGAGAGCTTATCGCTAAGCTTCTTTCCCACCGCATCGCCGCATCAGCACAATACAACTACCTACTTGGGTACTACTAAACTGAGGACGTCGTCGTCGTCATCGCCGTCCGGATAGGGGTTGTGCTGCTAACTACAGATAGACGTAAACAGATCGACGGCTTCTGGTGCTGATGGTGCGCGCCGCTCTGCTCCACACACCATAACTGGATATATCAATCTCCGGGGTTCGTTCGTCGCCCTTCCGACTGTTCTCTCTGCCATTCTGGTTCATACACAGTGAAAAAAGTTATGCCGATTTCTTTTTTTGAAAGAAGTTTAATAAAAAAAAAACTTCGATGGGATTTGAACCCTGGTCTACTGAACGTGAGAGTGGCGTCCGAACAGCCACGCCTATATTGACACAATGAAATAATCGTGATTTATTACCATTTTTTTCGCGATTTTTTCCTCCTGTGCATCACTATCGACGACGGCTGTTTTAAGATTCGACGTTTTTCTCCCGTATTTATATGTGGTGCCCTCGTCCGTCTCGTCTTCCTTTCGCTCGCTAGTCGCGATACACCAGCAACAGCAGCATTTCGTTCGAATCGTACTCGGCTGTAGGTACTTGGTGGATGCTGCGGCGGCAGTCGTGGTGCGGTTGTTAACCATTTTGCGAACGCGAGATGCTCTCCAAGTGCTGGAGCTGGAAATATTATACGCGATTCTAGAGAGTTCAAACTAACGGTAATAACCAGATTTGCTCTGCCGCGTGTGCTGATGCTGCTTCTGCAGAATAGCGGCCGCCACCACCGTCGTCGTGGTCATTTTCGTCGTCGTTGCGCAATGAATGACGCGCGCATAAGGCAAAGAGATCCAGAATTGGTCACTAATTGTGGCCATTGAACGGGCAGAATCCCGCAACAAGCAGGGTCCCAGGGCCGGCCGGACGCCGCTTGTAACTGAGCGCAGCGGATGTACATAAGTGGGCAAGTCGTTATCCGCTGGGTTGCTGTTGTTGTTGTTGTTGTTATGGTGTGAACGACGAGTGGGCAAACTGTGGAATGATCATCATCTGATGAACAGGTGCAGGAGGGCGATTTCTTTTTCGGTGGTGATTTGATGAAAGAATTGCTGTACAACGATAGAAATATCAACACATTAAAGCTTATATTAGTATTTAAGACTTTTAGTTTCAGTTGTTGCTAAAATATACCAGTCCATTTAGTTCCTCCTGTGCATTGTCCAAAGTCGTTTACGTAGAATTTCTATCAAGATTTAGCCCGATATCTCCAAGAAGCGTTTTTCTAAAGATATATCACAGATGTTGTCACAGTGTCTCTCCTGGAGTTTCTCTCAGGATTCCATTTGAAGTTTTTCCGCGATACCTTCCGGTGTTCCTCTTGGCAGTTCTCCAGGAGATCTTTCCGGGATTTCTTCCAAGGTTGTTACAGGAGGTATTTCTGGGATTTCTACCAGAGCTTCTACAAGGATTTCTTAAGAAGTTTTTATCAAATTTTCTGCAGGAGTTCGTCCCAGGATTTCTTCCTAAGTTTCAAGATATTTCCGTCAGCTTTTTTCTAGAGTTTTTCCCTTGACTTCTATCAGAGTTTCTCCTAGGGTATTTTCTAAAAGTTTTTGCGGGATTTGTTTTGAAGTTTCACAAGAGATTTCTCTTGGAGCTTCTGGGATGTCTCTCAGAGTTTTTTATTCTGAATTCATCCTAGACTTTCTCCTGAGGTTTTTTACGGAGTGGCTTCTGTGATTTCGACAGGAGTTTTTGCTGACATTTCTCATGGAGTTCTTCGGTGACTTCTTTCAGAGTTTTCCCAGGCTTTTTCTCGTAGTTGTTTATCGGATTTCTTGCAGTGATCAACCCTAGAAACTTCGCAAAGACTTATTGGAGAGATCTCGATAGGAACTTCGGAATAAATCCTGAGAAAAAAACTGGGACATTTTGACGAAAAGTTCTAGGAATAATTCGGAGATAAGATATCACGGATATTCAGGATATTCAAGAAGGAACTCTTAAAACTTAAATTCCGGGAAGAAGTACGGGTAAAATGCCACGAGAAAATCCAAGAGAAGTGACGGAAACACTCTGGAAGAAATCTGTTTTAAGATTCGACGTTTTTCTCTCGTATTTATATGTGCCCTCGCCCGTCTCGTCTTCCTTTCGCTCGCTAGTCGCGATACAGCAGCAACAGCAGCATTTCTTCGAATGAGTGTAATCAGTTTCGTACCTTTTAATTCCGCCCTATGTTGCTTATCCTTTGACAGATACGCGTATTTCGACTACCACTTGTAATCTTCCTCAGGAAGATTACAAGTGGTAGTCGAAATACGCGTATCTGTCAGTGGATAACTGACACTGAGGAAGATTACAAGTGGTAGTCGAAATACGCGTATCTGTCAAAGGATAAGCTACATAGGGCGGAATTAAAAGGTACGAAACTGATTACACTCATTCGAAGAGGGTATTCTGCTTAGAGGGTTCGAAAAGTCGGTACAAGCAGCATTTCGTTTGAATCGTATTCGGCTGTAGGTACTTAGAGGAGAAAATCCAAGAGAAGTGACGGAATCACTCTGGAAGAAATCCCTTAGGAGAAATTTTAGAAATATACTTGGAATAAATTCAGGAAGGATCTCCAGAAGAAATCTAGCTAAAAACTTTGGAAGCATCTCAGTAAGAAATCGCAGGAGGAACTGCAGCAGAGACCTCGTGAAATCCTGGGAAGAACTCTGATAGAAATCCCAGGAACAACTCTCAGCAATCCCGAAGGGACAGGAAAGAAAAACCTTTTATGAATTCTAGGAACTTTATGTTTTCAGATTTTACTTTATGTTAGAATAAACTGTCTAGAAATCTCCTTTTATTTCTCAAAATGTATGTTTTGAATGGCTATTTAGTCTTTTAACGAAAAGGTTTGCCTAACTTTATCGATCACTTTATCTGTGAGAAACTGCGAAAGAATTTTTAAGGAGAAATTGCGGCAGAAATCCAAGGAAAAGTCCCGGAAGGAAATCAAAGGTGAATCATGGATAGCAACCCTCAACGGAATGTCGGAATTCTGGATACATTTCCAATCAAATTTCTAAACAAATATATGAAGGAATTACTTCTTCTTGGAGTAGTTCTTGAGAAGTAATAGTATTCATCGGAATGGCCAAGATAATCGATATCACCCGTTTTTATTCAACATTGTTTATATCCCTTTCGGGACGTAGCGCAAAAAAAATGAAATTTCCATACTAATGACTCAATTTTGGCTCTCTAGAACTCTTAGATTAATCAACAAAACAGCAATTATTTTTCTTCATTGGAAAGAACTGGACTACCGTCGTGCGGGGCTAATTTTGAAATGCGGGGCTACTTTGGACACTTTTGAATATGGATCTTTAGAATTCAAAATATGGTTCAAATCTGTTTGATGTCTTTGGGACTATTATGAAACAATAGTTTCCCATTCATTTGGTTGAAATTATATTTCAAACAAACCGTTTGTTGCTTGTCTGGACGCGGAAAAACATCGAATAAATCAATAAAATATACATAACGTATCAGAACATTTGGTCAGTAAGCATTGTTTCTACAGTTCATAAATTTCAGAGGGTTGCTCAATTCATTCAAAATGTATCAACGTAGCATACACAATCGAATATTTGTATCGTTATACATGATAAATGACCATTTCACCTAAATAAAGGATTGATGGTCCCTTTTTTCAGGCTATCTGTATAGCAATATCACGCTGCTCATAATACCAAAGGTAGCACAGAACCATCTCAAAACGCATATATAAATTGAAATCATGATTGATATAGTATACTACAGTATTGGTACAAAGTAATTTTCTAAATAATCCTTTAATTTGAAATGCAATTTTGTTATAGATAAAAATGTCCAAAGTAGCCTCCACCCAGTTCTATATAAGATGTGTCCGATTGGTGTATGAACAACTTTTTTGTTTATTGATGGATTTAGTTTAAATTTTACATACATCCTACATGCGCATACTTACGATTATTATGTGTAAAAGTTGTGGAAATCCATTCACTACTCTGGGAGGTATAATGTCATAAAGTTGAAAACCATGAAAAAGTGTAAAAAGAAGCCCCGCACGACGGTACCTAGATTAATCGGAAATAAGCAGTGTACGCAAAATATGACACCGCAAGCGAAAAATAGGCAACAAAGAAGGCACGGCAACAACGCTTTGTTTTTTTCGTTAGCAGATAATGACAAAATCGCTCCCGAGTTTGTTCATAACAAAAACGGTAGGAATATTTGTCTCGTTCTATTCACATCGTGATTTTCTCATTGTTTTACAACTGAAACTCGACTCTGAGGATGGCAAGAGTCTTAATTCGTCCAAATGCTGATGAATTCGATGATGTGGGTCGAAAATTTCAGCAGAAAAGCCCAAATATCGGCACACGCACGGCAAGCGATATTTGTTTTATTGCTCTCATCGCTTGACATGCGTTTGTTGCGGAGCGCCTTTGTTACCGACATGCACCGCTTAGGACAAAGCGTTTGTTTTTCGGCGTGATTCGTTTTTCGTACCCTGGAAATAAGAAATATGCGACAGATAAAACTTTTTCATGTTTCACGATTTTTGTCCACTTTTTGATTACCTTGTCATGCTAAATCTCACAGGCAACGTAAACAAGTATTTGTTTGCACACATACAAGTGTAAGTAATGGCAGAGTTATTGAAAGAGTTGCATCACATAAAACAAAGTCTAAACTGATGAAAAATATATGCAAAACTGTAACCGCTCAACAGCACAATTGTGCTGGTTCGCCACGAAAGGGATATGCTGTCGCTATTTATAGTTTTCCATAGGATTCACTTCGAAATCTCAACATTACTACTCCCCCAGCACATAGAACAGCGCTTTAAGTCCAGTTCATAAACAGTGGTGATGTTTAAATTTTACTTTTATTTCAATTGACCCTCTTGTCTAGTCTAACCTAGTCTAGTCGAGTCTATACATACACAGTCACTCATTGAAATAATCCTAAAAAATGATAGAATCGACTTCTTCCGTCATTTCTCTTGTCATTATCAATGCTCGTAGTACATCGAGGATGCAATACAAGCATTGAAGTGGTGAGGCCTACTGTACAGCGTTTTCTGCTGTGGATATTGATGCCACAATAATGCTATAGAACGGGGACATCTCGTACCAACGGCTCAGTATAGTATGTAATATGATTGTGAAGTAAATTCGTTGGGAGTGACTGTGCTGAGAAAGTCAATGTCACTCTGTCAATGCTCTTCTTCCTGGGATGGCACATAAGAATTTAATCATGTCCGGGCTCAAACGACTAGATTTAAGCGCCATTGTTCGCTCTCTGAAACAAGAAAAAGCAGAGTGTTTCCTTCTACAACTAGGTACATAAAAAATATGTATACGATCAACTACACAATTCAAATCAGAACGAACTCACCAAATTCATCAATTCGAGTGCGCCATTCGTTAATAACAGAAACGAATCCCATTTTACTCTGACCAGCAAAACTGTTTTGCTTTTTTTTTTTTCATATGAATCTGAGAAAACGTTGCATTTTTTTTACTGATTTTTTATGGAGTTTTGCAAAAAGGTTCTTGGAAGAATTCAAAGATTCGGTGTCATTTCTTGGAAAATAAATCTTGCACATTTTTCCTCATATATTTTAGTTAAATTTTGAGGATATTTCTGTATAGTTTTTGGAAAGTATATACATTTTATATAATCAGTGCTAATATTTGAATTACACACACTTAATTTGGAATACTGGGTTCGGTAAATTTTTGACGAAAATAGAACAGCTGTGTACAGCTATATGTACTGCATTGTTTACTTTTTGCACCAGGTTTTGACAATTGGTGTACTGAGCTTCAGTAAAATTGAATACCGAAGCTACCGAAATAGTTCTGCTGTTCTATTTTCGTCAAAAAAGTGCTGAACAGCAATTCAGTATTGAGTGTGCATATAAACTTTTGAAATTCCACCTTGGAAAAACGTGGAAAACTGAAGGGTTTTTTCTTGTCTTATAAGTAGACGCCCTGAAAAAAAAATGCTAAAACATTCTTAAAAGTGTTTCTGATTCGACTCGTGCAGAAATTTTTACTTGAATTGTTATGTAATCAATAAAAGAAATGTCATGCAAAGCAGTATATAATTTTCACAAAAAAAAATGGTTGAAACACCTCAAATAATTATTACAACTTTATTATAGAGTTTTTAGCCCTAGGTTGGTTCATCTCTTCAGAACTCTTCAAAATATTTCTTTGACAAATCTATAAAGGATTCTAAATATGTCTCCAAATTTTGTCTTTAAATGATCCAATGTGCAAGATATTCTTCGAAAATTTCTAAAAAAAATCACATCTGTTTCGAGGTATCCCTGGAGAAATCCATCAGAAATTACTGGAGAAGTTTCGATTAGAATCTGCTAGAGTTACTAAGAAAATCCCTAAATTACTTTCGGAAATTTTTCGAAAATATCTGTTGACGGAAATCTATAAAAAATATGTAAAATCCCTACAAGTTTTGCTAGTGGTAACGTTGGAGAAAAATGCTGGAGAATTTCGGCAGGGATTCCTCCATAAAACAGTTTATAAAGGAATTCCTAACGAAACTCCCAGGGAAATTTCAGGAGAAGATCTTGAAGGAATTTCAAGCGGATGTTCTTAAAAGCTTGAGACAACTCCAGTTAAAAATCTTGTTGTTAGTGGTAGCAGTTACTTCAATGGTTTCCTAGGGGAATTTCTTCCAGAGGTGCAACTGTAAGGGAAGGGGGGTTTTAGGCATTCTCCAGCAATTCTTCTAGGGATTGTATTTGTTCCAGGTATTCTCTTTAAAAGATTCCAATCTAGAGATTCTTTCAAGTATGTTTAACTGGGCTTAAGTATTACCTTCAAGTTTCTTAATTCAATTTTCTAAGCATTCTTGCACAGTATAAATTTTAGGCATAAATTTTATTATTATTTATTATGACCCCTCCGGCTCCACAAGGTTACAGATTCTTTTTGAAATATATTTTTTTTAAATTTCTCCACAAATCCATTAGAGTTTGACGTATTTCTCTTAGAATTTTGACAGACGCATTCTGACCGATTTTTAACCATGATTTCTGCAGGGATTGCAGAGTTTATTAAACTTGGCTTTTTTTTATTCTTTAACCATTTAACCAAATTTGAAGCTTATTTGTCTCCTAGGGCACTGCGTGAGCGATTCCAATTGGTAGCTGCACTTTGTACAGTGCCTAAATGTATTCTATTCTAATTCTACTATATCAAAATGGTTGCCTTTGCGCTGCTGTCACTTTTCTACCTTGTCCATGGAAGAATGGTGAGCACGAGGATGTTGATGTGTGGCTGTTGTTCTTTTTCCAGTCCGATTGGCGGTCCATTATGAGTTGCCGTTAGCCGATATCCAAGTTTCCGAGTTCGTTTCAGTATATGCTGAGAAGAGGGTCAGTAAGCCGTCCCTATTTTTGCAAAAGTTGGAAATGTTAAATGTTCAATATTGCAAAACGATCGTTTTAGCTAAAAAACCACCATGCCGAAATTTGAAGTTCGTATCTCAACTCTCAAGGCTAAGTCGTCCCCCACGGGGCCTAAAGTTCTCAAAAATTGTATGAGGTCACAAAAAACATATTCTTTTTTTCGTCAAAAGAAAAATATCCTATTGTACTAAAATCGGTGATTTTTTTATCTCAAAAAATTGTCAAAATGTTCATTTTTAGGAACATTGTCATTAACTCAGAAACGAAAAAAAGATATCGCAACTCTTAGTACATTTTTGGTCCTTCAGGGTCTTAATTATCGATTTTAGTAGAATATGGTATTTTTTTCGTTGAAAACAAAAATCATGTTTTTATGACCCCATACTTTTTTGAGAACTTTAGGTCCCGTGGGGGACCACTTAGCCTTGAGATACGGACTTCAAATTTTGGCATGATGGCTTTTGAGCTAAAACGATCGTTTTGTAATATAGAACTTTTCTTCTTCTTCTTCTTCTTCTTCTGTATGGCTCTACGTTCTCACTGAAACTTGGCCTGCCTCTCTCCAACTTAGTGTTCTTTGAGCACTTCCACAGTTATTAATTGGAAGGCTTTTTTTGCCTGCCATTGCATGAATTTTGTATCTTGTAAGGCAAGCACAATGATACACTATGCCCAGGGAGTCGAGAAAATTTTCCCGACCGAAACGGGAATCAAACCCGCTGTCTCCGGATTGGCGGATTGGCGGCCTTAACCACTTGGCTAACTGGAGACCCCAGAACTTTTAACATTTTCAACTTTTGCAAAAATAGGGACGGCCTACTAAGTAGTGACTTGACTTGCGTGCGTAGCCTTTTCTTTTTTCTCGCTCGTTCATTTTGTTGACCCCTCTATTATCTATTTATTTAGCGTGTTTGTTTACGAGAGTGAGTGAGAGAAAAGAAAAAGCTGCGCACGCTAGAGCTTACATGATGTTTATAGGACGGCAGATACAAAACAAGGAAAGCTCCAGGATGTTTGCTCCAACTTTTACCTGACTTTCCACATTTCTCCCAGTGAAATAATGTAGTTCCAATCAGAGTTAATCGTGAAATTGATATCTCTAAATCTAGACCTCCTCACCTCACCGCACGACTGAGTTGAATCGTGTCAGTCAAACTGACAATACGTTAGCCGAAAATCCCCCACAATGTGCGAGCTGTCCTGTTGCCTGTCTGCGGTGTCGAAATAACATAATGGTAAAAAGAGTACAACTGCTTAACAGATGTACACTGCAGCCGTCTATACTATCAAACCGCACTACAGCCCGCGTCAGCGGCCGTAGTTGACATACGTTCTCGTACCTGGCTGGTAGGGAGGTAGGCACGAAACCGAAACGTTATCAGTCATTATACCCGCGCACCGGCGATGAGCTCTGCACGTTACGTTATCAGTAGCTCTCCCATCGACGTGGGGCACACGGAACGGGCTTTGGTCAGTGATTGATTGTGGTAATTACAACGCACACATACATACACACACATGCCGCATCGGACCGCTGGCTGCTTCGGAATGCGAAGCCTCTGGACAAACCTGGTGAAGCGTACCGAGTTCTGTCTGTGGTGAAACTGGGAGATATTGTAATGTGGTGGCGTTGCGAAGACCAAAAGCGATAAGCGACCCAAAACCGCCGCTCGGTACCTAAGCCCCTACAACAAATTAACCCGCTTCCTGTACACACTTTCCTCGACGGTAGATTTGGACGATTCTTCCCGGCGCGTCTCATCTGCCGTTGAAGACCGCTGTTTGTTTAGGCAATGTGCTTCAGTTGAGAAAATCAACAATTCGCGCTGAAGCTGTGCGTATCTGATTTATGATATCGGTAATACTTTTTGGCAAACATTTTGCTGCGGTGAACATCATCTCGTTCGCCATTTTTCCAGTTTTATTTAAAAATCCATAATTCATTTTTTAGACATGACCACAGGGAAAATCCGTAACAAAACGGATGGCTTAACTTCAAGCACCCTCTTCCGGGGCTTCCCCCTTCGAAAAGTTTTTCGTTTTGAACAGAAGCAGCAGCCACACATCCGTCATCGTCATCTTTTGTTACAGAACTTGATACATATACTGCTGCCCGACCGCTGCTAGCCTGTCTAACTTCTTACAACCAACTGTGTTCTCATTTTCAGAGGCAAAAAGAACAAGAAAACTCGCACTTTTCCCCCTTTTTTCACGGCACATAATTTCCCAAACAAGTTTCTTTTTTCGCTACTGATGGATATTCGGTTCGTTTCCCCACAATTCCAGGAAACGGGGAGGGAATCAAACGTGGCCAGTCAGTGCCATCGATCGCCGCGAAAGCAGCAGCGATAAAGTGGGCCCATCCAAGAACGATTACGGCTTTTCGACTTCTCTGGAATTCAATCTCGTCGGCAGAACGCGCGTCGGCGAAAGAGTAATTGAAGATGAAACTTTCGGGGTGCTCAGCAGCGTGCAGAGATATAAATCCCTCTGGACGGTCTCAGACAGGAGCAGGTTGGAGTGTGTGTCAACAAAAAGCGGATATCTACTTAAGGGGAAGAAATCCTTCTTTGGTGCGTTGTGTGACGACCATTTGAGACCTTGAATGTGCGAAGCGAACGAATGAACGTGCTCAAGTGCGTGTGATTTAGTGTTTCAGTGGATCTTCGGTAACTCGATTTCGGGGAAAAATCGAAATATGTGACACCTGAAGCGGAAAAAGCCTCGCCATGTAGGTGTCGGATGTGATGCCTTTCTAAGGAAAACGATGGAAGCAAATTTAGGAGGAAAAGTGCTACTTCAAAATAAATAAAAATACCAGGTCTCGGATTTACTTATACCTATGTAATAAGGAAAGTTGAAATAGGATAAAAGTGGAACAGGTTTCGTTAACCGCGTTTCTTCGTGTTGTTTATATGTTCATCGAAGTTCAGCTTCCACCTTTCAAAAGTTTTCAAAGCTTTTGAGAAATGCGCTGAATTAATGATAGAACTTCCACACTTAAAGAGAACGACAGATCAGTGCAATTTCTTGCTTCGGCAGCGTTTTCTCCCGTCCCGACAGAGACGGCTCTGCTGTTTCCACTTCTGTTCGTATCCTTTCACGTTATGCCGAGTGCCATGCTACAGCATTACTGCCCGCACGATCTTCGCCCCCGAAATCATTCTGCACTCCACGTCTAACCATTCCGTTCCGTCGACTGCTTTCCACGTGCTCTTCGCTGTATCGTTGATGACTGCTTGTACTGTATTCCAGCAGTTTTCTGCAGGGAGCACTTCGAGCTTGCCCTCGTCTGGCAACGCTGCCACGGGATTCTGCGCGTACACAGGGGCGACATACGGTTACTTCAGTCTTGGGAGAATTTTGGGCGTAGTTTGATTATCATCAGGTAGTCCTGACGTCGATAATGTCGAAGAAGTGCCATCCGTCAATCAGAATGTGGTCGATTTGCGATTCCGTTTGCTAGGGGCCGTTCATAAACCACGTAGATTTTTTGGAGGGAGGGTGGGGGTTGTGTCTGGCCAAAGTCTACGCTCCATACAAATTTCAAAATTTTTGTGTGGACAAAATTCTACGAGGGGGGAGGGGGGAGGTCTGAGATGACCAAATTTTGGTCTACGTGGTTTAAGAACAGTCCTATCAAAAAGCTGGTGTGTTGTAAAAAGATTTCGAGCTATGTATAGAACTCATCCTCGACGTCGTCAGTGCTTCCGGAGTGTTGGCTTGTCTGTGCGTATTGATTATGTTGAAGTTGAAAAATTGGCTCTTGATCCTCAACTTGCACATTCTTTGGTCGATAAGCCACCAACTGATTACGCGCCTTTGCATACCGTCCACCACGATGGAAGCTGTTCCCAGCTCGCGTATGTTTCCGTAGTTCTGGTAGATGTCATGGTTGCCAACATACCTTCTGCGATGCCGAACCCGCAGTACTTCAGTAGATCGATGAATATGCGGGTGTTTCTGATGAAGTTGAGAGATCGGCAGTAGCACGTACCGAACTTCCAATCTCAAATTCTTTTTATTCGCAGGGGTCGTTGCCTTTGGTCTCGGTTCGTTTTATTCTGTATACGGAGGACCATAGTGCATAGTTAAGTCTAAAGTCCTTCACTGCCACTCTGACGTTGTGCGGCCGCTCCTAACCTGAAGTACAGACGCTCAGGTTTGCAGAAGCAGATGTTCAGTCGATATAAATTTTGCAAGTATTGCACAAACAGATTCAACAGGAATCCCAAATCCTCCAACAGGTGCTTAAGAAATGGACTGGAAAATAAATTGTTGGCACATTTTGTCAACATACTGACTATCAATAAGGACACCTCTATCACCAAATGACCTATTATAAGAAAATTATGCACACGACATGTATTTTGGAATATAGTAGCCTTTGCTCACTGCAAAACATGTTGAACGTTTTGTGAATTTTGGTAGGGCTTTGACTAGAATTTCAGCTTTTCAATAACTAGCTGAAATTCTAGTCAAAGCCCTACCAAAATTCACAAAACGTTCTCGAAACGTTCTCGAGTATCTGTCAGAATCCGTCAGTCAACGTTGCAGGAAAAATAGGCCAAACGCTACTGGATTCCTGGACAAATTTCCACCTAGAGTAATTTTGAATGGAACCTTTAAAGACAAAGAAACTGCTGGACAATCCTTTGAAAAAAAAAGAAACTGAATGAGGACGAGCTCTGCATTTTTTTTTCCTAAATAATACCAAATTTTCAAGAATTGAAATTTCTACAATAATGAGTTTAATGCATGGATAGGATACCACTCATGAATTGTAGAAAATTACAACAAAAAATCTTCAAGTGATGCCAGAACCCAGTGAGACATACTTGAATGAATCTCTGGATTGAAAAACTCCAAGGAGAATACCTGGAGGAAATACTAAAGTAAAGCCTTGCAGGGAAAATGCCAAAACCAAAAAGACCTTCACAATTATACCTCTGGGAAGAAATCCTCAGCTGCACTGATGGAAACTGCTACCAGTATTCTTTTTGAAACCTTCAGGAGAACAAGGCCGAAATTACTGGAATTGCCTCAAGATTTTCAGCAAGTCATCTTGAAGTTCTTTCAGGACCTCCTCCTGGAGTTTCTCCAAGAGTTTCTTTAGAAATTCCTTTATAACATCCCTGCCAAAATTTCCGAAAAAAAAATTCCCAACGTTTTTACTAGACATTATTGTAGGGATTTATATGCATTTTTGTAGGTTTTCTCTAAAGGGCTTCCCTCAACAGATTTTCCCGAAAATGATTTAGGGATTTTCTTAGTAACTGTCAGATTCTAATCGAAACTTCTCCAGTAATTTTTGATGGATTTTTCCATGGATGCCTAAAAAATTATTGTAAACGAACTCCTGAAAATAATCCCGAATTCCGAAGTAGAAATTTTGGAAACATAAGGTAGTGGACGTATTTTGACATTGGGAATTTTATTACATTTATCATATAATCTCTACAAAATCTTGGCAAATTATTGGCAACAATCCAGTGGCAAAACATACAAACATCGGTGATTCCTGGTTACTTTAGCAGGGTGTCCATCCATCCGGGAAATACTGGAGAACCGGGAAAAACCCGGGATTTTGAAATCACCGGGAAAAACACGGAAAATTGTAAAAGGCACCGGGAAAAATGTTTATGGTGTCTGTCTGTACTGTATTGAATAAAATGATAGCAACATTGACAAAGTTTCCGGTTGACTATTTGTTTTAAACAGGCAGCCTCTCAAGCATATTGGTAGTTTATGTTGGATTTCGATAAATTCATGTAAAAGAAATCTGTATACTTCCTAGGCGAAATTATCAGATATCTGAAAGATTCCCCGAAGGAGAACTCTGTAAACCTGCAGATGGTACCTCCGGCAAAAAGATTTTTACGCTAATTGGGTTTTCAAAGTTTGAAAAAAAAATGTATAGATTTTTTATTTTATACTAAAGAGCACTTTTTTCTGGGCCACTATGATTTTTGTCAGATTTTTAGAACTTTATTTTGGTACCTAAAATCAATTTCAAAGCGATTTTTTGAAATCATCCTTTGACAGCTGAGCAACTGTTTGACAGCTCCACCCAGTACAAACTGCGACGAGGGGTGATTCGACAAATCGCTTCCATACAAACTTCAAATTGATTTTTCAATAGGTTCCCGGGCACCAAAATTCACGAAAATTTGGATTTCGGCTCATTTTGGCATGCAGATTTAGAATATGGAATTATCTCAACACCGTTAAAGAAGTCAATTGTGGAAACGACCGACTAATTGGCAAAATTTATCCCTCTACAATTGGCTTTGGATAAATTATGAGCAATTGGGTCCGGATAAATTATGAGCGGGGTGATTCTATTACATCCGACGTTTCGGCCCTTGGTTGGGCCTTCTTCGGGGAGGTTATAGCGGTTGTGGCGACAAACAAGTATAATCTCCCTGAAGAAGGCCCAAACCAAGGGCCGAAACGTCGGATGTAATAGAATCACCCCGCTCATAATTTATCCGGACCGAAAAGCCAATTGTAGAGGAAGAAATTTTTACGTCTGAAAAAAAATGTGGCAGTTCCTGGAGGAATTCTGGTGACATTTTAGTGAGTTTTGGAGGAGCTTTAGGCAAAATTCAAATAAAAGTCTGAAGAGTAAGTACAACACATGAAGACTCTCTGATGGAATCCATTAAAAAAATCTAATTTGATATTTTTACGGCAATACATATTAGTCAAACACAGCTTTTTAAAAGAAGTTGTAGGTGCAACTTTCGGGAGATTTTTTGGCAGAACCTATGAAGTACTTTCTGAAGGAAGAACTGTTGAATATCCTCTAGATATTATTGAAAAAAAAAAAACTCAAAAGTTTCTCTATAAAATTCGCAGAAAATCGGTGTCAATAGATTTTAGATTCAGCAAATGAAATATATTGTTTAAAATGACAATGGAAGCAGACCAAAAATTTACATAAAGATTATCACAAAATGTATAAAATAATTGATACATGATTTTCTTTGAAGATCAGGCAGTTTACCATAAAAGTTTCGATATTTTTTATGATATTCGCCAAAATTTTCGACAAAAAATCAAGCACAGTGACATTAATTTCAATCATATGTTCATTTCATTTCCTTGTTATACGAAAGACCTTTTCAACAGACTTCTATCTCAATGTTCGCATAAAAAGATGTTTTTTATCGGTATTAACGGGATTTTTAGCCCTGGGCTAGTTCATCTTGGGACCCACGCTTTACTTCCCTTCCGAAGGAAGAACTCACATTTTTGTTAGTTTGTCGGTAGTGGGATTCGATCTCAGGTCCTCGGCGTGATAGTCACGTGTTCTAACCATCCAGCCATGTCCGCTCCACAAAAGATAAATTAACGTCGGTAATTGTGGAGTTTGTTAGTTTCCTAAAATCATATTCTTTGAGTCAGGAAATCTTCAAAATTGGTATCAAGTTATAGAAGTTATGTGTATAAAAATGCACTGAGTAGTGTCCTACTAGAACAACTATTTGCGATTGTTCATACCCGGGAAGTTTGTATATACCCGGGAAAAACCCGGGAATCGGAAAACTGAATTTGAATGGACACCCTGAGTCATTAACCTTGGAAACAAAATTTTGCTCATTCTAATCTGTTCATATTCGACAAAATTATTCTCAAAAAAGTGATAGAAACTGATTTTGTAAACATGCGTTAAAAACATAAGCAGTCCTCTATCATCAAAAATAAACTGAATTGCTTTACCAACTAGGGGAAATTGTGTATTTTCGGTAGTTTTTCCTCTTCTTCATGAGGTTTTTTTTTGAAAGTTTCCCCATAGACGTAACAGACGCCACTCTCATCTAAAACTAAAAAGATTACTAGCTTTTTAGCACTCACAGTACTGAAGATGCTTCTTAGTTCAAAACAGCTATTTCACTGATTTCTTGTGGAAGTGTGGCCGATCTGATGAATCTGGAGAAGTATCTACCGGTGGTCATGTTCAAAATTGTCAAGATGATAATTGCTATATGATAAGTCTCAACAATCTTCGTAGAACAGAATTTTAACATATTTATTATTATTAGCTTTATTTACAAGGCTTTCAGCCCTAGGCTGGTTCGCCTCGGCGTTTTTTTTTAAATTTTAACATATCCTGAAACCTAAGAAATCAATCAATTCCATAAAAAAACCCTGTATAATTAATAATTTCTTATGATTAGTACAATTCCCCGAGGATAAACGATACTGCCGTTTCCTCCTGAATTTTGCTTCCATTACGTCTTACCCGAATTACCATTCTTGCACTCCTATACACGTAGCTTCTAAGACCGGTACGTGCTGCTGCTATTGAAGCTAAGTGAAGTGATTATGAAATACATATTGTCGAATCGATGTTGACAACAACGGACAGAATCGAACAAATTTCTTGGAAAATCTCAAGTTTCTCTACTCCGTCCCATATCACCTATGTCACGCATTACAATCCGTTTGAACGCGGCACTCCCGCCCACAAATTCTCTAAGGAAGCCGAGTATGCCACACCAACCGAACCGTACGAGCCTGACACGCAAACGGAAAGAAATTTCAATAATTCCGTTTGACACGGTTGAGAACAGAAAACAACCAAGCGAGGTGAAAATTGAACGACAAAAAAAATCAATCATCTTTTGCGGGCCGTCGTTGGCTACGTTGCGTGAGCTCTTGTTATTTGACTTAGCCGTACTTACGGCTACGAATTTCCTCGGAGGAGCGGAGAAACAAACCAAATTATGTCCACTCATCCATGCACAATCCACCAGAAATCGATCTCCCCCGCGCGTGGACGATGGGTAAGAACGCGACCGCCATAGCACCTACCACCCGGTATGGCACCAAAGGAGGAAGCCATAAAGCTCGGAAGAGCGTTCACGTCCATCAAATCCCCAAAAACGAATTAGATTTACAATCGCATTACTCGCTACATCAAATCGATGACGGTGGCGGCGGTGGCAGCGCTGGCGCTGCTGCAATACCATCACGTTCCACCGGCGCTGCTTGCGTTCCATCCGTGTACTTCCCGATCAAGGATTCCAAGGGATTGCGGGTCAAGTGTTTTCTATCCTGGCCGGCTCGGAGTCGGGTGTGAGGACTGAGGAGAGAAAAGTGGATTTTGCTAAAATACCATGTACCGGGGTCGAGTCACAGTCAGTCCACAGCATAGATGCGGAAGAAATAATCCAAGCGCAGAAATTGATTCTACGCTTTTTGTTCGACGGGGTTTTTTATCTCTCTTGCTGGAACGAGTGTTCCAGGGTGTCCTGTCGAGTGCACTGCAATCACTCTTATATCTGTGTGTGTGAGAAGTGTGCACGCTGCGAGATGATGTACCTTTGTGATGACTGCTACTAGGATCAACTATATCTAGTTTATGTTATCATGTACGGAATGACATGCTGTACTGCATGTCAGTATCTAGTTTGTTGACGACAGGTTGTAATTGTTGGTTTATTTTTTGGTAGAATTGCCAGAAAAACGCATTACGGAAGCCTATAAGGTTTCTGAAGTCAATTTTCTTAAGAAGTATTCACCTAGTAATTGTAAACGCACCGACCAGTAACGCTTTAACCTGAATGCTGAAAAACTGCTTAGATCCTTAGATAGATCAGTTAGATAACCTCGACGATTGCGATGATGACAAGCACACATGCTCGAGGCATGACACGCTTTTTACCGAAGGTATTCATAGCAAGCGACATTTTTTTAATGAGCGAAATCATCATCGTAATTGTCTTGTACCGACTTTTCGAACCCTCTAAGCAGAATACCCTCTTCGAATGAGTGTAATCAGTTTCGTACCTTTTAATTCCGCCCTATGTTGCTTATCCTTTGACAGATACGCGTATTTCGACTACCACTTGTAATCTTCCTCAGTGTCAGTTATCCACTGGAAAAATCATCGTAATTATTAAGACATTCTTTGTTAACATTGACGTTGTCTGTTGAATTCTAGAATACAGTTGATCAGATAAAGTTTCTTCATCTTAGACGGTTAACTATATTGAGTAATCCAAGATCTGCACTACTTAAGTATTCCCTCAAACTAGAACCTCAAGTTGATGTCTGAGCTGCTCCGAATGTTATGCCGAACATTTGCATCACTGCCAACAATGGGAAGCAATCAGCTGCGTTTATGCTAGAGTGCCGGTAGAGGCGCTTTTCTGATAAATGCGGTAAACGTGATAACAGTGTAAAGTAATGGCGAAGGTTACGCTATGCGATCGTAGACGGCACTCGTGTTCCACGTGTTTTTCACATATACAGCGGCGCCGCCTGCACCTACCCACTCGGAAACATCATGCTCAGCACGGGTGGAAAATGCCGGTCAGAAAAAAGAAGTAAACAGCTTGGAATTTGTATGGTGGCGTAATAAATTCTCTGTTACTGTAATGAATCCGGAAGAAACGCATAGGTATAATGATTTTGTTTCTAATTTGCAACTTTTTGCCCTAGGGTACAAATCGTTGCGATGCGGAACAAGTGCAAGCCAGCGATTTGTCCATACAAGAAAAATGATTTTACTTTTAAGGCGAAACTGGAAGCATTTCCTCACTTTTTGGTTTTTGAATTTTTATTAAATAACGAAGCAATATTTTCAAAATCAGTTTTCGTGCACATGTAGAGTATAGATCAAGGTATCTTCTGATTTTTTTATGTAGTGGAAAATGTTTTTCGTTTTTGCAGAAACCATTTTTGAACAAAATTTCACAAAAAAAATGGTTTCTGCAAAAATGGAAAACATTTTCTAACTCAAAAAAATACAGAAGATACATTGATCCATACTCTACATGTGCACGAAAACCGATTTTGAAAATATTGCTTCGTTATTTAATAAAAAATCAAAAACCAAAAAAATGAGAAAATGCTTCCAGTTTCGCCTTAATGTGGTGGCGCCATCTCTGAGAAAAACAAGCTTTGATTTCTTACTATTAGCGAAAGGCCTTTTGAAGAGAAGCATGCGAGGACTTGTTTGAAATCGTCCATAAGGAAAATAGCAAACACCGGGATCACAAGGTTTCCTGGATAGAAATTCCCCTTACGACAGTAACGCGCTTTAACTAAAGCCACTTGGGCTCTACCATTTTGCATGCATAAGTTTGCGAAGATTGATCGTTGCGTTCTTTTATGCTGAAGATTGATTTGAGCTATCCTAACCGTTGCCACTACCCAAACTAGACATGATTAAACTCTTGCAATCACAGCACAAAAAAAAGGAACAGCAGCAAAAACGCCAGATCGGTATCAATTGGAAAACGCCAAGAGTGAAAATACACAGAGGACACTGTACAAATCGTATAATGCAAAACCATTAGATGGAAATCAATCAAAACTAATGAATAACATCTTCATAATGCCACCCTTATTCAGAGGATAGCTGGCTGTAACGGAGAAACACATGGTCCACTGCACCATTGCTCCGCCCAGACAACCAGTAATCGTATAAGATGTTGCATAACATGATAAAGTGGAGGCCATATGCGTACATGCCTCCATTTAGGTACATGTTAAATGTACGCATATCGCTTCCACTTTCACATTTTATGCAACATCTTATACGATCCCTGGTTGACTGGGCGGAACAGCCTGTAACGCTTTGATCTGAATGCTCCAGATCTGTTTCTACCTACAGATTAGTTAGATACTGTCGACAATTACGATGTTGACAAGCACACATGCTCGAGGCATGATACGCAAGTTTGTCATTCTCATTTAGGTATTCAACAAGTCCTCAGGGTTATCTTAAGATCTTAAAGTTCGCAAATATTTTCCTTCCGTTTTGTCATTGGTAATAGCAGGCTTTGTCCCATTCGGGACGCTATGCCAAGAAGAATAAGAAGAAGGGCCTCTCTTATGCGACAATTTTTTTCACGGGGCGAAAACATCATCATAATTATTAGGACATTCTTTGTTCAAAGTTAATCATCATTGATGTTGTCTATTGAATTCTAGAATAATTTCTCTGAGTGCCACCATGCAGTCAATCAAGTAAATTGTCTCAATTCACAATTACGTTCTGGCCCCAGGTGTTTCTACCGCCCATTTCCACGTCTTTTTCGCGTAAACTGAAACGGAGAGCACTGCAAACCATTGACGACTACGCGGCTCACGTATTCATATTCCTCGGAAGACATTCAATATTCCGTCCGATTGAATTTGGCAGCTAGCGCAGCAGCGCAGCGTCCCACGTTGGAGCACGTTCCAACCAAACGACCGACCGACCCATCATTTCAATCATTCATTTCTAATTTGATTCCACTTTTTTATTCGCCATCTCCCGGCTTCGATCCCGCAACTTCCCACACCCGGGGCCGACCGAAAATTAGATTACATGTAATAATCTCCCAGATCAAACGGCAAATATCACTTTACCTCCTCAAATAATATCATTTTCGCCGCTCGTATCATCAATTTACTCCCCAGTCGTGGGCCGCCTGTGTGTATAGTAATACCAAACATCAACAATAGCAGCAAAAGCGCCGGCAGCCGAACCGAGCTTACCGACCGACAACCCAACGAACAAAACGAACAACCAACGACGACGATGCTCTTCCATCACGTTCGACCCGCCCCCGTACATGTTCCCCCACCCCCTTTCACAACCCCAACTAAACCCACACCGGAGCAACAACAACACTAACTGTTTGTTTTTCTTCTCCACTTACAGGCAATTGATACACTTCAGTGTGCGGTCCCGGTGGAGTGCGACCGACGACGATACACCACACCAGATAGACCCCTCGGACGCCCACCCCGTGCGCGCGCGTGTGTGTGCTCTCGTGTACCTACTACGATTGAGGAAGGATATCCAAGATCCGTTCGGGGGGGTTTTTGGTATTCATCCCGCATCGGACCTCTAATTGATTCCCAAGCGTCTCGTGCGCGCGCGGTGATTCCTCGTTGAGCTAGACTTTTTTGCGTTCCGTACCGGCTGCCGAAGAATTCCACTCCGAAAAAATAACGCTAATAACAATTCGTGTTGGGCAACACCAAACCAGGGCTGATAGACATCCTAATTTCAACCCCATCCAGAACTGCCAAAGTTGGCTAGGCAGAACAATATCAAACAAGTTTCATTTTTATTCTCAAAGGGATTGAATGGAAATATCAATATTGATGATTTGGTAGAAAAGTCTCGAGTGGGATTTCCAGAGTTTAATTTTCCTGATTGTTTGGCATTACAACCTCCAGTCATTGAAGTGTTCATAAGTTATTCATATTTGAAGAGCAGGTCGTTTGGCATAAATTTGTTATTTTTATTTGTTATGTACGGAATTTATTGCACAGAACATCTGCGGTTATCATCAGAATTTCCTCGATTTTACACAGGATATATGAGATTTGTCTTAGAAACGCTCTTAGATTCTCCTTACAATCGCTTTAAGATTATCCTTAAAATCACCCAAATCTCCCTGAGATGCTCCTCAGAATCTCCCTGACATTCACCTCGGAATCTCTATGAGATTCTCTTCTAAATCTCTCTGAGATTCTCCTCAGAATATTTCTAAAATTCTCCACAGAATCTCTGTGAAATTTCCCTCAGAATCTCCACGAAATTTTCCTCAGAATCTCCCTGGAATTCCCCTCGAAATCTCCCTGAGATTCTCCTCAGAATCACCCTGAGATTGTCTTCAGAATTTCCCTGGAATTCTACTCAAAATATCCATAAGATTCTCCTCAGAAGCTCCATAAGATTCTCTTCAGAATCTTCCTGAGATTCTGCTCAGAATCTCCCTGCGATTCTCCTCAGATTTTCCCTGCGATTCTCCTCAGATATCCTCTGGAATCTCCCTGAGATTTTCTTCAGAATCTCCATGAGATTCTCCACAGAATTTCCCTGGAAATCTCCAAAGAATCACCCTGAGGTTCTCCTCAGAATCTCTCTGAGATTCTCCTCAGTTTCTTCTAGAGCTGTTCCTCAGAATCTCCCTGATATTCTCCACAGAAGCTCCCTGAGATTCTCCCCAGAATATTCTTGAGATTCTCCACAGAATCTCTCTATTATTTTCCACATAATCTCTCAGAGATTCTCCACAGCATTTCCTTGATATTCTCCACAGAATCTCCTCGAAATTCGCCTCATAATCTTCCTGAAATTCTCCTCAGAATCTCTCTGAGATTCTTCTCAGAATTTACCTGAGATTCATCTCAAAATTTCGCTGAGATTCTTCCAGAATTTCCCTATGATTCTTCTCTGAATCTCCCTCAAATTCTCCTCAGAATCTCCCTGAGATTCGTTTCAGAATCTTTCTGAGGCTCTCTTCAGAATCTCACTGAGATTCTGCTCAGAATCTCGCTGAAATTCTCCTCAGAATTTCGCTGACATTCGCTCAGAATCTCGATGAGATTCTCCTCAAAATTTTGCTGAAATTTTCGTCAGAATCTCTCTGAGATTATCGTCAGAATCTTTGTAATTCTCGTCAGAATCTCCCCGAGGATATCCTCAAAATCTTACTGAGATTTTCGTTACAATCTTTCTGAGGCTCTCGTCAAAATCTCTCTAAGATTCTCGTCAGAATCTCGCTGAGACTCTCGTCAGAATCTGACGAGATTCTCGTCAGAATCTCGCTGAGATTCTTGTCAGAATCTCGCTGAGATTCTTGTCAGAATCTCGCTAAGATTCTCGTCAGAATCTCGCTGAAATTCTCCTCAGAATTTCGCTGACATTATCCTCAGAATCTCGCTGAAATTCTCCTTAGAATTTTGCTGACATTCTCCTCAGAATTTCGCTGAGATTCTCCTTAGAATCTCGCTGAGATTCTCCTCAAAATTTCGCTGAAATTCTCGTCAGAATCTCTGTAATTCTCGTCAGAATCTCCCCGAGATTGTCCTCAAAATCTCTCTGAGATTCTCGTTAGAAACTTGCTGAGGTTTTCGTAAAAATCTGTCTGAGATTCTCGTCAGAATCTCCCCGAGATAGTCCTCAGAATCTCGCTGAGATTCTCAACAGAATCTCGCTGAGATTCTCAACAGAATCTCGCTGTGATTCTCGCCAGAATCTCGCTGTGATTCTCGCCAGAATCTCGCTGTGATTCTCGCCAGAATCTCGCTGAGATTCTCGTCATAATCTCGCTGAGATTCTCGTCTGAATCTCGCTGAGATTCTCTTCAGAATCTCGCTTAAATTCTCGTCAGAATCTCGCTGAGATTCTCGTCAGAATCTCGCTGAGATTCTCGTCTGAATGTCTCAGATTCTCGTCAGAATCTCTCCGAGATTCTCGTCAGAATCTCTCTGAGATTCTCGACAGAATCTTTCTGAGACTCATTAGGATTTCTCTGAGATTCTCATTAGAATCTCTCTGAGATTCCCATTAGATTCTCTCTGAGATTCTCATTGGAATCTCTGAGATTTTCATTAGAATCTCTCTGAGATTCTTTTTAGAATCTCTCTGAGATTCTTATTAGAATCTCTCTGAGATTCTCATTAGAATCTCTCTGAGATTCTTTTCAGATTCACTCTGAGATTCTTCTCAGAATGTCCGTAAGATTTTTTTCAGGATTTCTGTGGGATTCTTTTCAGAATCTCTCTGAGATTATTTTCAGAATCTTCTTCTCAGAATCTCTCTGAGATTCTCGTCACTGTCAGAATCTCTCTGAGATTCTCGTCACTGTCAGAATCTCTCTGACATTCTCGTCAGAATCTCTCTGACATTCTCGTCAGAATCTCTCTGACATTCTCGTCAGAATCTCTCTGATATTCTCGTCAGAATTTCTCTGACATTCTCATCAGAATCTCTCTGAGATTCTCATCCGAATCTCTCTGAGATTCTCATCCGAATCTCTCTGAGATTCTCATCCGAATCTCTCTGAGATTCTCATCCGAATCTCTCTGAGATTCTCATCCGAATCTCTCTGAGATTCTCATCCGAATCTCTCTGAGATTCTCATCCGAATCTCTCTGAGATTCTCATCCGATGCCCTCTGAGATTCTCATCCGAATCTCTCTGAGATTCTCATTCGAATCTCTCTGAGATTCTCATTCGAATCTCTCTGAGATTCTCATTCGAATCTCTCTGAGATTCTCATTCGAATCTCTCTGAGATTCTCATTCGAATCTCTCTGAGATTCTCATTCGAATCTCTCTGAGATTCTCATTCGAATCTCTCTGAGATTCTCATTCGAATCTCTCTGAGATTCTCATTCGAATCTCTCTGAGATTCTCATTCGAATCTCTCTGAGATTCTCATTCGAATCTCTCTGAGATTCTCATCCGAATCTCTCTGAGATTGTCATCCGAATCTCTCTGAGATTCTCATTCGAATCTCTCTGAGATTCTCATCCGAGTCTCTCTGAGATTCTCATCCGAATCTCTCTGAGATTCTCATCCGAATCTCTCTGAGATTCTCATCCGAATCTCTCTGAGGTTCTCATCAGAATCTTTCTGAGATTCTCTTCTGAAATCTCTTTGTGATTTTCCTCTGAAATCTCACTGTTATTTTCCTTAGAAATCTCACTGTGATTCTCTTCAGAAATCTCGCTGAAATTCTTTTCAGTTTATCTATGATATTTTTAGAATCATTTTGAATCGTTTTTGCCAAACAACTACCTAGAAGACTCAATAACTCCTTCAAAATTCGTTTCGTTTATAAACTGGTTACCCTATCTCAGACGATTTTGCTTTCACCATCAATAACTTCTTTTCCTGTTAATTATAATTTAGTTTAACTGAAATGAAGCGTGGCTTCTCATAAATCAAAGCGACGTTTCCCGCGAATCACCCCCGTTCTCGTAGAATAACGTTTCCCTCTTTTTCCCCGTTCTCTTCCCAGCAGGTCCTTTTTGAAAAGGTTCGATTCTTTCCTTGGCGTTTCTTAAAAGCGTTTTAATTTACTTAATCCTTCGGCGCGACGCGTGCGAAACAGCCAACCTTATACACAACCTTTCTCCAACAATAAATAACAACATATACACACACACACACGGTGAGTGGAGTGCATAGAAAGTGCGAAGTGTTCCGAGGAAAGATCAAACAGGAAGAAAGTCAGCGAAGAAGTGGAATAATCTGAAGAAAAAGTGTGCGACATTGAGTGAGTTTGCCTACAAATCCGACGCGACGACGGAAAGCAGAAGCAATAAAAGCGGAAAAACGTAAGAACGGGCGCGCGCGCGTTTAGAGAGAAGATACCCGGAAAGTTTCCCAATTAATCAAGTTTTTTTTGCGAGCGAGCGAGCGAGCTAGCAAGCGGCGAAAAGAAAGTGGAAATTCTATCGGTAGCATCGTCGGCAATAACGGCAGCAACAATTTCTACACTAACAGCAGCACCAGCAGCAACAATAGCAGCAGCAATGGAGGAAGCCAAGGCCAAGCTCACAGAGATCAACCTGTCCGACGACCCGGCAGTCACGCTCACCATCCGGCTCATCATGCAGGGCAAGGTAGGTGAATTGGTGGGTGTGGGACATTCCTGAAAGAGGGTGGACCCCGGGGGAGAGAAAGAACACCAAAAATTAATGATCACGGCGCTAATTGATTAAAGGAAGGTTATTCAAATGGGAGGCTTTTATGGGAAATGGATATAAGGATAATGGAAAATGGAAATTTTCCTGTAAATTGATTAAGCTGATTAACGGGAATTTCGTGTTCACAACTTGTTCTACTAGATGGAAAAGGGGTTGACTCATTTAGGGTAACCGGGAAGAAGAGCGATGCAGCAATTCTCAGAAGGATCTCATAGAGATTCTGAAGTAAATTCTAAGGGTTTCCGAGAATTTGTTTTTATAGATATCGAACAAATGTTCGGAGAGATTATTAGGAGCATTTATCAAGAGAGTTTGAAGATATCATTAAAAAATGATGGAAAACTTCAAGATACTTCAATATGAACCTGAGACTTTTTTTTATGAAAATCTACTTGAAAATTTCCTTAGAATCTTTCTGAGATTCTTCTTAGAACCTTCTTGAGATTCTATTCAAAATCTTCCTGAATCTATACTCAGAATCTCCCTGCGATTCTACTCAGAATCTCCCTGAAATTGTACTCAGAATCTTCATGAGATTCTTCTCTGCACCTCCCTAATATTCTTCTCAGCATCACTCTGAGATTCTACTTAGAATCTCCCTGAGATTGTATTCAGAATCTCCCTAAAATTCTATTTAGAATCTCCCTGAGATTCTATTCAGAATCTCCCTGAGATTCTATTCAAAATCTCCTTGAGATTCTATTCAGAATCTCCCTGAGATTCTTTTCAGAATCTCCCTGAGATTCTATTCAGAATCTCCCTGAGATTCTATTCAGAATCTCCCTGAAATTCTATTCAGAATTTCCCTGAGATTCTATTCAGAATCTACCTGAGATTCTATTCAGAATCTCCCTGAGTATCTATTCAGAATCTCCCTGAAATTCTATTCAGAATCTCCCTGAGATTCTATTCAGAATCTCCCTTAGATTCTATTCAGAATCTCCCTGAGAATCTTCTCAGCATCTAATTTGAGTTTCTTCTAATAATCTTTCTGTAATTCTACTTAGAATCTCCTTCAGATTCTACTCAGAATCTCTCTAAGATTTTACTTAGAATCCCTAAGACTCTACTGAGAATCTCTGAAATTCAGCACAAAATATCTCTGGAATTGTACTCAGAATATTCGAAATTTTACCCAAAATTTCTCTGAGATTCTTCACAGAAATCTTTCTGAGATTCTTCTCAGAATCTCTCTGAGATTCTTCTCAGAATCTCTCTGAGATTCTTCTCAGTACCTCGCTGAGATTCTTCTCAGAATCTTTCTCTAGATTCTTCTCAGAATCTCTCCTAGATTCGCCTCAGAATCTCTCCTAGATTCTTTTCAGAATATCTCTGAATTTTTTTCCAGAATATCTCTGAGATTGTTTCCAGAATCTCTATGAGAGTGTTCTTAGAATCTCTCTAAGATTGTTCCCAGAATCTCTCTGAAATTGTTCCCAGAATCTCTCTGAGATTCTTCTCTGAATCTGTCTGAGATTGCTCTCAGAATCTCTCTGAGATTCCTCTCAGAATCTCTCTGAGCTTCCTCTCAGAATCTCTCTGAGCTTCCTCTCAGAATCTCTCTGAGCTTCCTCTCAGAATCTCTCTGAGATTCCTCTCAGAATCTCTCTGAGATTCCTCTCAGAATCTCTCTGAGATTCCTCTCAGAATCTCTCTGAGGTTCCTCTCAGAATTTCTCTGAGACTCCTCTCAGAATTTCTCTGAGATTCCTCTCAGGATCTCTCTGAGATTCCTCTCAGAATCTCTCTGAGAATCCTCTCAGAATCTCTCTGAGAATCCTCTCAGAATCTCTCTGAGATTCCTCTCAGAATCTCTCTGAGATTCCTCTCAGAATCTCTCTGAGATTCCTCTCAGAATCTCTCTGAGATTCCTCTCAGAATCTCTCTGAGATTCCTCTCAGAATCTCTCTGAGATTCCTCTCAGAATCTCTCTGAGATTCCTCTCAGAATCTCTCTGAGATTCCTCTCAGAATCTCTCTGAGATTCCTCTCAGAATCTCTCTGAGATTCCTTTCAGAATCTCTCTGAGATTCCTCTCAGAATCTCTCTGTGATTCCTTTCAGAATCTCTCTGAGTTTCCTCTCAGAATCTCTCTGAGATTCCTCTCAGAATCTCTCTGAGATTCCTTTCAGAATCTCTCTGAGATTCCTCTCAGAACCTCTCTGAGATTCCTCTCAGAATCTCTCTGTGATTCCTTTCAGAATCTCTCTGAGTTTCCTTTCAGAATCTCTCTGAGATTCTTCTCAAAATGTCTCTAAGATCCCTCTCAGAATCTCTCTGAGATTCCTCTCAGAATCTGTCTGAGATTCTTCCCAGAATCTTCCTGGTATTCTTCTCAGACTCTCTCTTATGTCGTTTTCGTTTTTGCGGTGGTGCTACACCGGTGTAGCACATTTGCACCGAAAGTGTTCGTTTTTGATTTTCGTGCTGCACCGGTGTAGCACTTTTTCTGCACCGCTCAAAATAGTGCAGCACTCAAAAATTCGAGAGTGTTGCGGGTGTACACCGTGTCCACCAATCAACGTTTGCAAAGTTGTCAATATTTTGGTGTTTATACACGCACACCAGTGCAACTGCACCGAAAATGTTCGTTTTTGTAGTGAAAAGTGTAGCACGAAGCGGTGTAGCACCGCCACAGAAACGAAAACGACATTAGATTCTTCTCAGAATCTCACTGAGATTCTTCTTAGAATGTCTCTGAGATTCTTCTTAGAATTTTTCTGATTCTTCACAGAATCTTTCTGAGATTCTTCTCAGAATTTCTTTCAGATTCTACTCAGTATCTCTCTGAGATTCTACTCAGTATCTCTCTGAGATTCTTCTTAGAATCTCTCCGACATACTTCACAGAATCTTTTTGATTCTTCTCAGATTCTCTCTGATATTCTTCTCGGACTCTCTCTGAGATTCTTTTCAGACTTTCTCTGAGATTCTTTTCAGATTCTTTCTGAGATTCTTCTCAGATTCTCTCTGAGATTCTTCTCAGACTCTCTCTGAGATTCTTCTCAGACTCTTTCTATGATTCGTCTCAGACTCTATCTGAGATTCTTCTCAGACTCTCTCTGAGATTTTCTTAGACTCTCACTGAGATTCTTCTCAGACTCTCTCTGAGATTCCTCTCAGAACCTTTGTGAGATTCTTACCAGAATCTGTGAGATTCGTCTCTGAATCTCTCTGAGAATCTCAGTTGGAAAATAAAGCAGCCTCAGGCTCTCCCTTATAAAGCTAATAATAGTAATAATAGTCTCCTCAGAATCTCTCTGAGATTTTTCTCAGACTCTCTCTGTGATTCTTATCGGAATTTCTCTGAGATTCTCCTAAGTATCTCATTTAGATGCTCCTCGGAATCTCTCTGAGATTCTTTTTACAATCTCTCTGAGATTCTATTTAGAACCTCTCTGTTAATCCAATGAATATCTTAGTAATCCGTTGACGCTAACGTATGGAAGATCCCGAAGAATTTCAACAAACTCTGATGAGAATCTCAGCATCCTAATTATTCTCTTTTGCATAAGCTCAGCAGTACACAGACTGCTGATTGATCATTATTCCGGCTTACAGCAAGCACCTTTGTAATAATGAGCAGGCTTAATATTCTGATTACCATCCTTTCTTCGAGTATCCTCAAGCGCTCTGATACAGTTTGCACAGGCAAAAAAAAAGAAGAACTTGTAAAAGGGTGCAACATCTGCCGGCACGTGTATCAATGAGAGGTCTTTTCCTCTTTTGAAACGGACATCAATTTTCCTCTATAAACAACCTAACGCAACACAATCACCGCTCGGTTTGCATCTCTACCTCCGCCGCGCCGACCCATCGAGATTTTTTTTTTCTTTTAAAGCCACCCTGGTCTGCCCTTGTGTCAACAACTAGTCCAACAAGGATGACGGCTGCCGGCCGACGACGACGAATACCTACAACGACGATGATGATGATGATGTTGATGAAAAGAACCCTCTCATAAATAAGTGAAATTGTCCTCGCTTTTGGGCACGACTCCCACTCGTCGTCATCGTCGTCGGTGAAGCGAAAGAAAAACTTCAACTTTGAAAAACCTTCAACTCTTCTGGTTCTTCTTGCTCGCTGACTGTCGTAGTCGGAGTCTGGTTGGTCGGTCGCCGGTGTCGCCCGGGGCTATTGCTGCCCATACCCAACCCTTTCGGTAAACATTTCCTCTCTGACATTTCCCCTCGCCACGCCGCTGTACGGGTCGTGTCACCTCCCGGAAGGTATGTCTTCATATATCGGAAACACCCTCCTTTCTGCGTCGACACCGGATGGATACCGTGTCCTGTTAGGATGCACGATGCGAAAGATGCTGGAAAGCTCAAGTTTCTCGTCAACGGTTGACTTCGATAACTCGCCTCAGTTGTGTCCCTAATAAATATGTATGTATGTATGAGTGAATGATGTGGAAAGTTATGTTAACTCCACACGTTAAACTGATGATATAGACGGGTTGAGTTCCATCGCGTGGACCTGGACATCCATATCGAATGCTTCGAAATGAAAATCTTGCCATCTTCCATGGGGACGAAGCATTTCCAACTCTTTAAATAAGACTACCTGTGCTGGACGAGCAACCCGAGCAAAGTTTCATAACAACCGGATAACATACTGTGTTATCTGATATCAAAAATAATAAACTAAATTTGTTCTCATTGTGGCTGAATAAGCAGGCAACATAACAAACATGATAACAACCAAGTATACCCGTGATACCAATAAAATATCTCATTATGTTATCATCAAAGGCACCCTGATAACAAGTTCTGTAAATCTATCAATTTCATCCAATTGAAAACTTATTTTGTTATCAGAAAGATATTTGCAACGGTCATTGATAACTAACTTCCGTTGTTGTTGTCGACGATGATGCCCCCAGTTTGACAGGTAATGGTAACATGAACTACCAAGTTGATAACACAAAATTGTAAAATGAGTTCTGGAGCGAACACTAGTTATCAGTTTGTTACTTCTCAGTTATTGTACTTTGCTCGGGAACCCACCATTATGCTAGACCCGTCTGGTAGTATCTACAACCTCCACCACCGATAGGGAGCAGGGTTAAGAGCTGTGTCAAGTGCTGTATAATTAAAGGGATTCATCAGAAAGTCTGGGACGTGGATGCAGGCAGACAGGGCAGCATAGAAAGATACACTTTGTCAATAAGTCTCTGCTCGAAATCAATCCCACCGTGAAATACTGACAAAAAGTTTTCCACTTCTGACGCGGGGTTGACGCAACTTTTCATGGAAATTGGATCCCCCTGGAAGGAAGGGGTCGACATTCCGCGGAATGGGTAGGTGTAGAGTAGGAAAATGTTGACGTGGGTCTGCTGGGTTTTCGCACCCATTAAAGCCACCGATTTTTCCACTCTGGGACTGCTTGGAGGGGTAAAACCCTAATTGCTATGCCGTGATTCGATACCTGAACTTCGAAGGGCCTGTCCATAAACTACGTGGGCTCTTAGGGGTTCTGGCCACAGTCTACGTTCCATACAAATTTCTAAAAATTTGTATGATTTGTTGGACAGGGGGATCTGATATTCTCTTTAGTCTCTCTAAGCTGCAATCAAAATCTCCGAAATGCTCCACATGACCCCTAGTAGTTCTCATCAGAATCATTCTGAGACTGTCTCAAGAATCTCTCTGAGATCTTCTCATCAATATCACTCTGAAATTCTCCACAGAATTTCTCTGAAAATTTCTTCGGAATCTTTAAAGTTCTCTTCGAAGTCTCACAGAGATTCTCTTCGGGTTCTCAGTCTCTTTAATATTCTCTTCGGAATCTCTCTAAAATGTCCTTCGGGATCTCTCGAAGAGTCTTTTCGAAATCTATCTGAAATTCTCTTCGGAATCTCTCAGAGATTCTCTTCGGAATTTGTCTGTGATTCTCTTTGGAATCTCTCTGCGAATCTCTTCGATATCTCTCTTGAGATTCTCTTCGCATTCCCTCTGATATTCTCATCAGAATCTCTCTGAGGTTCTCCTCAGAATCTCTGAGTTTATTCTCTGTTTCTCTCTGAGATTCTTCTTAAAATCTCTAGGATTCTTCTCAGAATCCCTCTGGGATTCTTCTCGGAATCTATCTGCATTCTCCCCAGAAACTATCTGACATTCTCCTCGGAATTTCTTTGAGATTCTCCTCAGAATCACTCTGGGATTCTTCTTAGAATCTCTCTGAGATTCCTCTCAGAATCTCTTTGAGATTCTTCTCAGAATTTCTCTGAGATTCTCCTCAGAATCTCTCTGAGATTCTTCTCAGAATCTCCCTGAGAATCTTCTCAGAATCTTCCTGAGATTCTTCTCAGAATGTCTCTGAGATTCCCCTTCGAATCTCTCTGAGATTCCCCTTAGAATCTCTCTGAGATTCTCCTTAGAATCTCTCTGAGATTCGTTCTCCTCAGAATCTCTCTGAGATTAATTCTCCTCAGGATCTCTCTGAGATTCATTCTCCTCAGAATTGCTCTCTGAGATTCTCCTCAGAATTGCTGTCTGAGATTCTCCTCAGAATCTCTCTGAGATTTTCCTCAGTCTCTCTTACATGCTCCTTAGAAACTCTTCGAGATTCTCCTCAGAATCTTATTGAGATTCTTCTCAATGAGATTCTCGTCAGAATTTCTTTAAGATTCTCCTCAGAACCGCTCTGAGATTCTTTTCAGAATCTCTGAGATTCTTCTCAGAACCTCTCTGGGATTGTCTCAGGAATGTCTCTTAGATTCTACTCAAAATCTCTCTAGGATTCTTCTCAGAATCTCTGAGATTTTTCTCAGAATCTCTCTGATTCCCCTCAGAATCTCTCTAAGAATCTTCTCAGAATCCCTCTGAGATTCTCCTCAGTATCTCTGAGATTCTCCTCGAAATCTCTCTGAGATTCTCCTCAGAATCTTTCTGAGTTTCTTCTCAGCATCTCTCTGAGATTATTCTCAGAATCTTTCTGAGATTCTTCTCAGAATCTCTCTGAGATTTTCGACAGAATCTCTCTGAGAATCTTTTCAGAATCTCTCTGAGGTTCTCCACATAATCTCTCTGAGGTTTTCACAGAATCTCTCTGGGATTCTGCTCTGAGATTCTCCTCAGAATTTCTGAGATTCTTCTTAGAATCTCTGAGAGTCTCCCTAGAATCTCTGAGAATCTCCTCAGAATCTCTTAAAGGTTCTCGTCAAAATCTCTTTGAGCTTCTCTCCGGAACCTCTCTGAGATTCGCTCCGGAATCTTTCTGAAATTCTCTCAGGGATCTCTCTGAGATTCTCTCCGGAATCTCTCTGAGATTCTCTCCGGAATCTCTCTGATATTCTCTCCGGAATCTCTCTGAGATTCTCTCCGGAATCTCTCTGAGATTCTCTCCGGAATCTCTCTGAGATTCTCTCCGGAATCTCTCTGAGATTCTCTCCGGAATCTCTCTGAGATTCTCTCCGGAATCTCTCTGAGATTCTCTCCGGAATCTCTCTGAGATTTTCTCCGGAATCTCTCTGAGATTCTCTCCGGAATCTCTCTGAGATTCTCTCCGGAATCTCTCTGAGATTCTCTCCGGAATCTCTCTGAGATTCTCTCCGGAATCTCTCTGAGATTCTCTCCGGAATCTCTCTGAGATTCTCTCCGGAATCTCTCTGAGATTCTCTCCGGAATCTCTCTGAGATTCTCTCCGGAATCTCTCTGAGATTCTCTCCGGAATCTCTCTGAGATTCTCTCCGGAATCTCTCTGAGATTCTCTCCGGAATCTCTCTGAGATTCTCTCCGGAATCTCTCTGAGATTCTCTCCGGAATCTCTCTGAGATTCTCTCCGGAATCTCTCTGAGATTCTCTCCGGAATCTCTCTGAGATTCTCTCCGGAATCTCTCTGAGATTCTCTCCGGAATCTCTCTGAGATTCTCTCCGGAATCTCTCTGAGATTCTCTCCGGAATCTCTCTGAGATTCTCTCCGGAATCTCTCTGTGATTCTCTCCGGAATCTCTCTGAGATTCTCTCCGGAATCTCTCTGAGATTCTCTCCGGAATCTCTCTGAGATTCTCTCCGGAATCTCTCTGAGATTCTCTCCGGAATCTCTCTGAGATTCTCTTCGGAATCTCTCTGAGATTCTCTCCAGAATCTCTCTGAGATTCTCTCCGGAATCCCTCTGAGATTCTCCTCGGAATCTCTCTGAGATTCTCTCCGGAATTTCTCTGTGATTCTCTCCGGAATCTCGCTGAGATTCTCTCCGGAATCTCTCTGAGATTTTCTCCGGAATCTCGCTGACATTCTCTCCGGAATCTCTCTGAGATTCTCTATAGAATCTCTCTGAGATTTCCTCCGGAATCTCTCTGAGATTCTCTCCGGAATCTCTCTGAGATTCTCTCCGGAATCTCTCTGAGATTCTCTCCGGAATTCTCTCTAAGATTCTCTCCCGAATCTCTCTAAGGTTCTCTTCCGAATTTCTCTAAGATTCTTTCCGGAATCTCTCGGAGATTCGGAACAGCTCTGAGGTTCTCTTCAATTTCTCTGTGAAGTTTTTTTCGCTAGCCTTCATGGTTTCCCATAGCGGAAATGATCATGGCTACAGATCGCAAGCCCTGGTAAAGTGTGGAACGTTTTGATGGCTGTGATCCCTGACCATCATGCAATCAAAACCCCAGGGATACTCAAGTGCTACGGATGTAGATCGACCTGCTGGTGATGCCGAATGATGTTGGTTGGCCACAAAATAATCTCTCAGAGATCTGAAACGGTGAAAATCTCCAAACCTTATAGGTCAGTCGGTCAGTGAGCTCGTTCCATGCTATTGTGATTTTTCCTCTTCGAGATTTTCCGAGATAAGGAGAAACCTAATAATCCCTTGAGATTCAATCCGAAATTCACAGAATTTATTTAACAAATAGATAGGCTCACTACTTGGTGAGCTCATTTCATACTATTCTATACTCAGTGTTGTGACCAATGAAGTGTTTTCCCATGAATAATGAGCAATCCCAGGACAAGGCTCTCCTCAAGTATAAACAAATCTTATCGCAACGAAATTTACCGGATATTGCAGTTTATATGGTAACAAAACATTGTCGTTCATTTTTACAAGCTTAACACGGTGCTGATGCAATACAACAATGGCAGTAGCGCAACAAATATGATATACAAGATAACATTTTATGATAGGGCATTGACCATTTCGACAGCAATCAATCGTTTGCAGTGAACGAAACATAATACGACTGAAACTTTTTACAAATCATGCAAAGTAATCGACAACGATATCACACTACACAACTGATATCGAGAAACTCCTATCAAATTTTATCAAGCTTTACCACCTCGCACAAAAAGCGACACTGCGGGTAGCTTTCCTACAATTATTACCACTGTTCTCAGGTGTTATCTAAGTTATTAGTATCCCACCGAGTTTCGAAACTGTTGTCGTCTCTCTGCGTTCCTTAGACTCGACCCCCGCAGACAGCCGTCTATATGCTGCCAGCACCACCATTTCCTTCCGGAGAAAAACCACCATTCCTAGGTGGAAATGAAATGAAGAAACTTTATAATTGTTCCCAAACAGCCAGAGCGATTACGTCATCGCATCTGTGCTATGAGGCGATGACAACGACCGACGGTGAAGGACCAGGGGTGCCAGTTATATAGATTTGACCAAGAATTTCAAGATCAAACTCTTCTTGGACGAAAAGTATGAATTTCTCCAATGGGGCTGACACAGGATTCCTGCTAAATCGTCTGGCAACACTGCCTCGAACGTATTCTCGACTGACAATTTGGCTTCTACGGCACGCCTAGCCTCAGGACCAAGCGGATGTGAAGTTCCCTATCTCTCTCTATTTAGAGTGACAATCTTCTTCATGGCGGTGGCGAAGTCTCAGGATGTGCTGCTACCACTCAAAAAACAACCTCCGGTCTTCATTTACCGTAACCGAGACTAGAGCTTCCAACAGCTGGGACCTGTGGAGAGGACATGCTTAAACTTTCGATGTAACTTGTCGGTTTTGCTGCAGCAGCAGCCGCCACTGACTGCCATTGCCGTGTGTGAGTTTATGTTCTTTAATTGCTTGGCAAACAACAATTCGCGCTGGGTGAGTTTTGAGCGGATGGATAGGTGGATAGAAGAAGAAACCGGTTCTTATTAGCCTAATTAGAGGAGCCGAAGTGTCTGCTTCCTCCACGGAACGAACGAACGGAAATTGATATTTCATATCAGTTTGAGCGAAGGGGTGTCACCGCCACCGACGTCGAGACTGAGATTTTACTTGTGCTTGGAACTTTTGAGTCGGAAAGTTTTGATTGCCAACGAGGATGATATCGAGGGGCTCTAGTGGAATAGGGTTGAATGAGGAGAGTTCCTATTCAGGGTTTGAGAGATATCAAGATCATTTTAAATTTCGACGCTTTAAAATTATTCTTCTTCCAATGAATTAGCACAAACAGAACTTAACTACTTCGACAAAGATTGTATGAATTTTATTGAATGTATTCATCAATCAGTGCGATTTTCAAAAGAAACTTAGATTTTTTTTCTTAAAACTTTCCGATGCGAGTCTCAGTAGGGTTTATCAGAATCTGAATGAGAGATTGTGAGAAGAATCTCACGTAGTGGTTGAAGACAATCTCGCAGAGGTTCAAAGTAGCATCTCAAAGAGATCTCAGATAGATTCTGTGGAGAATTTCAGAGAGAATCTGAAGAGAACCTCAGAAAAATTCTGAGCAAAATCTAAGAGTGATTCTGAAAAGAATCTCAGAAAGATTCTGAGGAGAATTTCAGAGAAATTATAATAAGAATCCTAGAGGAGAATCTCAGAGAGATTCTGAGGAGAATCTCTGAGAGATTCTGAGGAGAATCTCTGAGAGATTCTGAGGAGAATCTGTGAGATTCTGAGGAGAATCTCTGAGAGATTCTAAGGAGAATCTCTGAGAGATTCTAAGGAAAATCTCTGAGAGATTCTAAGGAGAATCTCTGAGAGATTCTAAGGTGAATCTCTGAGAGATTTTGAGGAGAATCGGTGAGAGATTCTGAGGAGAATCTGTGAGACATTCTGAGGAGGATCTCAGAAAGATTCTGAGGAGAATCTCACAGAGATTCTGAGGAGTATCTCCGAGAGATTCTGAGGAGAATCTCCGAGAGATTCTGAGGAGAATCTCTGAGAGATTCTGAGGAGAATCTCAGAGAGTTTCTGAGGAGAATCTCATAGAGATTGAGATTCTAAGGAACATCTCAGAGAGATTCTGAGGAGCATCTCAGAGAGATTCTTAGGAGCATCTCAGAGAGATTCTGAGGATCATCTAATAGAGATTCTGAGGAGCATCTCTGAGAGATTTTGAGGAGAACCTTTGAGGGATTCTGAGGAGATTCTCGGAGAAATTCTGCGGAAAATCTCTGAGAGATGCTTATGAAAGCTCTGAGAGATTCTGAGGAGAATCTCAGACGGATTCTAAGGAGAATCTCAGTGGAGTTCTGAGAAGTCTCTGATATGTATCTTAGACATATTCCGAGGAGAATCTTAGAGTTTATAAAGATAGTTCCGACTGAAAATATTTCTTCTGTTTCTCTGTGATTTTACTGTCTCCACTGAAAAGATCGTAGAAAAAACCTAATACCGCAAGAAGTAACATGCGTGAAAATATAACTATTCATAAATTTTCCCCGTCGACACTTGCGTTCCCGTTACCCACATACGTGTGAAACAATCGTAAGGCCTGTGTGGATTAGTCCTAATGACGACGATGATGGTAATGTGCCATGTGCCAACATATGTTGACATAATTATCGCAGGCACTCGTTCGCACATTTTAACAAGCATTTAGAGAGCAATCTGAGCCTCGCTCACTGCGGAATCACAGCCCAGTCCAGCCCAGCCCAGCAGCCAGCGCGTCACCATATCCGATTTAAATATCCACCTCAGTGACACGCTATAGCCTCGCTAGTGTGTGGTGTGGCTGAATGCTGTAAAAGCCCACTACCGCTACGCTGGCGTCCTAGTAGTTCTACCGAATGAGTGCCGGTGCCAGTCACCGGTGTGGAAAACGATAGTGAAAATCTGCAACCGTTCTCACACACCACCCCCTCCACTAGCTGAGCCGAGCGCAACGCCTACACAGCTCGCACAGAGTGCACGTATCCGTTTCAAACAAAACATAACATACACATTCGCCAACGAGAAGAGGGGACACCGAAGACGACGACCGAGTTTAATAAACTCTAGGCTAGAGCTAGATAATATTATCAATTAAGAGATATCCCATTAACCCTCTAATACCCAAATTTTTGATTTTGATCTGAATATCATTTTTCGTTATCTAAAATCGATTTAAACATGTTTTGGAAGATGATTCTTTTTAATTCTCGATTTCGCGAATTTCAGTTTTTGATTTTTCTAATTTTTATTTTTGAACATCCTCACAGTTTTATATTTTTCCTGGAAGCCTATTTAGGGTACGGATTTTTTTAGATGAAAACATTTTGAGATTTTATGATTATTGTTGAAATATTTTTATTTTAAATTTTTTTCATAAAAAATTTTATTTTCCGTGTAATTTTAAGGAAACTAATTAAAGAGTGTATTCGATTCCCTTAAACTATAAAACTAGGATAGAATGATTTGGGAAAAATTTAAAATATGTTAATTGTAGCGATTTAATACAAAATAAACAATGACTTCTAGAAGGTGACTAAAACATCAATTTTTCAATGATTTTAAAAAAATGTAAATACGCTTCAAAATACACCAAAAACTATTTTGAGATATACAAAACAGTCCTAAATATCAGCCAAAAATATAAAAATGTTTATTTCCCACGAAACAAAAATTACAAAAATATTCAAACTATACCCCGTCTAAAGGCGGGGTTGGGTATTAGAGGGTTAACGGAAATCTAGGTACAAATTTATTGAAATGGATGGAAACATGTTTTTGCCATTTTCAAAACTTTTTCGTTCCGGCGCTGCGGTGGTGCTCCAACCAAGCCACACACGTTCACGTTCTGTGCTCGTCGTCGGGCTCGGGCTGCTTTTCGGGTTCCCGCTCTGGATGGCGTGTGGTCCATCGAACGAACGAACGACCGTGTGTGTTGAGATAGTTGAAAGATTGTGTGTTTGCCCTCGCTTATCCGCTTTGGCACTACTGTTGTCTTGTGGCGCACATTGGGGTCGGAGATATGTATTCGTGAGCATTTTCTAGCAGTTTCAAGTTATGCATTTCTGCTCTATAAGGGAAAACACGGAAACCTGATTGATGGTAAATGTGCTGTAAAGTTTTACTAATCAATATTTGCTAGATTTACCTAAGAATTCTTTGAGTTTATTTCTGTATTACCGGAGAATGCAATCAGCATTTGTTGGGCTTGTTTGGTCAAATATATGTCCGGTGTAATGAGGCCTTAAGGCGAAACTGGAAGCATTTCCTCATTTTTTGGTTTTTGATTTTTTATTAAATAACGAAGCAATATTTTCAAAATCAGTTTTCGTACACATGTAGAGTATGGATCAGGGTATCTTCTGATTTTTTTTGTTGTGGAAAATGTTTTTCGTTTTTGCAGAAACCATTTTTGAACAAAATTTCACAAAAAAATGGTTTCTGCAAAATCAAAAACCAAAAAAATGAAAAAAATGCTTCCAGTTTCGCCTTAAGGCGAGGTTTAGGTGCGTATACGGAAAAGAAGCCGCCGGGGAGTTGGGTGCATGTTGCCATGGGAATTTTATTGAACCATTTGATGAAACAGTACGGACCCGATTTTGTCAGCCCCATTTTGCGACGAACTTTTTGCTCTCATTATCTAACGGTCAAGTATGAACCAATTCATTTAGGATCATCATAAAACTACTGCTGAAAGGCAGAACATAGAGGGATTAAAAGTATGAGTATCAGTTTAGATTTTTGCGGGGAGCAAAAAATGTGTTCCGGAAAGGGGCTGACAAAATCGGGTTACTTATGTATCCAAGAACCCTCGTGAGTATATATTATCTACAATCGTAACGAGTAATATCCCGCTGTATTACAAACAAGGTTTGAGACTCCATTGTTTCCCCTGAAATGGTTCTAAATCTTTTTGAAAATCCCTGATGCTTTCTTGATAGCCCCCTGAAATACGATGGAACCCTCAGAAACCTTTCCGAACTCCCTGAATCGCCTTGAACCCCCTTTGAAACCATTTCTGTAACTTTGATAGCCCGTTAAACTCCCTGCAACCCCCTAAAAACTCACAGAAATATCTAAAACCTCCTTTTAAGGACAAACGTTGTGAAATCCCGGTTCAACAGTGCACCAGAACTCAAATCTTTACAAGCAAGCTTCGAACAACAGTGTACTTTTTATTTTGCTCTTGCTCACTTGTAATTAGCTTAAAATAAAAGAAGGTCAGGGAGGCTGGTTTTGTTTTTCACGAGATTTGTGCGCTTGATATCATGACTAGGTGCAAATGTCGGCCATTGTGGCGGCCATTTTGAGCTTCTAACAAGTCTGTTCTTAATGTTTTAAAACCCATTGGTACACCTCAAATCCCTCTGAAACATCCCTGAACTGAGACCATTTTAAAAGCTCCTTAAAACCTCCGAAACCCACTTTCCAATCCCCCTAAAACTCTCTGAAACACCCTAAAACACTAAACATCTCTGAAACTCATCGAAACTTTTTGAAAACCCACTCGAACTACATAGAACTCCTTGCAACGTCTCAAAACGCCTTTAAACTTTTCTGGAATATTCCTGAAACATCGCTGGAAAGTGCCTTGAAATCTCATTGAGAACTTCTTGAAACTCCTTTGTAAGTCCCCAAAACCACCTAAATCGCTTTGAAACCCCTCCTGAAAATCTGAAACCACCTGATACTCTCTAAACACCTTGAAATGCCTTGCGACTCCTCTGAAAACTCCTTGAAAACCCCTTATAAGCCCTCTTGAACCGCTTAAAACTTCATACAACGTCTTGAAACGCCTTGGAACACTAACTTGTTTTGAAACTTGTTTTGAAACTTGTTTTGAAACTTGTTTTGAAACTTGTCTGAAACATTGGTGGAACCTTTTGAAGGCATCCTGAAACCTTGCAAGGTGAAAATATGACAAAGCCACACCTTGAATTTTCAAGTACACAATTCTGATGAACCAAATCACGAACTTAGTATCATACGGGCATATCTACAATCATCGATTTCTCTTCATCGATTTTCTCTTTGGTTAATAACTTGGCCGGCAAATCATTTTCGGTTGCTTATATTGTTTTAGAAGCTAGATCTAATCGTCCTTTACCGAAACACACCGAGAGATCATCCAAATATTGGTTATATTTCCCGGAATAATCCGAAGAGAAAATCGATGACGAAAAATCGATCATTGTACGCCTGTTTAATACTAAACGCGAGAAATGACGGATTGTCCTGGAAAGATGATCGATTGGTCACCCACTTTTCTGCTCGGTACGATATTTGGTTCGTCAGAGTTGTGCTTTTTAAAATTGAAGGTGAAGTTTTGTTCCATAACCACTTCTAAACGCATTAAAATGCCTTGAACCAATTCTGAGAACTCATAAACTCCTTTGAAAGTCCCCCAAATTCCACGAACCCACCAACCCACCAGAAACGTCTTGAAAACTCTAAAACTTTCCTGAAGCCTTGAAAGCGCCTTGAAATACATTGCACTCTGAAGCCTTCTGACATCACATGAACCTGAAACTCCCCAAACCCCTCGAAACCCGTCTGAATCATATCTAAAACTCCATGAAAATATTCTGAATCTCCCGGCAATCATTATCAAACCCCTTATACTCCTTAAAACGCCTTGAAGCCCCTCTGAAAACTCACTTAAAACTAGAACCATAAAAAGTTCTCTAAACTCTTTAAAATCCCTTGATACGTCTTGAAATGCTTTGAAACCTTCTGATACACATGATGGTTAGTACCTGGAAAATCCTGGAATTAGGGTCTGGGACCATTTCAGCGAGGGTACTTATTTTGGGTACTTGCTGCTATAGCTCAGTCAATTTTGAACCAATTCACTTGAGGTGAGGTGAGTGCAGTAATTGGCGTAAAATTGACTGAGATATTTGACGGAGAGTGCCCTGTGAGTGAGACTAAATTAAATGGCTCGGTTTAGTTAGAACAACAAAGATCTCATCAATATTCTTGTAAAAAATGAATAAATTATGAAGATATTGTTTGAAAATAAAAAAAAGTATATAAGTTCAAAAGATTTGTGATAGGACTTGATAGTTTTTGGGAGTATTATTAAAGTAATCTTTGAGAGAATTTTTAAGCATATTTCTAGTGGAAGAAGTCCCTAGAACGGTCCCTAGAATACCCACGTTTCTGTTTCGCAGAATTGTAACTTGTTTTGTGGCTTAGTTGGGTAAAACGCCGGACTAGCGATACGGAGTCGTGGGTTCGAGTCCCACCAAAGCAAGTGGTATTTTTTCACAAATTTTTCAAGTTTTTACGTCTATTTCAGACATACTGGCCGACTGGAAAAGAGCAATAAAATTATTGTCCTACCCACGGTATTCACCTTCAGCAATTATTTTTGAAAAAAATCCTAAAAGAATTTTACATTTGGCTACAAGAAAGGAAATTGTCTACGATTGCTTAAATTTTTAAGAGAAATTCGTATTTTAATTCAGAATGCAATATTCCAATCGAATTTCGGGATGGAGCTGATACACCACATTCCTGAAAAAAAATCTGGTTTAATGGAGACATTATCAATGTTAAAAAAAAATGACGGCATTACTAGTGAAACACTGTTTTGTGTCCGTTAGAAGAATTCTCAACCATTGTCCAGTCAAAATTTTCAACAGAATTCCTTAAAAAAATCTATTCTGTATAGAAAATCTGGTAAAACTTTAAGCTAAATTTTAGGAAGATCTCCGAAGGGTATTATGGGGGAGTTTTTGGTAGAATTTCTAATGAATTGGAGGATGTTTCAGATTTTCCAGACGTTCGGCCTACATTTTTTTCAAGTTCCTAAAACAACAGTGTTTTTTCTCTGTTACATGTCAAATTTGAAATTATGTTCAATCAGAGAAATTGTATTCTAGAATTACTGCATTGAACTTGGAAAATCAGGGATTGTTTTTCGGAACAAGTAATCACCCGGCAACATTTCTGAAACCTCCTTGGAAGAATCCCTAAATTACTCTCAAATCCTCTAAAGCATTCTAAAACACCTTGAAATGCCTTAAAATAAATCAGTTAACATAAGTATGAACTAGCTTAAGGTTCCGTTCTACATTTGAGCTTCTGTTTTTTCCAGGATTTTTATCTGAACATTTTTGAGTAATGCAGTTACAAATTTCATTCAAGATTTTTGCCATTTTTCCGTAAATAATAGAATAGAATAATGAGTAATTTTATGCCTGCGATTATTTCAAATGTAAAGCAAGGATTTTTATTTCCATAAATAGGAAGACGTCCTGTTTTAGATCCTTACATGGTGTAAGATGCTTGCAACAAGAATTTTGGGACCAGACTTGAAATCAGCGTAATGCAATTTTCTTCTTCTTGGTGTGACATGCCCATTGGGACAGAGCCTGCTTCCTAGCTGTGTATTCATTATTGTATTCGTATATTTTGCAAGTAGTTATTAAAATAATAGTCGCATTAACTGTAGTAGGTACCTATATTAAAAATATTGACACGATGGAAAGGAGAATTTGTGAACAAAAAAAAATCGACGTAGTTCTGGTTGGATTTGAACTCTCGGCTTCCTAATTCGCTACACATGCGTGCTAACCTACTATGCCACAAAACAGGTAACGATTCTGCATTACCTGTGCGGCTCCGTGGTCGTGCGGCTAGGGTCACCCACCAAGCCCTTAGTCGCATCTAGCTGAGGAGTGCGGGTTCGATTCCCGCCGCAGCTGTCAGGAAAAGTTTTCGGCTGTGCCACTGGGCGTTGCATGCTAGTCCGTTGTCTGGTGTCGTGCTTCCTTCAAAGAGTGAAAAGCTCACTGGAAGCATTGAACGTATCCGTGTCTTCTCTGTGGCGTATTTGATTAACGCCATTCTGCAGCGGAATGCGAGCTCGAAGGTTCAAATCCTACCAGAGTCACGTAAATTATTTCCGCACTTTTTTCCATTCTATTTTTTTAATTTCTCTATTTTGACCACCATTTCGATCCTGACACTCCCACGTGTGCCACTATTTGGTGTTTGTGTTTGTATGTGCACCCATGCTTGCGTCATGTGGAAAAACTGCACTGAAACTACAAGCATCGGTCGTCGCTCGGGACCACCGCCACCGCCGCACCGTTCTGGTTGCCATACGTAATTTTATCCTTTTTGTGTGCTGCTACCTAGAACCCAACCCATTCATTTTTTTGCCCCATTTTTTTTGTGGGCGAGTTGCGACCAAGCTGTGTTCTATTCATCGCCGCAACCTGGCTCTCGGTTCGACTCGATAGTGCAGCGATGGGAAAGAACTCCCTCAGGAGCAGGAGACTAAATTCAAACATATTTTGCGTTTTTCCGAAATACACATACGTGAACTATGAAAATGAACCGATATGGGGTTCTGAGCGGGCTTGGGAATGCAGGTCGGCCGGGGTATCGTAAAAAAGCTCTCATCTCTGTGTGTTGATGCTGAATCTGGTGAATGGCCGGGCCGAGCCCGGTTGCTTATTCAAGCCACCAGTAAACCGGCAAGTTCTGCTGGCTGCCTGCGATGCGAGATGTGGGGGATGTTCAGGTTTCCTCCAGATCCGGTCGGTCGGTCGGTCGCTCGCTCGCTCGCTCGCTGCCTCGTCCGTGTAATTTAATCCGTTCTAAGACCGGTTCGATTCATTACGGACGGTTAGGATAATCTTCGTCATTAGTTAATGAAGGGTACACGATACTGCGCTACACAACACACACGAAGATGCCAGGTTTGGAATTTCCGAGCAGACGAAATGTGACTCCCGGTGGTATCTTGTTGTGCGCCGCCGCTCTCCTGATATTTACTCCCCGGTTGTGATGGGCCGCCAGATGCCGGACGGACCGGACAGTTGATTATCATTGGGAGATTATATGTCTGCATAAAAGATGGCTTAAAAATATATACACTTGTACAGTGTAATTGCAGTGGGGCAGTTCGAGCTTACCTAGTGACTTCCAAAGATAAAAAAAGACAGCAAAGGCAAAAATGGAGTTATTGAAATTTGATATGGTGCATGAGATGGTCTATTTAACCCTCTAATACCCAACCCCGCCTTTAGACGGGGTATAATTCGAGCATTTTTGTAATTTTTGTTTCGTGGGCAATCAAAATTTTTATATTTTTGTCTGATATTTAGGACTGTTATGTAAATCTCAAAATGGTTTTTGGTGTCTTTCGAAGCGTATTTATATTTTTTAAAAATCATTGAAAAATTGATGTTTTAGTCACCTTTCAGAAATCATTAATTATTTTGTATTGAATCGCTACAATTAACATATTTTAAATTTTTCCCATATCATTCTATCATAGTAAAATAGTTTAAGGGAGTAGAATACATTCTTAAATTATTTTCCTAAAAATTACACGGAAAATAAAATTTTCCATGAAAAAAAATAAATATTCCAATATTTCAACAATAATCGTAAAATCTCAAAATGTTTTAGACTCAAAAAAGTGTAGATATGTTCAAAAATAAAAAATTAGAAAAATCAAAAACCGAAATTCACAAAATCGAGAATTAAAAAGAATCATCTTCCAAAACATGCTTAAATCGATTTTAGACGACGAAAAATGATATTTAGATCAAAATCAAAAATTTGGGTATTAGAGGGTTAATTTTCGAAGTACAATATGTGAATGAGCATTCCGTACGTGATACGTTTCGTAGCTTGCCAATAAATGTGCTGTAAAGTTTTGGATGACAATAGCCTTCGCATATACTATATACTATATACTATATAGTATATAGAAATTTTCATTGAAAAGTATGAATTGATTAATTTGTCTTTATTTAAGAGACTTGAAAAGTATGAAGATAATTTGGAATGCAGATTATTTGATTGTCTTGAAAGCATTCAATCAGAAAGAACTTTCAAAGGTTACTCATCATGGCAGGTCGTTTCCTCAATGTTTCTTCTTTTCTTTGTTACTGAAAAATATTTGCTTCATTTGATGTGTAATACAATCACCCATATCATATTTCCGGCATATCTGAAGATAACATAGGATGTGGTTGTGGAACCATTTTGCCACTGATTTAGCGCACAATAAAGGCATTCTACTGAAATCGGGTTTTCTGTTGAGAAGACACTTTTTTTTAGCTTTTCTGACACGATTGACAAACTAGTCAACAGATAAAATACATTATGAGGTAATGAATCGTAAAACTCTCCAAAAGAAAGTCTGCCTTTCGCTAATCCGTAAGGAATGCTGTTTACAACTCTGGAAAAGCTTAGCCAGCTAACAGAGGACATTTCCATAGAACATTTAGATTTCTAACGAATTTCCGAGTTCTTTTGGAACTTTGTGAATTCTTGTTGCTGAAATGTGAATATGTTTACAAATACCGCATGAAATTTCTCGAAAACATTAAAACAACAGGAATTCCGTTCGACGGTTTCTCAAATGTGGAAAAGTTGGCAAGAAATCCCATTAATCCTCCAATTGCATTAGGGTTATTTGTGACTTAAATCGTACACTACGTCAGGGAGCTGTTCTCAACTCGATGCTTCTTATTGCATGTTAATTGTTCTCAAGGATTCACAAAAAAGAAACAGAAGCGTACATAAATTCAATGTTTGCGTTAGAAATTCCTTAGGATTTTGGTCACAAGTTAACTCGAAAAATGTGAATAAAAGCCAACGCATGATCATGTAGTGTTTTCCTGGAATTATTCAGAAATTTTCCCCATGGAAGTACATTGGAAAATATGAATCGAATCAGAGTTTCAGAAATGATAATGTCGAAATATGCTTCATTTTTCATGGTTATCGCTAAAACAAACTCAAAGCTAACAAAATTCTCTCTACGAACAATAACACAAAACAAGATAATTTTCTCTAGCAATTTAACCAAAAAATTCTGCGCGATGTTTACCAGATGCAACTTTTTTTTCCTGTTGGGGACATAGTACCACTGCGACCATTGATTTGATCTATTGTGGTGAGATGCAACTTTAGGATTGACAGAAGATCGGAAGTCAACCTCACTTATTGTCAACAAAAAATCGGAAAGGTATACAGGAAATGCAACTTATGAATCGTAAGCTTATCACGTTTTTTTTTGTCATTTTTAGCCACTGTTCTCATAAACTTTGTCCATAAAACTACTTGTGTCGTCAATTTTTGCTACCAGCCCTGTATTCCTTCAGAGGTTTTCAGATCGTGAACCATGGTGCATTTGGTGCATGACGAAGCCTTATCAAATGCACCGCGGCACAATACACTGAAGTTGTTTTTACGACAGCAATTGTAACGCGTTAAACAATGCTATTTAAAAAAAACGTCGTAGAATCCGCGTTTTTTCGAAAAACGTTGTCAAAGAAATCGCTTTATTTAAAAAAAAAACAAGTTACAGTTGATGTGAAACAAAATCTATAGGTTTCAAGGGATTCCAGGATGTTTCAATGGGACTTTCAGGGGAGTTTCAAGGGGTTACGAGGCGCTTCAGAAAGGTTCCAGAGGCGTTTAAGGATGTTTTGGATGGGCTTTTAGGGGCGTTTCAATGCTTCAGGGCGTTTCAAGGGCAAGGGTTTACAGGACGTTTCAGAGAGTTTTCAGGTGCATTTCAGGGGTTACAAGATGTTTCAGGTGGGCTTCAGGTGCGTTTGGAGGCTATGATGGGCCTACGTCTGCTTTATATCAATATAATTTTTTACCCATAGCAGGCTACCCTGCTTTATACAGCTCATAAAACTGCAAATTAAATCTTTTACCGAAACCTAAAGCATGTCGTAACCATTCGAGGTTGCAGACATGATTCGGGTCCCAGATCAATGTACATTTCACAGCATGAGAGTACAAATCCGAATAACCTGCAATGTAACAATCAGCAGTATGCATTCTATTTTTCTTAACCTATCTGTAGGAAACTTAACAACACACAACTAACTGACTGGCACAGCGCAACTCTATTTGTCCTTTTCTATATATTTTTAATATGTTAAGTGATATCTAATCAATCCCAAAATTCAATTAACTTAGCAAGTAAGATTTGTAGGAATAAAACATGCACTCAAAACCGAACCATTAAAGTATTCGCTTGTGATGACAAGTATCAACATGGCGACCGTGACAGGACTTGAACCTGCAATCTTCAGTTTTAGGGCGTTTCAGAGAGATTTCAGGTACTTTTCAAGGGGACTCCAGGATGTTTCAGACGAGCTTTTAGGAACGTTTCAATGCAGGGCGTTTCAAAAGGTTATAGGGCATTTCTGGAAGGTTTCAGATGCGTTCGGGGGTTTTAGGGGCTTCAGGTGGTTCCATGTTGTTTTATATGGGCTTTTTGTTACAGTTAACTAGACATTTAGGGAAGGGATTATTCCATGTGTTCACAAATTTGGATGGATTCTAAAAAAAAATCTTGTCAGATATATAAACACGATTTTTAAAGGAATTCGTCAAGGATATTCCCAACAATTTTTCAAAAAATCCAATTCAGGAGTATTTCAAGAACATCGCCGAAAATCTAGGGAGGAATTCAATCAGCATCTGTATAGCATATCGGATTTTAAAAGACGTCCATCAATGGTCTCTTATGAATTTTACTAAGAAATTGAACGACAATGTGCCCAATTTCTTATAAGACCACCTTTTGGCCTTCCAAGAAAGAGCAGCTTTCTCTATCATAAGTCTTGTTAGGCATCTTTAAAAAAAAACTCTGTCTTCAAGAAATCTGTAAGGTGTAAGCTATCAACACAAACGATTTTCAAGATTTTTACCAGGAATCAACTATTGAATTATATATAATTTAGCAGGAATTTCATGCAACTGCTCAGAATCTCGTCATGAATACGAAGGTCTTATCCGAAAATTTCTAGATAAATATTACCAGCAATGAAATATTAAAAATATAGAAACCGCATTTTAGGCAAAACATAAATGGGCGCTACAGGCAGCAATTTGTACCCAACAAGTGCATCGCTTGGGAAAAGATTTGGAAACCCCTTGGACGACAGTCTAAGGACTTTTATATCTTTCCAACTTCACAGTACAGTGTCAATGTATCACACAGCGCCTGCAAGTTGTACAATTGATCCCTGGTGTAAGTGTAGCTGATCTGGCGTTACTGGGAGCAGCATCTGTGGGCGATCAATCAAACTCAACTCAAGCTCAATTTTTGCTACCAGTTCTGTATATCATATTCTAAGGGAAACGTACTGTGTAATTGGCACAACTGATCAATGCCTTGTGGGCTTCGTGGCCATGCGGTTAGCGGCGCCAGCAGTTTTGACGTAGGGGTGGTGGGGGTAAAGTGGACAACCTAAGCATTTTGGTCGTTTCCCACGGAAATGCGGCAATATCCATCTGCATTTCCGAGTAACATGGAAGGTACTGATATACTCTAGAAATCTTGTAAGGGGTTGCATTTAAAAAATATTGTTTTCTTTGATTATTTTCTTCACCAAATCGTGCATCAAAATAGCGTGAAAAAAATTGGTAGGGGTAAAATGGACAATCGATGGGGTAAAATGAATAAGTCGTTAAAAGTTATACAGGGTGTTAGGTTCATGAGTGCAAACTTTTTAAAGGGTGATAGAGGACCACAAATGGCGAAAAAAATGTTCTACGCATATGGTCAAATCTCAACCGTTACGTAGTTATTGGACACCCCATGTTTTTGACTCTTATTGCCTTAACTGGCTATAACTTTAAAATGGTCAAACTTATCGCAGTTTTTTTACCCTTATTCGAAAGATTATTCAATTTTCTATTAAACGGCATCTTTGAACCGATTGATTTAGCTAAATAACTAAGTTTTCTAGAGCAAAATAGCTAAAAATAGCGTGTTTTTATTTGTTTATGTCCATTATCTTTAAAACATGCGTAATAAATTAAAATTCTTTCTTTGGGAAAGTTGTGGCCCCTGTTTCACTCTACAATTTGTTCTTTGACGCCAAACTTCTAACTCTTATCGTTTTCTTGCAATTTTGATTTAAATGTGCACTACAGTGCGCAAAAAAGTGCTTAACATGACGATTGCAAATTTTTGATCTGAAATGCGACGTTTAAATCGAAATTGCAAGAAAACGATAAGAGCTAGAAGTTTGATGTCAAAAAACGAATTGTAGAGTGAAGTAGGGGCCACAACTTTGCCGAAGAAAGAATTGTAAATTATTACGCATTTTTCAAAGATAATTGACAAAAACAAATTAAAACACACAACTTTTAGGCTATTTGATCTAGAAAACTTAGTTATTTAACTAAACCGATCGTTTCAAAGATGCCATTTGATAGAAAATTCAATAATCTTTCGAATAAGGGTTAAAAAAGTGTGATAAGTTTGAACATTTCAAAGTTATAGCCAGTTAAGGCAATAAGAGTCAAAAACATGGGGAGTCCAATAACTACGTAACGGTTGAGATTTGACCATATGCTTAGAACAATTTTTTTCACCATTTATGGTCCTCTATCACCCTTTAAAAAGTTTGCACTCAGGAACCTAACACCCTGTATAACAGCATATTATTGCTATGTTTTTAAATTCAAACTATCAAATTTCATACGATACCTTTATTTTGTTGTTTTTAACTTTGAAACACACTTAAATAATTATTGTAAATATAGTGTAAAAAACAAGCAATGTTTTGGATGAAAATTTTATTTTGTTGATATACTATATTTTTTATAACCTTTTCGTGAGAATAGTTTCTTCCCCGTTTCCATTGGTGCATGCTCCGTTGTCCGTTGTCTAATGTTAAGTTTAAAACAGTCTGTACAGCCGAAAGCTGAAGACGTTGTCCGTGTCTTTTTTTATAACTTTTTACTTCAACTATCTCACGATAGGTATGACGGCTGATGATTCTAAAGTTTGCAAAAAGAAAAATGAAATTTTGGTGAAATTTGAACCGATTGTGCATTTTACCCCCACGGTCTGATTTTGTTATCAAAAAATTTCAAAACTTTTTTTTATCCAAAACTTAATTTTTTTTTCGGTCAAATATATTCTTCTACGTGGACTTTATTGGTTTAGGGTGTAAGATTTGTAATAATTTGAAAATAAAATACGAGAAAACCTTAGCAATTATAAGCAGATTTTACAGCATTTCCTATTTTTCACGTGATTTTTAAAGTTTTTGTCATCTTGAAGAGGTTTATTTGATTTTAATGTTCAAGATCAGCAAAAGTATAATGATTCATGCTTAGGCATTAGCTTCAATCGTTGAAACATTTTGAAAAACAATAAAAGCCATGAAACTGTACCCTGTCCATTTTACCCCACCTGTCCACTTTACCCCCACCACCCCTATTGTAAGCCACGGAGTGTGTTGCCCGAGAATCTCAGAGAAATTATGAGGCGAATCTTGTAAGAGATTCTGAGAAGAATCTTAGACAAATTTTGAGGAGAATTTTGAAAAGATTTTGTGTAGAGTCTCAAGGAAATTCCATGAAGAGTCTCAGAAAGATTCCGAAGATAATTTCTGCGAGATTTAAAAGAGAATTCCTGAGAGATTGTGAGGAAAATGTCAGAAGATGCTGAAGAAAATCTAAGACAAATTCTGAGAAAGATTTCAAAGATATTTTGTGTAGAGTTTCATGAGAAATTTCGAGATAAATGTCATAGGGATTTGAAAGAGAATCCTAGGGAGATTTTGTTTAGATTCTCAGAGAAATTCCGAGAAGAGTCTCGGAAGAGTTGTAAAGAGAATTTAAGAGACATTCTGGGGAGAATTTCATAGAAATCAGGCTAAGAATCTCATAGAGATTTGGATAAAAATCTCAGACAGATTCTGAGGAAAATCTCAGAGACATTCTGAGGAAAATCTCAGAGAGATTCTGAAGAGAATCTCCGAGAGATTCTGAGGGGAATCTCCTAGAGATTCTGAGGAGAATCTCCGAGAGATTCTGAGGAGTATCTCCGAGAGATTCTGAGGAGAATCCCCGAGAGATTCTGAGGAGAATCTCCGAGAGATTCTGAGGAGAATCTCCGAGAGATTCTGAGGAGAATTTCCGAGAGATTCTGAGGAGAATCTCCGAATGATTCTGAGGAGAATCTCCGAGAGATTCTGAGGAGAATCTCCGAGAGATTCTGAGGAGAATCTCCGAGAGATTCTGAGGAGAATCTCCGAGAGATTCTGAGGAGAATCTCCGAGAGATTCTGAGGAGAATCTCCGAGAGATTCTGAGGAGAATCTCCGAGAGATTCTGGTGAGAATCTCCGAGAGATTCTGAGGAGAATGTTAAAGAAATTTAGAGAACAAATTGAAAGAGATTCTGAGTAGAATTTCAGAGATGGGACTCGGATAGAGGTCAAATACTAACGATCAAAATGTGATATTGGTTTGATTGAGATAAGAGGTGAATGTACTGAAAATAATAGCAAAAAATAGTTCTTGAACCATCTAACCAATTGCAAAATTTGATATTTGAAGATCAATAAAATAGCTCACTGCTATTGGTTAGATCTTACTAAGAGCTAAATATGCTATGATGATAATGTTCCAGGAGTAAAATTGAGGTATTATTTTCAGTTGTTTTACCACTTATCTCAAGCAAACAAATGTCACTTTTTGATCTCCGTATCAAAATATGCTATTATTGAGCTTTTTTCCTCTGCTCAGGAATTGTTGCATAGTGCACACGGTAGTTAACCTTTTGGTAGAATTTTCGTGTTTTGTAATAGTAATAAAGTTCGTTATAAATTATATTGCATGAATCTTGTGCTCCGCTGAGCATCGAACATATACGTTCTCAATTCATTGGACAGCGATTCAAACCTTCATGCTACGATGTCCATTCGTCGCGTGCAATTAACTGAAGCCGTTGTTCGTAATGTAACTCGATATTTTATGAGCATTTCCACAGTTTTTTCGCTGACTTTTTTTTGATAATTTTGTCGTTTTTGCATTCGTAAGTCATGCCACGAAGACAATCATCATGTTTTGCAACAATTTCCTATCAAGTTCCGTTCTGAAGTTCATGTTCCAAGATCTTTAACAGAGTTTTCTCAGTTCGTCGGTTCTGTACATCTCAACTCAACAGTTCCTTATTGACGGGCGCTGTTCACAGCCAGCGCTGCCAATATCAAACCCACAAGTAGCACAAAATGTATTTCCTTTTCCGAACACAAAAACGTTTCCTTTCTCATATATGCTCCGTTCCGGTCGCCGGTACTGCTAGTTTACTTTACCGCGCCGCGGTCGGTACCGACGATACACCGACCGCAGCGAAAATTCTGGCTTTCCTCCACCGACTCGACTTGAGTTTTGAGTTCGACCAGGAAGACACGAGAACGACGGACGAGGCCGGCGCCGCAGAAAGGACTTGCCATGCGGAAATAGAGGAATTCCGGCCCGGGCAGGGCCGGTGTGAGAAGAAATATGGAGTATTGAATATTTAAATTAAGTGAATTTTGCATAATTTAGATCGTTCTTGAAAGCGCTAGCTTTTCGGGAGATTCCGAGCTCCTGAAGAACCGCTTCGACCGGCGGTGCTGGTGATGCTGCTGCATGCTTTGCCGAACATGTGTGTATGTTCTGTAGTGTACAATGTACGTACATGTGGGAACCAAAGAGAAAGATCTTTTGTCGGATGCTGTCGGATTCCACCACCGGCGTCGGTTGAAAGGTTGGCTTGTGAATGCACCATTCATAATAACTGGCGCTCAGCGGTTTGCCAGGGTGTGCTTTTGGGGAGACAATAATGAACCTTTTTCGGAATGATAAATGAATAGATTTTTTTTTCGAGATACGGACCTTAGAATAACGTCCGGACCTTAGAATAACCTTACGTCGAGGAATTGTGGTATCGTGTGGAAGTTTTATGGGCTACAATAAAATAAAGCACGTTCTTCTTCTTTGTGGCGTACAATTCTACTATCCAGGCAAAACATTGCTTAAAGTTAAGTGTTCTTCAAGCACATGCATCCGTTTGTTAACTGATAGGCAAAGATGAATTCAGCCACTTACGAAGAGTTGCATCCAATTATGTGAGTTATCGTGACCATCACGAGATAATCATTAGATCCGATTTCTGGAACCACCCTTCCCTAGTGGCAGTTGCTGAGTATACAGTATGCAGCAGGAAAAAATGCGAAAGTGTTTTTCAACTTCAAACCTCATTTTCGTCCATTTGACATTAAGGCCGCACGGGACGACGTGTAATTTTTCCTATCTTCCCTCTCTTTCTAACAATTTGCCTCGCGATTTTGAAGAAGCAAATATCAATTTCCACTGCACTGACGTAGCTGAAACTTTAGTCGATTGTGCACCACAAGTGAGCAAATGAATGATCAAATTTCTAGTCAATAATATGAAGTAGAAGTTGAGATTTGCATCTTACTAGCAACAGAGCAATGGCGGACGATTCAACCACCGTCCCGTCCGGCCTTAACCAATCTATGTTTCAACGTTCCATGATCTATAATAGGCTAATTTTCTGAAAAGGTAATTAAAAAAATTCCCATTTTGGTCACTAACCTTTACAGGGCGGTGCCTGAAGATGAAGACAACCAGAATTTTCAAACCGCAGAAAATCTCACAGGTCGCTAAATTTCACATCTGATAAAACAAAATTTTTGATTTTCTCTACAATATCATCAAATATATGTACTTATTTCATCTGGTATTTGAAACTACATGGCTCCAGGGATTGGCGGCATGCACCGTGCGGTGCGAAAAAAGGGTGTGCTTCACACAATCGCAAGTGCTCGTCTCCCGTTTTACCGAGAGACAAGAGACGTATGAGTGAGAGCTTTCGTAATTGTGCGAGAGACAATCGCAGCACTAGCTCTACGGCGCAGGGAGTAATGCACGGTGCTTGGGACTGCGCTTGTCTTCAAACAGAAAAAATCAATTAATAAATTAATTGAAGAGTTTGTGTTTTCGGCAAAGTTGTTAAGTTTGTCAAGGGTTGACAAGTGATGGGTCGTTTGATTCGAAATTTTTGCAATCATGCGTAGTATCAAGCCAAGAGCAAAGTACGGAGACAAGCACCGAGAGAGTGCAGCGTGAGAGACAGGAGAGCTCCAGCGCGCGGCAAAGCAAGCGAGCAACACACAACCGATTGCGCGTACTCGTCTCCTTCTAGTTTGTTGTGCTGTCTCGTAGCAGAGTGTGCAGCACGCAAAGAGTTTTGAGTCGCACCCTATCCCTGCATGGCTCTGGATCAGTGTGGTCTGGTTGTTCATCGAATTTAAGCTAATTTTGTTACTGTTATAGTCATTTTGTTTAATGACCATTGGGCGCGCAGTTTATTGATATCCGCTTATTAGGCCTACATTATCACATGTTAAACATCAAATATGTTCATTTTTATTTTTTAGTGCTAGAATATAGACATTGACTGATACACTGTTATGAAAAAATAGTCATATATATCCCATATTTAGCGTGTAATAGTGCCTTGAACTTTTCGCATTTTTTCCTGCCGCACCCTGTACTTCAGGCAGATCGCGAGATAGTTAATCTCTCTGAGCAGCGATGCATGACGGTCAAGGTGCGAGAGCTCACCGTAGACAGAGTGCTTGTACCAGTGCTGCGAATCATCACGACCATCACGAAATAATCGTTGGAGACGATTTTTTGGGTCACCTCTCTCAAGCTGATGCGAACAAGCTTGCATATCACGCTCGCAATGCCATACACTTTGTTCATTTCACCCTTTGCCTCCTCACAGCGATGACAGTTGCTGATTGTGCTTCTGGCGGATTGCGAGAGAGTGAATCTCTCTGAGGAGTGATGCATAACGGGTAAAGTGCGAGAGTTTACCGTGGATGGGGCCCACCTTGTGTGTGCGTTTTGTGTATGCCGACAAAGATGTGCATAACGAATAGGATTTGTGACATCATGACGTATTTGTACTAATCCATATGCATCGTTTCGCATACAGTTGTGCGCACCTCTATTTCCCGCTTGGTGATAAAGGAGAGAGTCATGACAATCATATCCATATCAGTGGTGATGGTCACTAACGAGAAGTGGTGTGAGATAAAGTCTATTCTGCTGTAAGCAATTCTATAGAGAGAGCAAATCAGAAACCGTCAAGACAGTAATGCAAGTTTAGTTTTTATCAGTGTTGATGATTCCCAGCACTGATGTCATCTATTTTGCTTTGATTAATCATCTTTTTAATCAGACTTCGTTATCTGATTATCTCATCGGATGTCTACCCTGCATCTACTACGTAATGAACATCGATATTCTGCGATCATGAATTATCAGAAGTGTCAATTTGCAAACAATGTACAAACACAATCCAACACCGATGATGGTAGCTCACTGCAATCGCCATCAATCCAAAATCTCAACGCCCCTTTTTTATTCCAGTTATTCGAAATCCATCAAATCGGACTGATTTATTTAATTACCAGAGTTTGGTATTTTCCGCTTCCATTCCCATTCCATTCTGCATGGATCTCTCACAATTGATTTCCGAATGTTCGCGCGCACAATCACTTCCAGTCGAGTGGCAGTTGATGAACACGATAGCACGCCGAGATTTGTTGACAATCACGACGGCGGCGGCGTTGACGTTACCCGCTACCTACTGCTATGATTGCTGATGCTGATGACGATGATGAGGACGCCCGCTGCCGCTCAACTTTCGTGTGCTGTAAACTTTGTTTGACATAATTGAATTTTTTGCTCGCCTCTGTCTCGTCGTAAGCGCTCGAAATCAGCACACAGCTATCAACCTGGCTGGTGACGTGAGAGCGAGTGTAAAAATTAGCAGGCAAAAATTGAAAATTGGAAAATTGTATTTGATAAACCAATTATAGTCGGCTGTTGGGGCTGTGCTCGGTGTAGGTGCTCCAGCTCTGTGTGACGTTGTTCGTTGGCCGGATGGATGTGCTGCTGCACTGTAGTAGAAGAAGGGCACGCTAGCCTGGATGGATTTCAACACTCCATTGACTAACTGCAGCAGCAACAGCAGCAGTAGCTGCAGCAGAGAGTGTATTATCGCCGCCACTGGGGATTATGCAGCCGGAAGTGGTTTGTGAAACGAACGCGGCGGACAAAAAAATGTGGAGGAGAATTTTCCAATTCTGGATTTGTTGGATTTGCGCTTGGTTTTAACTGAATTTGCAGGCGAGACTGGTGAACACTGTGAAAAATATCTCGATGCTATTTAGTGAGTGCCTTGTAATATACTCATAACGTATGTATCAAAACTAATACTAAAACATAGGTAGAGAACATTTTGTAATGCAAACAAAACATAATTTTCAAATTGGCGGGGTGGTCGCGAGAGATCGGGCGCCAGGGATTATATTCAGCAGATCACAGTTCCAATCTCGACCATATTTTCCATTTTTTTTAAACCAAATTGATTTTTATCTGCTGCTTTAATTTTATAACATGAAAATCTTATAATAACAAAAGAAATATTTCATAGGCAGATAATTTTAATGTCTTAATCGGTTATAGCAGTTGACTTGTTCTGTGGCTTAGTTGGTTAAAGCGCTGGACTAGCGATACGGAGTCGTCGGTTCGAATCTCACCAAAACAAGTGGTAATTTTTTTCACAAATTGATCTCTGAATTTGTTAATCAAAAACACACTGTGTCTTTGAAATTTAGGTTTTTTCGGCTTTTCCAGACATACCAGCCGACTGGTATAGTCGGTTAAGGCATTAAAATTATCTGCCTATGAACAGATTTTTCGGATATTTTTTCACTGTGCATCCTTTGTAACTGAGATGCCGAATGGAGTAACCAACCAATCGAAGCCATCCCACCCCGGTCGCAGAAGTTTGTTGTCACAGGACCATCGAGTAAATGCCCGGAGCTTCCAGCGAAGCGACAATGTTGAAACTTCTAGAAATGCAAACATATTTTTTATTACATTCGATTCCAGTTGGCTGCGCGACTGTCATATCGCCGGAAGTGCTTCTCACTGGTGCCGCTCGTCGTCGTCGTCGTCGTCGCCGCCGTCGACACCATCATCATTGTCGTCGAACAGGAATCAAACCACGTAAAACCTACAAATTTGCAAAATAGGAGAAATGGGAAGCTGTGTGCGATCCCAGCTGCGCTTCCCCTTCCTCGATGGGTTCGACCTGACACTCTGGCACAATATGAATAGCTTGAATACCTTCACCGTCGTCGTCGTCTCGAAGCAGGAACACTGCTACTGCTGCTGCTGGGCTATGGGTCCTTTCAATTCGAGCCTTCATTAATGGAATTGAGTACATTTATTCAACGAAGCGCAAGAGGAAACGATAGGCATTTCAGCACCACCATCAACTTCTTCTTGTCGAAAGCGGCTGTTTCTACCCTTCTGCTGATATATCAGTGGTTTTCAAATTGGTTTTATTGCACATTTCTATAGGTTCTATCTGCTAAAAAGAGGCTCTTTTTTGGTTTTCCAGGTGAGCTCGTTTCATGGATAGATTAGATTGTTATTGGTGAGCTCGTTGCATAGTATTGAGTATTGAGTGATGCATATAATTCACGGTGTGTCTGGTAGAACAAATTTATTACAACAAAATGGGCATCGCTAATTTTTACGCTACGTGAAAGTTGACGCTACCAGCTTTCATTCAAGCCCAACATCGAAATATTCCATCGGGGGAATTTTTTCATACAAAAATTGGGTATGTTTGTTAAGTAGAAATAGGGATTAATTTGGAACCGTGCATTTTGTATGGGGAAAAACAGTATTCTGAAAAAGTTGTTCGGGATCCCTCGGTGGATTTTTTTGAGGGACCCTGCAAATGAAAGCTGAAAGCCTCTATTTTTGAATAGCAAAAAATTTGACGATGCCTATTTTTTTGTTATAAACTTTTCCCATACACACGCCGAGAATAGTTTCGTCAAGTCATTTGTCGACCTACTTCATATTATATTTCTTCTTGGTGTATCATCCGAATTGGAACAAACCCTGCTTCTCAGTTTAGTGTTATTTGAACACTTCCACAGTTTTCAACTAGAGTTTCCTCTGCGTGTAATCAGTTTTGTACCTTTTAAATTCCGCCCTATTTTGCTTATCCTATGACAGATACGCGTATTTCGACTACCACTTGTAATCTTCATCAGTGTCAGTTATCCACTGAAGAAGTCATCGCATTCACCCTTCAAGGAAGATTACAAGTGGTAGTCGGAATACGCGTATCTGTCAAAGGATAAGCAACATAGGGCTGAATTTAAAAGGTACAAAACTGATTACACTCATTCTAATCACATTTTTTAGTCAAACAGACTAAAACAAGTTCTTAGAACCATCATAAAACTAATATTAAAGGTATTAGGTTTTATGGTGGTTCTCAAAACCGCTACATGACTAAATGGTCATCAAAGTTTACATGAGATGTTAGTTCCAAACAGTTATCGTATTTGTTCCTTGTGTAAGTGTGGCTGACTACGAATTCGGTTGCATATTCGATACCTAAGGTTGAGAACCCCTGCTCCCCATATCGATCTGACCGACACGTGTACCACCAGGAAAAATCGGTTCCAATTTCAGTAATTCCAAATTTCAACCGGCGAATCCGGGAAATCGAGACCGATCCACACCCGACAAGTGAACACTCACTCCGTGCCCCATCGTGTTTTGATTCTCAACGATGCGATGGCTCAATCTCCACCACGCCACGATATAATCAATGAACTTCGATTCAATGTTTAATTGAATCAGATTTTTCTCATAATTGAAAATAAATATGGTCGTCTAGCAGCAGCGCGGCAGTCGCTGTTAGTTCCTCTTCTCTCGTTCCCGACAAAACCAGGTAACTCTGGGTGGTACGATCTGCTGCTGCAGCAGGATTCTACACTGGTGGGGGGTTAAACCGTCAGACTGCATGGCACAGACAGCTCTCGATATCTGCGCCCATTTGGAGCCGTATTGTGTTTGGAAAACGCTCCATGTGCCGCATGGTCGTTAGCTAGATAGATATCGATATTTTTTTTTTCGAGTTAACCGCACACAAATACATGCAGGCAGTCGTCGCACATGCAGCAGCAGACATAGGATGTATGTAGGAGGGATCGACTGAGAATCGATGTGTGCCAGATGAAATGGAAACTCTTCAATACCTACATCGGGTAGGATGCATTGAGGTTTGTGCTGAAAATGCCTCATTTGCGGCGGTTTGTTGTTTGTTTGGTATACATTCATTGGTTGATTGCCAAAGAGTGTGGCGCTCGGTGGTGGTGATGATGACGTGTATTATAGTATGGAGTCGAGAAGCGCTGAACGATTAGCACGGAATGGTTCGTTTTCAATGGACCTTAATATAGAGAACAAGACCATGCTGAAGACGTCTGTGTTCGATTCCAGAACGTACAGGATCTTTTTACAACGACAATTCCTTGATGTCTCTGGGCGTAGAGTGCATGCCACACAATATACGTCGGTCAAAGTAAATGAATGGCTATGATAGCTCTCAATTAATAATTGTGGATGTTCTCATCAAACACTAAGCTAAAAAGCAGGTTCCGTTTCAGTTAGGACAATACGCTTAGACGATGAGGAAGAAAAAAATAATTTAGTTTCTTGTACCGACTTTTCGAACCCTGTAAGCAAAAAAAACCCTCTTCGAATGAGTGTAATCAGTTGTACCTTTTAATTCCGCCCTATGGATAACTGAGACTGAGGAAGATTACAAGTGGTAGTCGAAATACGCGTATCTGTCAAAGGATAAGCAACAGAGGGCGGAATTAAAAGGAATAACTGATTACACTCATACGAAGATGAATTTAGTTTATTCATTTCTGTATCAAATCTGCTTCAATATTATCTTTTGATTTTTTGTTAATTTCAGTCATAAGAATAGTTTAATAACCTTTTTTTGTTTTCTATTTCTTCCAGGTAAATGATGCATACACCATTATATGTCCATATACATTTATAGAAAGTAAGTATTGAAAGTATTGCGACATTTGCACCCATTTAGACTCGGCTCGAATTCATTATTATCACAGTCGAATTTCGCACACGACTTCGCAGCTAGCTAGCGTACACAAGTTCAGTAAAGTTCATGACAGGGGCGTCGGATGCACAACAGGTAAACAAAATATGTTTGATTAATCGAAAATGTCGCTGGGAAATGATGATTTAGTGGATTCTCAAATTATCACAGTAGTCTAAACACTGATGAGAAACCCAATAAATGTCAACAAATTATACATTTTCTGCTCAAACAGCGAATATTGATCCCTTTTTAAGTATAGACACTATAGATTCCATAGACTCGCGGAGACAAGGTTGAGCAATACAATTTTAGTGTGTTTTTCCGTGAATTTAGAGTGTACCGAGCAAATACGACGTCGCGTAATCCATTATCGCTATTGAAATCATGACGTCATGCTCGTTTGGCTACACGAAATGACAGTTGTCTTCGCCTCCGCGAGTCTATGGAATCTATAGTGTCTATAGTTTTAAGTTGTTGGCTACAGGGATGAGTACACTCACTTGCACAGAGTTACACTCATTTGGTACTCAGATCACAAACATCATATACAGTATCGTACAATAAAAATGCTCCGGAGCCGTTTTTCCATACAAAATATTGAACTTTAGATTGCCATATCTCAGTTGCTTCTCAATCGATTGTTTTGATTTTTCTGTAATGAACTACAAAACATTTCAACTTTTGAAAGCTATAGAAAAATTCGGTGATAGCTATTGATGCAATAGTTGCAGACGAGTGTATTTGGACAATAAAAATGTACCAAGTCCAAAAATCTAATTGCAAAAAGCGCTGAAGCCGAATCATATTGGACTCTTTAGCCAATTATTTTGTCATTACACGAGAAACATATCTACCGAAGACACCATACTTAACCATTTTTTGTTATAAAATTTTATGTCTTCACGGAAAAAAATCCATTCCCCTCATCTTATCTTATATATATAAAAATGAGTTTGAAGTTCCTTTGAGGCAACAAAACTCAAGAACGGGTGGACCGATCGGCATGACTCTTGCATGGTTTGATTCGTATTCGTGGTGGCTGTGTTTATATGTACAAAAAGTTATGAAAATCCACTAGAAAAGTAAAAAAAAATGATAAAGTACGGATTTCTCATGAGCCGGGAAGAAATTCAGCGTGATCAAAATTAAATCAATCTAGAAGAGTGCGTTGCTGCGACGACCTCAACAGTTGTCAAACCACCACAGCTTGGCAAGACAAAGTTTGCCGGGACAGCTAGTCATGAATAAAAAATCATGTCCCTGGTAGACTTTTGTTCATACAAAATTTTCGATATTTGTGTGGAGCGTAGACTTTAGCCAGATCCCCCTCCTGGCTCCATCCCCCCTCAGAGTCTACGTAGTTTATGGATAGACCGATATGATGTCTGCCAAGTCATACTATCATAGTTATGATTCATAATATCATGAATGAGTTGACCAAAATCATGAATAGAAACAAGAATTTTCATAAATTATATTCTTGGTCGCTTCCTGGCGTTACACTTATCTGCCATATGTAATTATATAATTCGCGCGGTCGTCCAGCACCGACATGTGGAAAAAGTTGAAGCTGCTATTTTTGCAAAGCTTTTATTTGATTAGAGTAATAAATGTGCATATATCAGAAAATGGAGCAATAACAAAATAGTCTGGCTGTAAAATTTGGCAGTTTGTTGGGAATTGATTGGCTTAAAAAAGTAAACGCGCAAAAAGTAAACAGTGCCCAGTTCGCGTTTTCGTTGTGCTATCCGTCGTAGTTCCGAGTTTATGTTCGGAGGGTGAAGCAAAGTCGGAATCGCGCGCACTGGTTTTCGGTAATTCTTTCGTTTTTTTTCGGTTTATCCTTCGTTCGACGACTGGAGACTCAGTAAATGGTGTGAACTAGTCAACATTCGACATTTTTTGAAGGCGACGACGGAATCATAAAAGTAATTTTTGATTTCATGAATCCTATGCATGGTTTTCAGCTTACCAAACCATATCTTTATGAATCTGGTAGTAAAGCATCAGGATCTGCATCCAGGATTATAAAAATTATTCTTGGATTATAAAAAGCATTCATGTTCTCATAATCCCAGTGTATTCAATCATAGCTTCATGGTTATATTTTCCATTTTTGGTCGTCGAAAACCAAAACAATAACGGGTGCATAGCGCTATGGTGAAATCATTCATGAAATCATAAATTGTAATTATAGTGTGTATTTATAACATGAAATCTGGACGAACATTTGAAAAGGGCCTATCTGCTTTTTGTAAACAAACATGTTTTTGTCTCTGTAGGGCCCATCTGCATCCACCCACGCACGTCAACACCCTTATCAGAAAGAGTGTTCTTCAAGCTATCTGCTAAGGGTGTTGATATGCGTGGGTGGATGCAGATGGGCCCTACAGAGACAAAAACATGTTTGTTTACAAAAAGCAGATAGGCCCTTTTCAAATGTTCGTCCAGAAATCATAAACATACCGGGAAATTATGAGTCATATTCATCACTTTGGAAATAGATTTTGTTTCGTGATTGGTGCATTTTTTAATTGTCAAAATGCAACCTATATATAACCGAACTTTTTCAATAAGTTTGAAAATTGGAATGTTTTGTAGTTCGTCACAGAAAAATTAAAACAATCGGAAATAACTGAGATATGGCAATCTAAAGTTAACTAGTTTGTATGAGAAAACGGCTTTGGTGCATTTTTATTGCCCGATACACATTTGTTCACGCAAAGCAGATTTTCAAATGTTCGTCTGTAAAGGACTTTCATTTTGTAGTTTTGTCTAAAAATTGGCCGAATAAATCAAGGGGACGGTATCTTATTTTTTCACTACTATGGAGTTTGACAGATTGATCTGTGCCTTCTTATTCAAATGTTCATCAACACAGGCCTATAATTTTAATGCTAACCTTTTAACGAGGGAAAGCGGTGCAAATGCTTATATCGAATTAAATTCCATGATAATGTTGAGCACTTGGTTTAACGTGAATAAGCGTTATAAATAAAAATAAAAGCTATGATTGTGTGCATTCGCTACCGCTGCTATATTGATTGTACGTTAGTAATGGCGAGCTTTAGTTAAACACGATAAGCGGCAACAAAATCAGATCATCGTGGAACCCCCATGGAATAAGTAAAGGTCGCAAACGTATGCGCAGTGATGGGAAATGTCATTTTGTCTGTCACTAGTAAAAAATGCTGATCGACGACATAATTAATTTTCTATAATTAATCACCATTTTGGGTTGGTGATGTAAACTCACAGAAATTTACACCGAAAGTGGTGGGAATTGAAAAATGTCATGACTTTTGTTTTTCATGAAATTCCGTGAAATTTCCTATCTCTAGCCGAGAAAAAAGCTACAAAGCCGACTCTATGCAGTTGTGAGTGTAAATTTTATTCACCCCATGAAGAACCACCTTCATAGATCTCTCACAACTGTGGTATGCGTGTACGACCCTATTCGGTAAACTTCTAGGTACTCTCCACACAAAAGTCATGGCAAAAGTTAACTCTCCATACAAATTTTCAGATTTTTGTATGAACGAGTTAGGTTGCATTCTTGTAAAGATTTCTCCAAAAATCCTATTCAAACCCCTTAAGGAAAAACGTCTTGAAATCCCGCTTCAGCAGTGCATCAGAACTTCAGACGCACAAATCTCAAGAAGCAAGCTTCAAACAACAGTGCAATGCATTATCCTGTTCTTGCTCACTTGTAATAAGCTTAAAATAAAAAGATCAGGTGCGCTGGTTTTGTTTATGAAGAGATTTGTGCCCTCAAAATCATGAGTAGGTCTCAAAGTCGGCCATTGTGGCGGCCATTTTGGGATTCTAACAAGTCTGTCCTTAAGGAATTTGCGGAGGGATTTCTGAAAAAATCTTGCTGCGATTCATCCAGGAATTTCCGCTGCAGGATTTTTTGCTTTGCTCCATGATTTCTTCCTTAGTTTTTTGATAAGAATCCCCTCAGATATGCCCTCAGAAACTTCTGCTGAGATTTCTCCAGAAGTTCTTACTGCTGGAGTTTTGTAACAATTTAAAAAAAAAAACAGAACAATTCATGGTCTACGTACCAAATTATGAACAGTCAATAATGGAACCCTACAAATGCTCTATTAATTTTTTCATAACGAAATATAAATAAAGAATTACAAATGTACAATTAAAAAACCTCGAAAATTGGCAGCATACAGCACATGCAACCCAAAACATAAAATTATCCCTGCTACCTCAACAGGTAACAAATTCCGCTCACAGGATGGCGAGGTTTCATCATTTGGCTTTGGCCCATCAGTCAATCCTGGAATAGTGTTTTTTTTTTTACTGTTTGGCTTCTAGTTCACAATCATTTGTTCTGTGTTCATTGCTTGATTTTTTCTAGGAATACTAATCCTGATAGGACCACCCAAAATCAAGTTTTAATACAAGACGGCTGTCCGTGCGGTCTTGTCTTACAGTTATATGTCACCAGAAATGATCTGAACGTATGCAACCATCACCATGTTTTTAAATTTTTTTTCATTCGATAGGCCCATGCGCTCGAAGGCTTAACGGGGCCGACTTAACTATTTACAAATTTCAGTATACAATTTCGAATCACAGCCACTTTGTAATCCCTGAGTTGCACATAACTTCTTTTTATCTTTCCTGCGCTTCGTTGACTGCTGCCGCTTGTTGATACCATCGTATATCTCGTACGGTGAATTTGAACTGTCGTTCCCGTCGTTGCCGTTGCTAGGGCTATATTCCACCTGAGCGCTATAAGGGGCTGTCCATAAACCATGTGGCCATTTTTTTGGGACTTTTTAACCCCCCCCCCATGACCACGTGGTTTATGGACAGCCCCTAAGAGTCCATAAAATTAGGAAAATATTTACAAGTAAAAATAGACCATGCAACACAGACAAAACTGCTTACAGTTTTCACAGGAATTCCTACAGCAGCTCCCCTAGAGATGTGAAGATTTCTTCAATAAATGTTCCTAGAATTACTTCGTGAATTCATCCAGGAATTATTTAGGGGTTCTCCTATGGACTCTTATGATTTCTTCAAAAAATCTTGCTAACATTTTTCCAGAAGTTCTACCGAAGATTCATCCAGGGATATTCCAGGGACCGCTCTGAAGATTTCTTAAAAGTTGTATAGGAATACCCTCAGTTATTTCTTCAAAAACCAATCGAACACAATATCTAAGTGGATTTCTTCAGGATTCTTCTATAGATTGCCTCAAACGGATTCTCCTATAAATTTCTCAGTCCTCCAGGGATTCATACTGGAATTCCTATAAGAATATCTCTGGCTAGTGTTTAATGAATTTTTCTGTTTTTTTTCGAAATCCCTGTTGAAATTCTTCTAAAATTCCTTGTTGGGATTCATGCTAGAATTTCTCAAGCTTATTCTTCAGATATCGCTCTAAATATTTATTCAGAACTTTTATCAGGAGTTCCTTAGTGGATTTCTTCTGAAATTACATTTGGAATCTTTACAGAGATTTCTTTAGAAATTTCAATAGAAAATTTCCCTAAGATTCTTCAAGGAGTTACTCTTTGAGTTTTCTTAGGCATATCAATAGGGATTGCTTCAGAGATTACTCTAGAAATTTATCCGGGAACTCCCCTCGAGGTTTCATTTGCAATTACTGTTTTTTTTTCAGGAATTTCTGTAGCGTTCGTCCTATAATTTCTCCTCGAATTCTTCCTGGGATTCCTCCAAAAATTCAACTATTATTTCACCAAAGGTTTCTTCGGTGATTCCTCTTGGGAATTTTTAGGGGTTCTCTAGAGATTCTTCTACACAAGTGCTCCGGACATTTTTCCAGGAATTACTCTATGGATGTCTCCATGGAATCCTCTTAGGTTGTGCTCACTGTTGTTACAAGCGTTCTTTGCCGTTACTGGCGTAACCACTCCCAGTATTCAGCGTGCCATGGACACGAGGCAACATAAAGTATATAGACTCTTTGGGGTGAAAGGATTAAGTTGTTTGGCCAAAGTCTAAGCTCCATACAAAGCTCGGAAACTAAACGTCGGCTGTATTTACGTTTTTGCTATCATATAGAAAACATTTCCAAGCCACCTAGTCGGGGATATCAGAATTTTAGCAAAAATGGCTAAGCGTTTTATTGAGGGTTTCCAAAAATTGAACAAAAATTCTCATTTATGTTGAACTTTTCCGGGCTCTGTATAAACAAACCTGACTTTTATCCGCTCATCAGACGCCTGTCTTGGGGAAAATTTCGTTTCCGAATTCATGACGTAAAAGTCATAAAATCATAAAATATTTACATTATCATAACCACGAGTCATGATATCATGACGACAAGAAAGTATTATTTAAACTAAAAAATGAAATTATATTACAACTGTCATATCAGTTATATGTGAGTAGTCTTGTGAGTAGTTTTAAGTTTGCAGTGTCGTAGTGTGAAGAAAAAGCCCGTTGAGTAACTTCGGGTGCAACAGGAGCTGTGCACGTTTGTTTTATATGCAAAAGCGACACTTCCCAGATATGGTATATTTTCTTCATGCATTATGACAACGGGTGATGCCAGTCACTATTTCACTCTCCATTCAACACAAATAAAAGGATCGGGGCGTGGTTAAGAACCACTGAAAAATGATTGGTATTTGAAGCAATTACAATCATAAATTCACCCTCGAGCGATTGCGCTGTTTTGTTTTGTTGAAAAAATCTCGCTTTTTGTACTCAGCATTTGCGTGGAGCTGGCGGTGGTGGCCAACCGCGCGAGTTACGGAAGGTTAATAAAATATCTATTAGAAATTCAAAACGGCAAGTACTTTTTTCATAAATAAGGCTTACGAATTTCGGCATGATTGTGGAGGCAATGCATTATGATAATTTGATTCGATTTCCCACTTTTTGCCGGTGAAACCTAACATCCTAAATGACAAATATTGGTTTCATACGTTTTTCTCATGGTTATGAAGTACGTGCGTCATGATTTCATGTGACCATTTATCCGTCATGATATCATGACTTATTTTGCCGTTACATAGCTCTGATGTATCGCTTTCCATATTTAAGGTAAATATGGAAAACGTAACGTTGAAGCTATGTTACGGCAAAATAAATCATGATATCATGACGATTCTTATGGTGTTTCATAGCACACAAAACATTTATTTTATCGCAAAGTCATGATGCCATATGACTACCAAAATAGCAATCCAGGAACCAACCTGAACTTCTGCCAAAAAAAATTAGAAATTTTACAAGACTAGTCATAATTAGTTGGTTCTTTGTGTAAGTGGGGATAGTACGGGTAGGGGTGTGTGGATAGTTAATCTTTGGATGCATTTCCAACAACAAAATGAAAACAATTTTACGCAAAATCCATGTTGAATGTAAATGCTTTTGAAATTAAACCATGTGTAAATTGCAAGTTATAAAATCCCATCGTGCTCGTTCTGTTACACATAGCCAGGGTGCAAAATGTTCATAGTCATTGACTGAAAACAGCACGAAATTGAATGATTCTGCACTGAATATTCAAAACAAACAAATTTATTTTCGCTCTCCCTCTTCACACAGTCAGTCAATTCGTAGTCATTGTATATGAAGCCGATCGAGAAGCATCCTCATAATTACCTACGTTTATGGCTACGATTCCTTCCAAAACCCTTCCACAACAATCAAATGGGAAAAGATCTGTGTAAAGCACCGTTAAATGTAACCGAAACGGTTATTTTTTATCAGGTAATTAACACTTTGTAAGATGTTTACAAATATTCATTGACTTTCATTCAGTTGACAAACGAGCATCGAGCAGCTGAATATGAATATGCAATCAAGTGAATGAAAATTGCCGCACGGTGAACTTTAGCTCGTCTGCTCGAAAATTTTGCGCTCTGCACATAGCAAACAGATCAATCAGAATTATACTTTTCCACTTGGATGATTCCCAATTTTGCCTCATTCTTCTTATGGTTATTAAACCTTTGTCGAAACAATGTCAAAGCATTCGGATTATGTCCGGAATTTGTTTCACATGATTAGGCAAACCAAAACGACCCAATTGTGCTAAAAAAAATTATCCCTGCGTGAAACCCCTCCTGCCGCGATTCTCTTCAGGAACTATTTAAGCCTGCCTGTACCACTCGTGACACAAACTGTCCAACTCAGACAGAAACAGTCGAACAGTGTGTCGTTGTCACACTCTATCTATTGCGCGCTCCCACTGTTTCCGAGAATACTACCTCCCTGATCCTGCATTGCTGCATGGTTTACTTACATACAATAAAAAGATTTCTGCTTAGTTGCGTCGTCGTCGTTGCCGTCGCATCGCATTCCCACCCCGGGTGAGCTATAAGACACAAGAGTTCCGCCTTGGATTTTAGATCCCCGCGAAAGACAGCGACTACGACGAGGAAGACGACGACGACGACCATCATTATTATTTCTGGTTGCGAAACAAGAATGCCACAAGGTGCTGCTTAGTTGAAGATAATTGAATTAAGTTTCACTTGTGTCGGCGCGTTTGTTACTGTTCTGTAGGGTGAAGTGGGGTAAAATGTGCTAAACGGTTGAATGAATCATAAAATTGTTAAAATACTGAACATACAAGTTTGGCAAAACAATTGGTTTCTATCTTCTTGCAAGGAGCGGACCCTGGTGTGATGGTTAGAACACTTGACTATCACGCCGAGGATCTGGGATCGAATCCCACTCCCGACAAACTCACGAAACGTGAGTTCTTCCTTCGGAAGGGAAGTAAAGCGTGGGTCCCGAGATGAACTAGCCTAGGGCTAAAAATCTCGTTAATACAGATAAAAAAATCTTCTTGCACAGCCGTTCCATATAATCGATACGAATGTCTAAATTCTAGATAGTTTTGTTTATGGGAAACATTGGACTCGTAATTTTGGTACTTCGTCACTGAAGTAACAAATTTTCAAAAAACAAAAATAAAAAAAAAAAACCATAACTTTTCAAGTAGTTAGTTTATTTTTTATTTCTTCTTAACAATTTAAAGTTATTGAGTTGATGTTTTAAAGAAAAATACGGGCTTCTGTAATCTATTATAAAAAAAAATTAACAAAAATAAATAAAATAAAAATTGATAAATTCCGTACCAAATTAAAAAAGGTCCTTTTTTCTAAAAATGTAAAATAAACATCTAAAATATTGTGAAAATCAACTATGCAATGAATTTTTGAAACCAATATTTGTTGCCCCACGGTACCCTAACTCAAACGAACTGTAACAAATCCCTGGGTGCTAACTGTATTCCGACGGTGGTGCAAATGCGAGCGAGGTTGCTGTTTCGAGTAAGAAGATTAGGGCTCGACCCTTGCTCGAGGAATCGTCTTCGTCGTCATAGAGAAAAGATGTGGCAAGCGTTGTTGCAGGCGTTCTTGCCGCAGTACATGACGATTCTGCTGCTTCCTCGTCCTCCGAGGGAAAATGCGAATCATTCCGCGCATTCTATAAATAAGAAATTAAAGACTATTCAGTTAATTAGACGTATAGTGAAAAGTTTTCACTTTATTTTCGGGTTCTCGGGTGCTCAAACATGTTCACATTTGATCGTCGTAATGTCACTATACTTTTGGATTGCGCCACTTCACGAATCGCATCGCAGTTGTCGACCAGTTGGCATTAGAGGTATAAACAGTAAGATTGCCAACCAGTTTTCGTCGAGAACTGTGTCGGTGAAAAGGAACTATAATACGCAAATATCATTGTCCTTTAGGTGTGAAGGTAGTAAATTTTGCGTAGGAATTGAAATAACTTTGTACAGAGTTGTACCCACAGGATTTGAAGGTGTTTTATATTTCTTGGTTACACTAACGTAATTTTGTGGGGAAATTCTCAAACGAATTATCACGACTTTTCAGCTGATGTACTTCGTTTCAGACAGTAGACAAGGACAGAAAATTAGTTCTCTTTTGACCTGCGATGGAGCAATGAATGTGCAGTGCCATAAACGACGAACTGGTGAGCTCGTTTTATGCTGTTTTGTGTTTTCAAATTTATTTATAAGAGTCTTATTAATTTTCTTAAACTTCCTTGAACTGACCTGCATTCTCAAGTAACATTTTGATGACCAATTATTCTTGTAGAGGCCTTAAGAACCGCAATAAAACCTAATACCTTTAATTTTGGTTTTATGATGGTTCTAAGAACTTCTTCAAGTCTATTTGACTAAAAAAAATGTTACTTGTGTTTAGGCGCACCCTGCCCGGTATTACCTACAATGGGAATATCAGTACCATGATTTCTGGTGAAATTGATCGACTTGAGAGCCATTTTCATTTGTTAAAAATAACACTTTTGAATATGAACAAGATGTTGAAATAAGTTTCATCAGACTCAAGCGTTATTGAATAATTAATTACCAAAATTTACAACTAGTTGTTGAATATTTCTGTGTTTGTCATAGTAAAGATTGTCTAGTTAAGATACTATGTGCTTCTGAATAAACTTCACAAATTTTTTGACGCTCCAAACTGTATCCACTGTTTATCATTGCATTGTCTCCTATATGTATCCCCCTCGATGCGGGCCTGCTTCGGCGGCATTTACCTACTCAAGCAGATTGATATTTCTGACAGCTGCGCACGGACCGTTCGCCGAAAGTAAAACGATCAAAATCACGCGACCAAGATGCGTTTAACATTTCCTCGACAGGTGAACAACTCGACTACGGGCTGCGGCCGAGATGAACAATCTTGACGTAGAGAAGAATCTGACAACGACCGCGAGACGTTACCGCCGCCGTCGCCGTCAAGTTGTTGAGAAGGAGCTCACCATATAGCAGTAGTGTGTTCACCGCACAAAGTTGGCATCCTAATTAGATCAAGAAGCATTTCAGCTCAAACTTTTTAATTTGCCCTTTCTAGTCATCGTCGCCTTCGATATGACTGAGCGCAAAATGTGAAAAACAACTGAAAAGTGCAGATTTTGTTGGCAAACTTCTGGGCGGGCGAGAATGTACCGTACCTAGACCCGACTAGTCCCGAGTAACAAAGTTGAAATGTTAATACGACGCGACTACAACGTGTTCACTCGTACACTCGTAGCGCAGCGCACTACTGTCGAGACTAATTAGTTCCGTGAAAACAAATTTCACAATTTCGCTCATGGCATCGTCGTCGTACGTACCAACTTTCACTCATCATCATACCAACGTAATACCGCGATCACGATTAGTTGTTCTGTGTTCTTGAAAATGCCATCGAGCACGACGATGGTGATAAAGTGATTTTTTTTTGTTGCTGAAACTTTTCGGTGTATGATGAGGGTAGTACCTAGTACTCGGGAAAGTAGAATAGAGATTTTTAATGGCATGAACCTGATTCTCATTTTGAGCAGAGGGCAAGCGCTCGAAATCAGTTTGCCAATCCAAATCGCTAGTCCGGTGCTTTAACCAACTAAGCCGGAACATCAAGTCAAACTGAGTTCGAAGCACTACCCTTATTGTGTATGTTTTTCACAACTTTATCTTCTTTTTGGTTCAGATGTCAAATCCTCCACATGCCCGCAGTTGTGCTTTTGGGCTTCGTGGCCGAGCGGTTAGCGGCGTCAGTCGTTTAGGTATCTCGTAAGCAGCGATGCCAGATGAATTTCTGTATCACTCGTTCAAAAATCTGTATCCCATACAAAATTTGGGTGGAAAATCTGTATCCTACACAAATACAAAATCTGTATTCCATACAAACGCAATCTGTATAGATGCTCAAAAATCTGTATAATACAGATAAATCTGTATATATGGCATCTCTGCTCGTAAGCCTCGGAGTGTGAGTTCGATTCCCGCTCCAGTCGGGGAAAACTTTTCGTCAAACGGAAAATTCTCCACTGGGCCACTAGGTGTTATATGTGTTGTCCGTTGTCGAATGTTTGTACTGTTCAGTCTGTAGAGGCCGTAAGGTCGAAGACGGTGTAATTGTCTTTTTAAAGAAATATTGTATTGTATTGTATTGATAGCTTACAGGAATATAAGGAATACAGGTTGAATAATTTTCCAGCTTAAAATTTTTATGTTTATCATACATATCGACCTTGATTTTTAAGGTAAATCACCCGGACCCGATCAAAACGCGATATGTTTTTTCCTTGTTTTTTTTAGATATCTACAAGAATTCCTTTTAGGAATTTCTGCAGAAACTTCTTGGGATTCCTCTAGAAATTCCATCTGGAATTTCTTGCAGAAGATTTGTACAGAAATTTAACTGGGAATCCATTGAGGGATTTCTCTGAAAATTTCATTTGTCGATTTCTCCAAGAATGCCATCTGAGGATTCCTTCAGGAATGCGTATTGACGATTCTCCAGAAATTCCTGTTGGGGTTTCCTCGAGAAACTCCTGGGGATTCTTCCAAGAAGTTCTTCTAGGTGTTCTCTCCGGGAATTCCTTCTGGGGGTTTTTCCAGATTCCTTCATCGATTCCTTTTGGGAATTCCTCCTGGAAATCCTTTACCACTCCTTTAGCTATCAAGATTTAAGTCTGTGATTTCTCCGTGAATTCGTTCAAGTGATTAATCCAGAATTTTAATCTAGTAGAAATTTCTTCATGAACTCCTGGAAGGGTTCCTAGACGAACATTTTCATATGAATTATATTTGGAATTTTCAGAAGGAAATTCTGAAGCATGGAAGTCGTGGCGAAATTCTTGGACGTAAGCTCAGAATGACGTATTTCTCGGGGGATTTCGGCTTTCAGTTAATAAAAAGCGTTGACAATCAACCATCAGATGTACATGAGATCAGTCATATTGTTTCATTTTGAGCCCTGTAGAAGATCCCAACATCTGGATCGAAACGTTGGTGATAAGATAAGAAAATCAACGCTTTTCTTTGACTGAAAGCGAAATCCTCCGATAAATAGGACAATTTCCCAGTCAAACATGTCTACATGCCACAGTCTACATCTTTAAAGGAATCCCAGGATGAACCCAGGAGAAGAAATCTCAAAAAGAATACCTAGAGGGATTTAAAACAAATCAGAAAAAAATTACTTCTAGTCACTTCTGAAGAAAACCCTGAAACAATTTCAAAAGGAAAAGGAACATTTGAGTGAATCTCTGAATGATTTCCTGATGGAATTTTGGAAGGTTATCTTTGGTAAAACCGGAAATACGTTCTTTAAGATATTCCGATTCTTGGTGGAAGTCCTGAAGGAATCCTCGTTGAAACTCCTGGGGAGGAATTCAAAGTGGCACGTCTGGGCGTGGAGAACGTGCATCTGGAGCCGACCTGCTGATGTACCTTAGAACAAAACTCCAGAGGAAAATTTCTAATGAATGCCAGAAGATTTGCTATAGAAATTCTCGCATTTTTTTTTTTTTTTATGGATTCAAGAATAATTTTTTTTTCAGGAATTTGTGAAGACCCTGCAAGATTATCTGGAGAAACTTCTTCAGAAATCAGGAGGAATCCTAAGGATAATCTCACAAAGAACTCTTCAAAGAATTCTAAAGGAACTTTTGGGAGAATTCTAACGGATTACATATAAATTTGTCTAAAGGAATATTAGATAAAGCTTTCACAAGACATATCTTGCCCTTTACAGGAATCAAAGAAAAAAATCTTAGATGAACCAAGAAACCCGGGGACCATGGAGAAAGTCTTGGTAAAATTTTCGTAGAAACTAATGGGGGAATTTGTGCAGAAATATGTGGGAGAATGTCAAAAAAAAAACTTCTCAACTTATTGCAGGAGATAACAAGGCTGAACCGTACAAAATTACCTAGATCAAATCCTTCAAACAATCTTGTTGACATCCCAGACGGCACCTATTGAGATAAACCTAATGTACTTCAGGAGGAAGTTTAGGAATTCGCCCGGAAATCCCCACAAAAATACTTCTTAACAAATTCTAGGATAAAACTCAAGTTGAATCTTACGAGATGTGTTCCCAGAATCCATGAATCCCCAAGTATTGAATCACAACGCCAAATCACAGCACCAAACTATCGCAGATATCGTGATCCTTTGTGATCCGACAGTTGTTATTTATAAAATAATTTGTTGATTAATGTATCGAGTCCTGAAGAAGATCGCTTTCCTGGACCGAAACGTCGGCAATGATATACAATCAGTCAACGCGAATTACGGTAAGCCGAAAACCCAGGATGTTGATACAACCTTATCAGTCGACATTCGACGTTACCGTTCGTGAACAAATTCTAAAAGAGTCGCCTGGAGATCAACAACTTCGTTGGCCGTGCACGATATTCCTGCGAACGTTCTTAGGGTGGCCGCCCAAGTCTTTTTCAACCCGTGGCCGTCAACAAAGCCGTCGAACTCTACCTATAACTTCCTGCTGAAAACGGTTTTCACTATTCCTTCTTCTAATATTCGCACTTTGCGTCCAGCATAGTATCAACCCTCTGCACGCCAGATCTCCTAATCGATCCTTAGAGTGCAATGTTGAACAGTAAATTTGAAAGAGCTTCTGGCTGTTAAAGTCCATCCAAGGTTTCAGACGACGTAGTAGGCATTTCGTCTGCTATCCAAATACTTGATTTTGATCAATCCAGCGTTACGCGTATCTCTCTAATTAGTTTCGCCGGAAAACCATGTTCTGATGTTATCTGCCAAAGCTCATTTCATTTCACTGAAACGTGCATCGTACATAAAATCAATTAACAGATGTTGAAGCAGCACGTTATACTCCCGAACTTTGTCTAGGATCGTACGCAGATTAAGGTGAAACTTTAGAGAGAATAAATATGGCTGCCACAATGGCCGACTTGAACCTCTACTCTCGTTTTTAAGAGCACGATTTTTGAAAATTCTTCAACAAATGCGCCCGATTTGGATTATTTACCTCTTTGCTTAAATGAGGAAAGCCAAGATAAACAAATGCAGCTTAGTTCGATGCTTCGTTTGTCATATCCAGAGTTTAAAATTTTCAGTTTTCAATGAGTGAAATTTAACATGATTTTAGAAAATTCTCAACTGAGGGATCAAAATAAAATTCATTTTTGTGAATGAATTTTCTCACTTGTTCGTTCATTTGTCTGTCACTGACCATTTTCACTGAGAAATATAATTAAACCGTAACTCCCGATTGTTGTTTCAATCACTTCAAAACTTGTGCATAGTAGCATGCTATGTTAAAAAGGAAGTATTATGAAAATCGAATTTACCTCCAATGTTCCCTGGAATCGTAGCTTTGGACCTCTAATTTCAGAATCTGTGCGGTTTAAAATATTTCATCTTGGGTTTTTTGATATTTTCGATTTTTTCCCTATTTTTTCATACAAATATCTAAAAAAGTCATTTTAAGGTCAATTTCGTCCCATATAAAAATGTATGGGAAAAAACCCAAGATGGATTTTTTTAAACCACACATTTTCTGAATCAAGAGGTCCAAAAATATGATTCTAGCGAATAAATTTTGAGGTACATTCACTTTTCATAATACTTGCCTTTGGACGTAGCGTGGGTATTTAATTAGAATACTAATTAACTGCTCTATTTGTCCATTAAGTCGGTTTGTACGTCTGTTAACAGAAATTGGACATTTTAGGACGTGCGAAAAAATATTCGTGACAGAGAATTGAATGAAAAAAGACAGGCATTCAGATGACAATGAATGTGGTCAAACACGAATGAAAAAATATGAATGTCAATCTCCACTTTCAACCTACGAATTTTTTACGCACTGGTCATATTTGTGCCGTGAAGGACAAGTAGAGACGAACCAGCCAAGGGCTGAAAGTCTCTTAAATAAAGACAAATCAATCAATCAATCAATTTGAGGTTTGTATGAAAAATTGGATTGGGATTGCTTGATGTTTCACCTTAAGTCAGGCGTTGATTGGCTATCGCGAAAACCTGCCTGGTATTCGTCGACGAAGGACACATCAAGAGGTCTAACCTAAATGTAGGTTTCAGTGTGCCATGTTCAGTTAGCCAATTTTAACTTTCCATAGAATAATGTAAGCTCTATCCTAGCTGAGATGTACAGTGTCGGGCAAAACAATAGGACCACCGATCCTATTTCATACAAAATGGCCAAGTTTGACGATATAGTACTCGGTTTCTGTTCACTACTTCCAAAGTTACATATATACGGTGCGACAAAACTCTAACGTCAGATTTTTATGATGTTTTTTAAAATCAATTCAATAAAAATGTCCCCACGTTTCAACATGATTTTAGTTCTTGTTTATCAATCATCAAGTATCAGATACTCTCATATATCCTTTTGTAATGGCAATACGAAAGTGGTCCTATTATTTTGTGGTCTCGTATATCTGTAACTTTTGATGCAGTTAACAGAACTCAATCAATTGAATACAACTCAAAATTCACGTAACTCCATGGCGACTGTCAAAATTTCAGCCAAATCGGTGCACTTGAAACCGAGCATCACGTCGTCAAACATGGCCATTTTGTATGAAAAATGGCTTGAGGTCTTATTGTTTTGACGAACACTTCTAGAAAAGGAATTTTTCGTCCTGATCAGTGAGAAAACAAAGGACCCAAAGTATCTCTAGATTTCCAGAAACCAAACCATTTCTTTCGCAATTTGTTTTCCGTCAAGTTCAGCTCACACATCCCACATTTATTGTTGTGTAGAAATGCTTGACCACAGATGTCAAATCCGTTGTGTCGTAAAGGGCAATTCTTGTTGGCCTCCTATAAGGGATCTAGAAGCTCATATTTGCTCACATGGAAGCAGCAGACACGGAGAACCCCCATTTCTTGCTCCATAACTTGTCCTATAGTTTATCTCCATCTACGGTCGATCTCAATCCACAATCAGAGCCAACAAATCTCCCACTGAGTGCACACATGTAGAAGGAAAAATTAAACAAAAACCAATGGAAAGAAAACTTCCAGCACAAATTTGTCCTCAACCGCATATTAATCCGGAATAATTGGTTTTCTTTTGTTGCCTGCCTGACTGCCTCACGAGCAGTTTCGACCGACTACCAGAACTATCGGCTGCATAGGTATAGTGTCGGTTGGAAAACATCGAAAATTGCCTGACTCCTTTTCTTCGGTTTTTCACTTTCGGGTGAAGATTGCCTTCCTCCTGCGCTGGCCGGTGGTACGTTCGAAGAAACATGCTTTCATCATCATGCCCAGTCGACCGGACTTGTGGCTTTTACTACTGGGAGCTTAAGACTCCAAAGCTCACATCTGCTGCTGCTAGCGCTAGGAAAACACAAACCAATCACCAAGTGGTGAAGGGGTTCCGTCCGGTGAGAAAGTCGGACTTTATCAGCATACCTGTCTGTGTGTGCACAGTACACAATCAGCAAAGAGCAGGACTTTGGTCGTTTGCTATTGTAGCCTTGATTACAAGAGAAAACAATCTACCTGGGAAAGTTGTGGTGTGGACGACTCTTGGTCGGGATGAAGGATTGCGATGCCCATCATTACGGATGGGGTCTGTGTATCGAGCATCAGACGAACGAAACCCATTGGCCGTGTCAAGTTCACTCGTTTGCAGATGATATCGGGAAAAAAGTTAATTAAAAAGTTTCAATTTCTATAGTTAGAAATGGGATTAACGAGCTTGTGGTGAGCGAAGAACAAAGCCACTTCAGCAGGTATATGGTTATGGGTTGTACAACCCTGGCTAATGAAAATATATTGCAATCAGAACTGGCTTGAAACAGAACCGAAGTGTCCTGTCCAGTCCACCTTCGCTCCACAGTTCCTCCTCCCCTAGTATTCCGACTAGATAGTTTTATCTCCGCTTGAATAGGAGCCATTTCTGGGTTTCGGGATCGGACAGATTTTGCGGTCGGCTCCTAAGTGGTCACCAACGACGGTGTTTGACCTCACCTCACATGTCGTCGTCGTCGTTTTGCAACATACATACTTGGAATTGGGGAGGAGGAATCGGGTTAGACAAAAGCAAACACAATCATTATCACAACCTTCGGACAGTTTGGTTAGCCAATATCCTTTATGGGTTTCGTATTGCAGCCCTACCACCCGGCGCGTCGCCCGGTCAGTCGAGCCAACATACCTACACGGGTACATCTGCTGCCTACCAACATTCGTCTCCATTTAGCACCATGTGGCCAGTAGGGTTGGTTGACCGAAAGCGTTGTTTCTCAGGAAGGCACACAGTAAGAACGCAATTTCCAGGATTTTTTTTGTATCAGTATTAACGAGATTTTTAACTCTAGGCTAGTTCATCTCGGGACCCACGCTTTACTTCCCTTCCGAAGGAAGAACTCACATTTTGCGAGTTTGTCGGGAGTGGGATTCGATCCCAGGTCCTCGGCGTGATTTCCAGGATTTTCAAGTGAACATCTCCAAGTTTTGCACTATAGTCATTCGAGGAGCTTGTTAAAGCCATTATAAAACTAAAAGAAACACAAATCAGCTCTTAATGCGTTTTTCAGAACCTCCGTAAAGCAAGATGGACTTCAATTTCTAAGACTTCTGGTGAAACTACTTATTTACAATTGACTATGAGTATATCGGTACGATTTACGGATTTACGTCTGTATCATTCCACATATATTTTTACTGTGTACTCATGATACCGATGTCGATTCCATGCGGCTGGTGTGATTGTAAAGGCCCAGTTCACAGATAGATTCCCGACCCTAAAAGGGGACAGCGAGCTAAAGGAAAAGGAAATCGAACCCCACCGTCGTCGTCGTCGTCGCTAGTATTCGATAAGCGATACTCATCGACAACTGGAAAAAGGTAAAAGGAACGGTCAGTTCCCGAAGGGGCCAAGGGAAATGATGAAAAAATAGTCCCATGTAAATGTTGTCCATCGTTGAGGTGGTGGTAACTCTGTCGTCGGATCCGCCCGGAAAGGAACTTGCAATCACTGTTAGCTATCACCTATAGTCGTACTTGCATAGAGATGGGGAAAAAATCGAAGGTAAAAAAGAGGCTTACTGCTTCTTGCCGATAACTGGTCACAATGGAGATGTCTCCAATTGATATCGGTTCGCAAAATGGATTGTAAAAGAGCGGGGTCTGATGTCGGGTCTTTTTTTTTCCCGAAAGAGGTCGATGGGAATGGTTGTATGTTTGTGATTTTTGAGAACATTGTAGCAACATATGCTTCAGTGATTGCATTTTCTTGTGGTTGCATTGATTTGATAGTTCTTGATGTGCGAAGTTTATCATCGTAATTTTATAGATTTTATACAAGCTGCTTTTCAAGATTTTTTCTCCGCTATCATTTCCAAATAACATTTTAAAGTTAGTCCTGGAGCTCATTAGTGCCATCATAAAACTAACAAATGATTTTGGTCTTATCACTGTTTTCAAAACCTCTCCAGAGCTAATTGGACTTCAAAATATTGTTTGGGTTATCAGATGTGCTTCGGAAGTTTTTGTTTCACTAGGAGTTCATTTGATAACCTAACTCTAAATTTCGAAAGCAATTCTAAGAGTATTTTCTCTTAGAAACTTTCAAAACCTTTATTCTACTAGTGGAGTTGCTAACTTTGAGCTGACCCATAACGATTTTTTTTTCCAAAAATCAGCTTTAGAAAAAAAAGCTGGATTTTTTTTTCTATGATACGACATGTTATGTTTCTCGGCGGACACAAAAGATCAGACCAGATTCGTCTATTTGTATTTGAGTATCTACGGTGGTCACTTCGTTGGTCATCAATTTATCGTTTGTCCATTGCCATATCAAAATAGCTTGTTCTGTCAAAAATCTACTTTCATTGTAAAAGCATAAAATTCTCACATTTTGTGACGAAGCTTTAGATTCCGGAATGAGCCCCTTCAGAAATAGCTTAAACATTTTCTTCAAGAATTGTCCAGTTCTTGATCTACTGAATTCTTTAAGATTATTCCTGCATTTCTAAAAAAATGCCTTATATTTGTGCAAATTTGTTTTTCGTTAGAATTCCTTACTGCTTCTTATTCTTCTTCTTCTTCTTCTTCTTCTTCTTCTTCTTCTTTTTTTCTTCTTCTTCTTCTTTATGGCTCTACGTTCCCACTGGGACTTGGCCTGCCACGCTTCAACTTAGTGTTCTTTGAGCACTTCCACAGTTATTAATTGAAGGGCTTTCTTTGCCTGCCATTGCATGAATTTGTATATTGTGAGGCAAGGACAATGATACACTATGCCCAGGGAGTCGAGAAAATTTTCCCGACCGGAACGGGAATCGAACCCGCCGTCTCCGGATTGGCGATACATAGCTTTAACCACTAGGCTAACTGGAGACCCCTTCCTTACTGCATTTCGACCGGAATTCATATATGGTTTCTATAGGTTGTAGCAGTTTCTCCCAGGATTTCATCCGACGCTCCTCCCGGGATTTCTCTCTAGATTGCTGTTAAATATAATGTGGTAAGATTCACTAAAATTCACTGAAAAGAGAATAAAGGATTAAGTGATAAATACTGAAAAAGACATAAATGATACGCTCGTTACAGTTACAGGAAAAGCTTGGCTGGGAATTGTGGAAGGCATTTGAAGAAGGATGCTGAGTTGGCTCCCGTGAAGAATTCTGGATGGAATTCTGAGTGGATTTTTTTTATTCTTAATCACTTAACCTAATTTACAGCTCTATTGCCAACTTGGGTACTACGTGAGCGATAACAATTGACAGCTGCACTTAGACTTTGTACAGCGCCTAGATGTATTCTATTTTATTTTTCTATATAGAACTGGTTGCCTGCTTGCTTCTTTCGCTGTTCTACTCTATTAATGGTACCCAGGTAACCACTAAGCATTTGAATAAGCCGTGTATCAGCCCGTATTACGCATTTAAACTGCTTGCTGCCCTACATAAGCAGTTCGAATGCATAGCTGCCTTGAGTTAGCAAAAGCTGTGCTGCTCAAAAGCTTTTGGCTGTTAATTAGCATTTCAACTGCTTGAAGTGGTTTCACTTGGAAGCGTACAGAATGCTTTTCAACTGCTCTTTAAATGCTAGGAGCAAAAAGGTTGGGAGATATGTTACGCATTTGGCAACACATTTTGTCTCTCTCTCTCTTACAGAGCCTATGCTACTGTTTACAAATTTGTGCATCTTATTTGTTTCTTCATTTTCCCCTACTCATCCAAAAGCATCAAAGAAAACCTTACTGCAGCTGAATTGGATTGGGAACTTGTCCATCAAAAAATCACCAATTATTTATCATTCCGTCGGAAAATATGTGCCGAATAGGTGGACGCTTTGGTGGATCATAGGATTGTTTGAAAGAGGGAAGAAACAATCATATTTCACATATATTTAAAAGAAGGGAACAATGAAATGTCTCAATGAAAACAAGTTTTGGATGTTGAATCTGAAGCTGTTATCGAATCATTCTTTATATTGGCGATTAAATCAACGCACGCCACCGGGACAGCTTTAGCATCGTGGATCAGGAGCAACAGAATCCGAAGCAGATATGATTAATCAATCTCCGGATCGTAAGTTCAAACCTACATCACTACAAAAATCAGCAAAAAAGTACCACCTAGCACCGGCTGGAATATGGAAGGACGATGAAGCGGGGAAGCAGGCTGAGAGAACGAGAAGCAGACGTCAATCTATTTTTGTTTTTTTTTGCTCGACGAGGCGTTACGCTTCTTTGACATTTCGTCACGACGTTCCTGAAGGGATAGCACTAAGACAGCCCGTTATTTTGCCAAAACCTGCTGTGAGGTAGCACTATAGGCGCATATACGGCTAATCAGCATTAAACGCGTTGTCGTAAAAACTACTATAATGCTGAAGGCATGCTATTTTAAATGCTTCCTGGTTACTTGGGTAGAATTAAGAGCACGAGGATGTGGATGGGTGGCTGTTGTTCCTTTTCCAGTCCGATTGGGGGGTCCATTATGAGTTGCAGTTCGCCGATGTACAGGTATCCGGGTCCGTTTGGCCGTAGGCTCAGAAGAGGGTCAATGTCAGCCGCTCTCGGGGGAAGAGCAACTGACGAAAAATTGCAAGTGCCGGTTCTGGGAATCAAACCCATGACCATCCGCATATGAAGCGAACGTGTGACCAACTACGCTACGGGCCCCGGCAACTGAGTGGAATTGTGGAAGTGAAATTCCGTGATGAATTCCAAGAGAAATTTTGAAATGTCCAGGAAGCTCCGGGATTGAATCCGGAAGGATCCTGCAAGTAATTTTGGGGCTGATATCGCTTAGAATCACCTGAGGAATTCCTTCATTTGAACACCGTTTTGTCTCTGGGTTCATCAGCATGACTGTTGGCAGCACTGCTTGTGACCCAATGTGTGGTATGAATAACAAAAAGTAAACTTAAGGTGAAATTCCTTTGAATTCACTTTCTAAATAATGCATTTTGTTCCCTTGGCCCTTGCGAGCACAAATCTGGAGCTCCGTCACACTCAATATTCTTTGCCAATGAGCAAGCTTGTCCAAACTTGTCTTGTGAATGTTGGAATAATTGCAATGTGGCCATTGTGGCGGCCATCTTTGGATTCAAACAACCCTATCCTTAAGTCAACTACATTTTTGATAGTAAACTCTACCTGTAGAACATGCTCGTTTACAGCACTACTACATACCAAGCATTCACTCAGGGTGATTTAAAGTAGTATTTGCTATAAGTTTTGAGTAATTAGGAAACTGGAACAAGAACTCTCAGGAAATTTAGATTTAGGTTAGTTTAGTTTAGATTACCTTAAAAATTAGCTTGGAGATCTATCCAGAATTCGTTTGAAAGTTCTTGTTATGTTTTCTCTCGAAATTCCATTCAATAGGATTCGAAGGGGTTTTATGGGCATATCAGAAAGTTACAGAATTTTCGGCGTGTTTCAGAGACGTTGCAGAGACGTTACACAGAAATTTTCGGTGGTTTTGGAGGGTCTCAGGTGCGTTACATGGGGTCCAAGGGAGTATTAGGGAGATTTCGGAGATATTTCGGGAAGATTTAGAGAATTTTCGGAGAGTTTCAGAGTCGTTACTGAGGCGTTTATTTAACGGATTTGCTCCCAAAGTTCCTTCTGAGATGTTTTTACCATTTCTGAGAGTTAGTCCTGGTATATTTCTACAAAAGTTTCTCCCAGGACTTTGACATGTGTTTTTATCGGGGTCTCTGCAGGATGGATTCCTTCCGGAGATCCTACCAAAATTTAGCCAAAGTTCCTTCAACAATTTCGCTTTATGGTTTTCCGGGACATCTTTCCAACAGTTTTCCCGGATTTTTTGTGAGATTTCTGTAGAAGTTCCTCCAGAGATTTCTGCCAGAGATTTTTCCGGGATTTCCCTTAGACTTTCTCGTGGGATTTCGCCTGATGCTCCTCTAGGATTTCTCTTCGAGGCTTCCAGAGTTTCTCTCTGAATTTCCTTAATATTTTCTCCCGAGAACATTATAAGATTATTTTTTTTCGTGAAATTCTCGCTTTTCTCAAGATTTTTTTTCCGAATTCGCTCCCAAGGTTTCTCAAATAGTTTTTTGCGCAATGTATCGCAAGATTTTACTTGAATTACTTTCGATGTTTTCCGGGATTTCTCACAAAGAATGTTACGAGGAATTTCGAGACAAAAAAAAATCATGGAGAATTCCGACAAGGACTCCGGAAGCAACTGTTAAGGAAATCTCACAGGAACAATTGGAATCTCGGGGTAATTTCCACTAGGGATCCCAAGAAGCCTTCTGGGAGTAATTCCGGGATAATCTCTTAAAAAACAATCTAATTTATAATTGTGCTGTCGAAAAAAAAATCTTGGGGGAAAGTCTAAGGTAATTCCAGAGGAAGTTTAAGAAACATCTAGAACACTAGAAGGAATCGTCTAAGAAAAGTCACGGCAGAAACTCAGAGAGAAATCTTAGGTGAAATATTCCGAAAGAAACTCCTGTAGAAATCCCGGAAGAAGCTCTAGAAGAAAGTTCACAGGAATTTCTTTAGGAAATTATAGGAGGGACTTTGGAAGAAATCCCGGGAATGACTCATGTAAAAAATCCTTGGAGGAGCTATAGAGAGAATCCCAGAAATAACTTCTGTGGAAACTGAAGCAGAAATTTTAAGAAGATCTGCGGGGGAAATTATAAAAGGAATACCAGAAGGAAACTGGAATGATAGGGCCCATATAGCCGAAGCGGTAAACGCACGGGTATTCAGCATGACCATGCTGAGGGTGACGGGTTCGATTCCCGGTCGGTCCAGGATCTTTCCGTAAAGGAAATTTCCTTGACTTCCTTGGGCATAGAGTATCTTCGTGCCTGCCACACGATATACACATGCAAAATGGTCATTGGCAGAGGAAGCTCTCAGTTAATAACTGTGGAAGTGCACATAGAACACTAAGCTGAGAAGCAGGCTTTGTCCCGATGAGGACGTTACGCCAAGAAGAGGAGAGGAGGAACAGAAGGAAACGTGGGAAATCATTGAAGAGAAATCCAGAGAGAAGCTCTAGGAGTAATTCTGCGACAGCATTTGAGGATTTAAAAAAAAAAACTACTGTGGAGATCCGGAGATAAATGCGGCGAAATATCCGACGAAAAATTTTTTAGGTAAAATGCAGGAGGAACTTTTGAAAAATGCCAGTAGTGACTCTGGGGGAAGATATTCTGGAAAGAAACTATGTATTATCCCCGTGAAAACTCTAGGAGAAATCCATCGGGATACATGTATCCCGTAATATTTGTCAAGTAGGAATCCTGGAGGAATTGTTTGAATCTTACAAAAAAATATCGATAGGAATATGTAAGAGTCTGGTGGAGAAATTCAATAAGAAATGTCAAGAAAAATGTCGTGAAAAAAGTGAAACAAATCTTAAGAGAAATCCTGGAATGCATTGTCACGTGTAGATTTGATATTAGATGGGATAGATTTTTTAAGTGAAGGGGAATAAAAGAGAAAGATAAGGTTACTAGGTAGAGTGGAGATCAGGAAAGAAATGGATAATGAAATCCTAAACAACACTCGTAATAGCATAACAAAAGGTATTTTTAAAGAAGCTCTAGAAAGAAACCCCGATGGAATTTATGAAAATATGCTTGAAATTATACATGAAACAATTAAAATTTAGTCAAACATTTTTTTATTTCTTGTATAATACGTCTTTATGAACGATTTTTGATATTTATCCATGTTGGAACTTTTTTCGAAGATACAGTTTACATACACAAAACAAAACAAAAGTATTTACATAAGCACGCTGGAAGATTTGAATTTGGCCTAACAGTTAAAAAGTTATCGGGACCTTAGGTTATTTTTTTAATAAAAAAAAAGAAAAAGAAATTAAAAAAATGTAAAAACTCGTATTTTGCGTGACTTTAAAAAAATAATTTCCTTATATCAATTTTCCAAAGAGATTCATAAAAAAAAATTAAAATCGGTAGAAAATTGAGTTAAGGCACTGAAAAACCTTTCATTAAGGTACATCAGGACAAGTTGAAACGGAGGGGGAAGGGGGGCAAGATAAAACGTGAAGTTTTGAAATAGATTTCAATACAATTTGGATTTTTTTTTCTTTCGCCAAAAGATTGTTTGAATCAAAACAATGTGTTATGTCATTCAAGCTGTTCACCATCATTGAATAACATCATGTTAAGCCGCTGTTTCATCCTGCCCCACCCATTTCAACTTGCCCCGGTGTTATTCGAAAATTTAACTCAAAATCTCAATATTTTGGCTCAAACTCAGACCTTTTCATGTCATTTGAATCCAGAAGAGCTTACAAATTCCAGGTTTCAACAACTTTTAAAAACATTCCGCAGACTATTGAGCAGGAATTTCTAGAAGAGGTTAAGTTCCAGATTCATTCGCATCAACGTGCAATTTGCAACATGTTATTGGAATCGTCGGCTTTCCAAAACTATTCGCTAGGGTAGTCTCCCTTTTGTTCCTCTAGCAGGGTTTTTTTTTTTTTTTTTTTTTCTGTTCGGGTGAGCCACTGCGACCAGTATTTTGATCTTTTGTGGCATTACCCGTATCCTTAGTATTTAGTGCATGTCGTACTACTCCATTGTCATTGAGAGGCAATGAAGCATCGATTTCTGTACAGTTCCTGTTTTGTTATCCCAGAGGTGCAAGAAATCGATTGCGATGAAAAGGTCCCGTTATCATAGAGATTTTAATCCCAGTGAAAGAGCGCCCCTAATCAAACACAATCCATTCGAATTCTGAGAAAAACAAAACGGTGGTACTGATATTTATCCATGCATCGGAACTCTAGCCCCATCCATGTCTTGCTTCTAGTTTAGTCCCAGGACAACAAAGAAAAACCCGGGACTTTAGGCTAGTTGCAAAACTCTGTCAAATTAGAGAATGTGTTCTGCAATAAGAATGCACGTGAGTCCTTGAATTACCAGAACTTTACAGTCCTTGATAGGTTAGTACGCAATTAGATACGTAAAGCATGTTTGTTTTCCTAACATCAAGTGTAGTCTCGGGTTGGCAAAGTCCGATTCTTTAACTATCAGCAAGGCAGAATAAATGCAGTTTTAGAAACTGTCACCAGTAACAAGGACTTTGTACCATGAATCCTTATCACCAAAACACATTACCCCAACTTGACAAACCGGATGTCACTAGGGTTCGGTTTGGTAGATCTTGAACCGTAACGCAACACAAAAATGCGATCTACCTACGTTACGGGCTCCGTTAAAGATCGAGCATATTTTAAACCCCCTCAACCATTCATCCATAAGCACGGGTCGCCTGACACCTTGGATTGGGGTTCCCTGTTTAGTGGACTTTTACCCCCGGAACAGGTGGTCCGTAGTGTTATTCTTAGCCAATTGAGACAACCGCTACCGACACTACACAGCTATCTAGGCTGATCGGGAAAAGAAGTTAACATTGATGGTTTACTTCATATGGACCCGAACAGCCGGCTCTAGCAGGGTTACTGAGCCCGGATGTAAATTGAAACAAATAATTGTATGTATTGTTGAATTTTGGAAGTAAAAAAATGGAACTAGCTCACCAATCTGTAACCCTTCATGGATGACATCAGAACTATAAAACAAGCTAAATTTCTTGAACTGCCCTCTCTTTTCTGTCGACTTTTTGCCACACAAAAATTTGAATATTTTCTTGGAGCGTATCTCTTCCATATACGTATTTGAGAAAAGGAACCCTTGACTGATAATTTTTGTTAGTTGAAATTGTGTTTAGATGTGAATTCCATTATTTTTTTTCTTTACAGGTACGTGTGAATATTCCAATCAAATTCATTATAATACGATGCACAACAGTAAGTAGATAATACAAAATACGTTTTTGACACTAATTGAAAATTTTCAAAATGAAAATCAAAATGTTAAATGAACCTTCATACAGCTTACTGTAATTCAAAACCGAAGTATTCCAATTCTTCGAATCCAAAGTACTATCGTCATCCAAATGAAGCCAAGTACTTGTTCATTATCAAACCAAATTGACAAACTGTTTAGCAGGAGCTCTTTCACCGTTCTCACAAGTCTTCCCCTAAATAAATAAAATATGTCATAATAACTTCACTAACTAACTCTGCAAGGCGGAAAGCAATAAGCTTCTGTAAATACTCGGTGCCCAGTGAAACACTCATATCTAAGGAGATGCCGGTCGGTCGGTTGGTCGGTCGGTCGGTCGAACTCGAGCATCCTCTAGTGAGCCCAGGAAACCAAGACAACATCATCATGGAAAAGCGATTATCGTTCTGCTCTTGCGAGTATGTATAGGTAAGACGATGCGGACGACGACGACGAAGACGACCGTTTCCATATTGACATGCTCTCGTAGTGTGTTCATCAACCTTCCGTCATGTAGAAAAGCATCGTTGGTTGCACAGTAAAAATGAAGCCGATTCAAAGCCGAATTTTTCAGCTGTCAAATACCTACAAGATTTATGTCGGGTTTCGACTCTGGTGCGCTGGGTGAAAACCACGGCCCTCTACTTATGGAATTTGAAGAGGTTGGTGCAAGGTTGAAACGTTATGTTTCAGTACGTGATATTTTTTTTCTCTGTATTAACGAGATTTTTAGCCCTAGGCTAGTTCATCTCGGGACCCACGCTTTAATTCACTTCCGAAGGATGAACTCACATTTTTGCGAGTTTGTCGGGAGTGAGATTCGATCACAGGTACTCGGCGTGATAGTCATGTGCTCTAACCATCACACAAGGTTCGCTCCTGTGTGATATTCTAGAAAACAAGTAATCACTTCTAAATGAATAAAACGGGTATAAACTTTCCTTAAAAAAAAAATCGTGTTCTTGTAAGGTTCGAACCGATGGCTCCGTATGCTCTATAATGGCGTTTTAACCAACTAAGCCACAAGACAGGTAGAGATTATACAGAATACAAAGTCAAACGCAATGCTCTATTTATCATAATTTCATATTTATTTTTTCAACTTGATGATTGAACCGCCCCAGACAATTCATTATTGGTGTGTTACACTTTTCTTTACTGTGCCGTGGGAAACTTTTTGTCTTTCACCCAACCAAGATGCTTACAGAGCAGAGCAGAGGCAGAGTGAATCTGCTCTTTCCTCTTCGTTTTTCTTTGGATAGCAATTAGATGATTGTTTTGCCTGTATCTCCATATTGATAGCTTCCATCGAAGCGTGTTCCCCCAAAGATGGGGAAGGCACGGCACGTGTCCTGTTTGAGCGAGCCGTGCCTTTCCCGTCGACGTCCTGGCATGTGTGGTTCGTCTCACGCCCGGTTGAGTTCGTTGCGGACTTCAATCAAGCATGTTACTGCGTCTCGCTTGGCTGTACCGTACCTGTGTCGGGGATGTTGGACGTCGATCGGTATCATCATCATCAGAGAGCTTGGAAGCTCTCTACAACTGCATTCATCGACCGTGGAAGATAGATTCTCACTCACTCAACTATGGTGATTAGGTTAATGTGTGTCAACTGCTGTTGGGTAAGGCTCAGCCCGGGTCCGAAGTGAATGTTCGCACTTTATTGGATGTAGTCTCTGTTTGAAATGGGGTAAAAAGCGTTCTTCCCTTTGATGATGTAGAATAGCACACTTTGTTGTCGAGTTGAAAGATTTCGGAATGCCCACCCACTACTGCGCGAGGGTTGCTTTCTGGGGCTTCCGGATTTTCGGGAGTGGTACCTAATCTGTTTGATGTAGCCGTCACCGTTGGGCTTCTTTCAATAGGAGCTTAGGCGTAAAGTCGTTTAGTGGGGTTGGTGGTCCGTTTTGGGAGAGCTATTTGTTTCAAACGCACATGAGCTCTAACCGCATTATTGGACCTTTTTTTAACCCATTCAGGGCGTGGTTTTACACATTTAAAGAATGAATGAGAGTTTTCTTACTGCTCACAGAAAAAAATGTATATAAAAGAGGTGATTGTTTTGTGGTTTGCAAATTTAGCTCTTACCTGTTCGATTCAAAGTTGACCTCAAATCGTTCCCAACCAAGGTGAATTACATGGCCAAGTTACAGGAAATGTGGTCGACAAATCCCCTCATGACAAAAGAAAAACAAACCTGCTGATCAATACCCAAAGTCAACCTACACTCCCGATCAAAAGTTTGGGGTCACCTCTTCAAAAAAAAAAAAAAAAAAATTATAGGCCCATATCTCCGCCAATGAATTAACAACATCGGCTGTTTTCCTACTCTCCGCATCGACCAATGTGGCGCTAGCTTCTATGCGCGAAAAATCGCTAAAAGTAAATCGCAAAAATATTGTATGGCGAATACCATCTAAAGGCAAATTCTTCAAAGTGTAACACATTGTTCGAAAAAATATTTGGTAGTGGTTGTGCACAATGGTGACCACTATTTAGCCTACCAAATATTGTTTCGGGAAAAGCTTTGTATTTCAAGTAATTCAAGTTTAGATGCATTTCGCCATACAAAATTAAATTGATTTACTCCTGCTGATCAACTGTGGCTGCGTGCAAAGCAGGTAGTCCATTTGCTTTCGATTTCAAAACCCTAGATCTCAGAGCGATCAATGGCGCTTAAGCCTAGGCTTGTTAGCCAGGACACAGTGAAAATGGCTGTGCCCCATCCCTGAAGCAAGAAGGCTCATGGAGTGACAAAATCTCTTAGCTATGTCACTCCCAACGTTGGTGTTTAAATACACTAAAAATACTTACGTGCACAGCAACACATCTACATGATCTACTCAAATACACTATACAATCTCAATCTTGCCGCATCACTCGCTTATAGTGAATCCCCAATCAACCCATTCCAAATATCCAACTCTTTGACATCTATGGGGGCGCCGGTGAGTCGCTGGCCTTTCATAAAGTAGGTGTCATATCATCACATCCTTTCCTTTCCTCGTAACGGAGAAGATGGGCGTGGCCGGCAATGGAAGTTTCATGTTTTTTATTCTACTTCAACCTCTGATTGGAAAGCTGTTCCTTCCCAAACAGCATTCCATAAGCAGTTAGAATAGGAGTATTAAAGTTTTAACATGATAACTTCCAGTTTGCAATCTACGAATTACTCCGTTACCACGCAACGCAACGCAACGATTTCAAAACCCTAGATCTCATTCAAAAGATAGCAAGCCTAAGAAGTTTTTAACATGATGTAAATGAAACCTTTACAGAAATGGTTGTATGTAAACTTAACCCGAAGTTGCCATTTTTTTTTAAATGAATATAAACTTACGACAGTATCTCTGGAAATTGAGTCGACCGAATGTAAAGATGAGAGCGGTAATATAACCTATTTTCTATTAGCTTTCAAATGCTTTTTACCGAAGCTGCTTAAAAAATCTAGGAAAATGTTATCAAATAAATTAACTCTTGGTGTCATCGATCAAAAGTTTGGAGTCACCCCTCAATATGATGTATCAGCCAAAAGTTTGGGGTCACTTTCGTAAAATATGGAAAAGTGATTTGGTGATATCTTTGTCATCTATAGCTCAATTTTAATTCCTTTTGGCTCATTTTAAAGATGATTAACTAAATTTACGTATATTTTTCTAGCAGGTTGCCTTTAGTTCGCAGCGACACATGCTTAAAGAGCTTGAGTTCGGTCTAGGAATTTCTAATCCTAAGGGGGCATTTTGATTCGGGCAACAACACAAGACCGTCATTCGTTTGATGTCCGTGTTAGGGGACGGCTTGCGTGTTTTATACTGGATCGGCTGCCCGAAACGACTGGAGCGCTACAAATGCACATTAAAGTTTAGGGACAGATGTACAAATCACAGTATAACATACAAAATAAACTGACGAAATGTCCATAATAATTTACTTTTAATTTGATTTTTTTTGGTGGAGCAGGTGCGACATTCAATTTTAATTGACTTTAGTTGATTGCGTAATTATTCGACTGGATGATTTCTCAATTTTAACTGGCTTTCGCAGTCTAGGGGATCAAAACGGATAGTTTTGTTCTGCCCGACGTTTCGGCACTTTGTATTTGGCCTTTTTCAAGGGTGGAACTGTCTACCGTTTTTCGTTCTTAGTTTTTGCCGTTTTGTGCATTTGGAACTTCTTGTATGCAATTTTAAACATTTATACATTTATTGGTAGAAATTGGGGCACTAACTATTTCTAACGACTTGCACTACACTGTTCTCAGAGATGTTGTTTAACTGTGGATATTATTTTTAAGGACCCTTGAACTTCATGAATGTAATAAAACGTTCCTTATATTTTATCCTGAATTTTCTTTAAAAAATAAACACTGTGGAGTAATCGTGAAGTTTGCTGGATAATCAATACAAAACTCATTCAAATATTATCTCACAGCCTTTTTTCCAGAATTTTCCAGAAGTTCATCTTTGAAGTATTTTCAAAAATATTCTTACACATATCTTAAGGAATTCCTAGCGAATTTTTTTGTATAAACCCATAAGACAGCATAAGAGGCATTTCTGTCAGAACACTTCAGACAAAATTAAAATAAAAAATAAATATGTATTCCTTATAGAGTTTTAGATGTAAAAAATTCTGGAATAAGAAAAAATCTTATCTCTGAAGAATTACCTGAATGTAGCGGGAAGGAATTTCTTCGAGAAACTCTTCTAGACTATTAGAAGGATTTAAAGCATATCCAGATTGAATTTTAGTAGGTTACTGTTGAGGTTTTTTTTAGAAGTTTACTTTATGGAATTTTCGAGTAATTGCCAGATGAACTTAGTAACGCATTCTTGATAGAATCTCTAGTTATGTATCTAAAACCCTATGCATTTTTCTGTGTGAATTACTCCGGAAGACCTCCAGAAAGAATACAAAAAAACACTGAAAAAATTTCTTCACTCCACTGTTAAAATTCAGGTATAAATTCCTATAATTATCACTAAAGGATTTGCAGTAGTTGATTCGGGGAAATTTCATAAAGCCAATATTATTTTTATAGATTTTCTGCTTAGCATATCCAGTTTTGTATTTCTGAAAGTTATTTCAAAATTCGTTCAGGATTATTTCCTAAAATTTCTATACGGACTTCTCCTGGAATTTTTCCACTTTTCGTTCTCTAGTTATATTTGAAGAGATTTCCCAGAATTGTTTTCCGACGTTTTTACCAGAAATTTTCACAAAGGTGGTTACAAAAATAAAATGGAACACCAAAAATCCGTAACTTTCAGGGCGTCTACATTTTTTTAAATTTTGTTTATCTGTATTAACGAGGTTTTTAGCAACGTCTACGTTAAAGTTTGTAATAATAGGTTTTGTCAATAATCACAATAAGAACTGGAATCTCCTCAAACATATTTTGATGGAATTTATAGTGCATTTATAACTTTGACAACACTCCTCTCATGTTCTCATTTTTATCATTTTAGAAAAGGGTGCCTGTACCAATTATTATGGCACTACCTAAGGAAAACTATTTGTACAAATATAACGAGAAGACCAACAAATGACATCGTTAAAGGGTGAAAATTAGCTATGGCGAATAATTGGTACAATACCGTCTACCCCCGTTGGTTTGACCGCATCTAATCTGAACACTTTTTAATTTGACCCCATTTAATCTGCACATCGTTCAAACTAAAAATGGTTCAAACGTCATTCTGCTCATGGAACGGGGTGGAACGGAACGCAGAATCAAAACAAAACAGCAAAAAGGGTTACCATCAGTGTGTTTTTCGATGCCCACAGAGTTACTAGAAGTTCAAATTAAAAATTAACCTCGTTGGTTTGCATGAGGTGTCGTTCAAATCAACGGGGGTAGACGGTAGTCACATTCGGGAATCTCTGAATTATTTGTTTTTTTTTTCTTAGATGGGAGCATTTTCGAAAAGTTTCCTAGAGGTATTGAAAAAATCTAGTGGAACTTTCTGATAGTAGCTACAACATTTTTCAGCAAATTTGCCGAAATTTAAAAAATAGATAAAGTAGAAACGAAATTTGTGTTGATTGAGAAAGATTTTTAGAAAAATTTCGAATTTGAGATGGAGTTTACTTTTGTCAAAAGAATGTATTACATATTCCAGGAGTTTTCGAGGAATCGATACTGTAATCATTAATAGAATGTATGAAAAAGATTCAAGTAGAATTTTTGCTACTATTTCCGAAGAAAGAGAACTCCAGATGAAGAGTTTATAGTTCAACTCTCAGCTGAATTTAAGTAGGACGTGTATGTTACCGAATCGTCTTTTGAAAAATGTATTTTTTTTGTATCTTATCTAAGAATTCCGTTAGAGATTTTTTCAAGGGTTTATTTTTTTTCTTTCTAATAATAAATTTAACTAGGCAATGTCTAGTAGACATGCTTCCAGTAATTATAGCATTCCCTAGGATAGAGATTCTATTGATTATTTTTCTTTTCTATGTTCTAAAGTTGAACAGAGTACTCTTAGTCATTAGATGTTGGGATAATTTATTCCTAGAATTATTCCCAAGAATCATGAAGAAAACAAAAAAACAGAGTTTATTTTGTAAACAAATAGATATGAAAATAGATAGTTGTTGGAATCGGACACCACGTTAGGCGCACATGTAAAAAAAAAGAAACACTACAAATATATAGGGCCAGACATGGTTTGGTATTACGAATAATAAAATAGAACCCTACAAATGATCTATTTTTACATATGAGCATGAGCATGGGATGACCGCACAATCGGCACAAATTTCCCAAATGGAGGAGAACGTGCCTCTGGAGCCGACCTACTGATGGGATGACCGCGCAGTTCGTAGTTGCTTCTTCGTTACGGACTAGAACATTAAAAATTGCACAGAGAACCAAAAGATGGATGTAGCTATCCATACTCAATGTGCATTTCAAAGGTTCAAAACTTTATATTGGGCAATTCTTGCTGAGACCGGCCCACTATTTACACCTTGTCTTCAAAAATGTTAAAGGTGGCGATTTTCTAAAAGTCCTCGCTAAAAAAGTAAGGGAAATGTATTTGGTTACTTGAATTGATGGACCCCCCGTTATTTAGAGCCACAACAATTTTTGCAGACTCCTCGATTTTGGTCAAATGGTGGCTCATTTAAACTGTTATAACTCGACAGTTTCTCCAAAAACCACCTGAAAACGAATTGTTGTGAAAAAGAGGAAAGATAGAGCTACTATTTACAATAATAAAAAGTTGGGTCGGCCATATTGATTTTGGCCGCCATCTTGGATTTTTATTCCAAAACATTTTTTTCACCATGATGGCAACCACCGATTTTTAAAATTTTTGCATCAATTGAAAGCTGAGAAATTTATACATAACATATCAAAAAATAGAGATGTTTTTTTTCCTATCAAAAGTTATCTGCAGTTTTGTAAATTAAGCCACGTTTTCTCCATACATTCAATATGGCCGACACAACTTTTTATTATTGTAAATAGTAGCTCTATCTTTCCTATTTTCAACAACAATTCGTTTTGAGGTGGTTTTTGGAGAAACTGTCGAGTTATAACGGTTTAAATGAGCCACTATTTGACCAAAATCGAGGGGTCTGCAAAAATTGTTGTGGCTCTAATTAACGGGGGGTCCATCAATTTGAGTAACCAAATGCAATTTTCTTACTTTTTTAGCGAGGACTTTCAGAAAATCGGCACCTTACGCATTTTTGAAGACAAGGTGTAAATAGTGGGCCGGTCTCAGCGAGAGTTACTCATTGTCAGTACCGGTTCCGGCCACGTCCTAACGGTCATCAGGGAATCACATTTTAATATTCTTGTTTTTAATTCTTATATTAGTATTTTTTCGGGGCAATCAAAACTTTTTTTTTTTTTTTTTCGATTGTTAAGACTGTAATGCATATAAAAAATTGTCGTTTTAGGTCTTTTGTAGCGTGTTTAGGAATCATTTAAAAATTGATGCTTTAGTCATCTTTCAGGTGCCATTGTTTATTTTGTATTAAATCGCAACAATTTATAAATTGTTACCAACTCAAGAAACATGTTGTGTGACTGTAGAGATTGCACAGCAGAAAGAATGAGATGAAGATTATGTGTGCCTACCTAACCTTTATACTGTTTCGAAATACCATAACCAATTGAAGAAGTTGGGCAATTATGCCTCTCACGTCCTGAAAGGGTTAAATAAATTCACAATCTGATAAGAAAAGCAAAAGCGAAAGTTGCTCCTACACTGTCGTCAGAAACGCCAAAATCAAACAGCAAGAAGCAACTGTCGTCTATCTAGATTAAAGTTGAAGGTTCAAGTTGTTATACAGAATAGATCTGTTCACAAACAGAAAAAAACGGGACGTGCCTGAGACAACATTTTAACCAATGGAAGATTTGTCTTCCCGTTTCCAAGGGTTCTACTCTTCCTTTCAGCTTCAATTTTTACAGATTCATATCCCTCTCGTTACGACCTTCCGTCGCAGCTCATCATCATACCATCAGTCAATTGACAATTTCATACGACCTCAATAAGCTACATAACTCCGAACTCCCCCATCGTCGCCGCCCGATGAAAGAAGTCAATCTTCGCAAAATAAGGCTGCCATAAACCCGTCGAAAAAAATCAAATAAATCTCTGCTGTCAAAACAACGCGCGCGAAGAGCGGCGGGCGGGCGTGCGGAATAGAGACAAGCATGATGAAGTGATAGATACTCTCTGCGCTGCTTCGCTTACTTCCTAGGCACCAGCCAGCGCACCGTCAGGAATCCACTTGTTTGTCATGAAGGAAAAAAAAAACACATACAAATCCCACTGAAGAACACAAGAGGGCAGCTTCCTGATTCTTGCGCACAGAGCCTAGCTTCGTTATATTCATACCGCTAGCACTGGGTTGAAGAATAAAAAAAAAATACACGAACAAGCATAAATACAGCCCTGACGACACAGTTCGACAGCGCGCGTCGCACAGTCACGAAGTGATTAGAGCGTAAACTTTTCACATCATTCTCACCCTCATCATCGTCACCGTCGACGTCGTCATTCACAGGAAAAACGGAACATCTACCACCCATCCAGTCGGCCTGCCAAGCACCCACCCACACAAGCTTTGGGTGTGGAGGGAGAGGCACATATGGTTTCTGGGCATGTTTTAAGAGTATGTGGAGAGGCTTTTCAGCGCTTTTTCAGATGACATACCCACCGGATGGGATCAAAAGAGCGAAGATTCTCATCTCAAGTTTAAAGCGTGATTCTTTTTGCGGATTGATGTTTGGGCCGGCAGGCTTGTGCTTGTCCTTTTGCGTAGCCTCCTGGAACGTTATGATTTATTAACTTTGAAAACATATGAATTAATTTGAAATTTTCTAATTGCGTTTTTCTAAATAAAAAAGGACTGTGACATCAGGACATCAGTTCGATTAATATATTTCTTATACATACGGTTTTTTTTTTCAATGCTGTTTATTGATAGGCGTAAAACAGCTGTTGGCAGATAAATTGGTGAGCTCGTTCCATGCTATTTCTTCAACTCATTCTATATATCAATGTTTAATGTGAACGTTAGTTTTTGTCAGAACAAAAAATAACTGTTAAACGCCAATTTAACTTCGTTATTTATTTCCGGAACACAAACTTATTTTTTTAATTTGCGAATTTAACTAGAATTGATGACTTAATTGCCATCAATTTCAAATGATACGGTTCTAGGCGGGCTTGGAAGTCTAGTGGCTACCGCTTCTGATTCGCATGCAGTTCTTGGGTTCAATCCCTGCCCCGTCCCTTTCCTCCTACTGTGTATCTTTCTATGTACTTTCTCCCTCCTTTCTACATGTACAACTGATGTACATTCATATGTTCGTTTATAGTCATTGCTAGAACCAGAAACGGGTTGAAAAATCCGTTTCCCTTTCTTCCAAATTTCACAGCGCTTTATCTATCAGATAACGCCTACGAGTTATGCAATCATGCGAACTGTGCCGCACATCTTCAGAATAATAAAACACACAATTCTATTACCTTACGCCTGGCAACCACGCACCAATGTGTGAGCCCTCTCCCACCCATATCCTACCAACACTCCGATATCCGCATGAATTTGTGTAGACACAGAGGTATATTCGGTCTGCCGACTTGTCCGAGCCCGTATGAAGTTGATAATCAATATTAACTTCTTTTCTCGATCAGCCTAGATAGCTGTGTAGTGTCAATCGAGAAAAAGAAGAATAACACTACGGACCGCCTGTTCCGGTGGTAAGAGTCCACTAACAGGTGACCCCTAATTCATGGTGTCAAGCGGCTTAATGCGTACCGTGCCTAGAAATGAATGGCTAGGGGGGGTCTAATAAAAACCTAACCGTTAACGGAGCCTGTGGAGTACCAAGGCACCCTCCACAGTATTTTTTCCCTTTCTGCGCTAACCGGAGCAATGACGCAGTGGACCTAATTTGTCTCCTGGATAAATCGGCTACTTTTCTTAAGTTACAATTCCGAGGCTTAATAAAAGTGAGTAAATGCATATTTTCATGAACGAAATCAATCAAGTTTGTGCAGATAAACCTTCATCACGCAAAAGATGCTTCTTCTGTGTTTAATCGAAGGTTTAAAAAAGAAGAACTGGAAGTGGCGCTTATTCAAGAGCCATGGTCCATTAAACGAAAGATTCTTGGGATTCTGACACAAAATAGTAAACTATTTTATGATGAGCAACAAGATTTTCCCAGAACTGCTGTCTTAGTACGTAAAACGTTAAAATGCTATCCTATTGCAGAGTTTATCAGAAGGGACATTGTTGCTATTATGGTAGAGGTACCAACCACTAAGGGTAAAATTGAGATCACTGTGGCTTTAGCTTACTTCCTTGGTGATGTTCCTGAGGTAGCTACTCCTGAGATCGCATCTCTGTAAAGAAAACAACGAATCGTTTATCATTGGCTGTGACTCTAATGCATATCACACGGTTTGGGGTAGTACGGATATTAACAGTCGAGGTGAGTCACTATTAGAGTATCTGTCTTCGAACAATACAGATACTTGCAATAATGATGATAAACCTACTTTTTCAAATGCAATCAGACAAGAGGTCTTCTAACACTGTGCAATGCTGCAATCTTTGACAAGATCGAAAACTGGCACGTGTCAGATGAGATTTCTCTATCTGATCATAAACACATAATCTTCAATTGGAGTGGTGGAGATTATTCTAGAACCGCATTTGGAAATCCCAGGAAGACAAACTGGGATCATTATGTAGGGTATTGGTTCCCTTATTAAGCATGTGGCTCCCATTTTCATCCTACGAAAAACAAAGGAATGAAGCGCTGTTTGTTTTATTTCTTATTTTTGTATTTTTTGTTTGAAGTGAGCACCCATGTAAACACAAAGAACGGAATCAATCGGTGCCGTAATCGCTTGTTTTCGAATAAGATGAGTATGGGAGCGTGAGATTACTGATGGCACACATACCCTATAATTAGGGACAATGGAAATTCGCGATTTCGCGGAAGCCGCGAAATCCGCGAAATTTGCCTCTGGCCGCGAAATGTGAGAAATCGCGCGAAATGCCGGGAAAATTGACAAAATTGTGAACATGCCTCATAAATTTCCATCAATTTCAACTTTTTAAATATAAATTGACTGATATCTTTTGACAATGGTAAGTTATACACGATTCTGTATCGCATAATACAAGTTTACTGTATATTCAATGTATGCTTCTTTTATAATTTTTAATCTTATTTGTTGCTTTTTTGATGAATTTATGATAAGACCACTAGAAACCAAGTGAATTATTTATTTGGCATGCAAAACTAGAGTTTTCTTCAGCAAAACGGTCAAAAACATGGAACCGCGACAGTGCCGCGAAATTTACATTAGCAGCCCGCGAAATTTAAGAAATTTTGCCGCGAATTTCCATTGTCCCTACCTATAATTGTAGAATATAGGGTGTCCCAGAAAGTATGGGCACAACTTTGCAGCTCTGCCATTTGGGAATGGATGCACAAACAAACTTTATTTTCACACATATCCTACCTCAATGTATTAACATCAATTGCCAATCATTAGAATTTGCATTTTACACTTCGTTTGAATGCAGTAGAACATTCCCTAAAAGACCTTTCAAAGCTTCTGCACAAATTGCTATATTTTTCAATGGCATCGTTTAACAAATTGTTTTCTACCCATGAAATTAAACTCAATAAAAAATTAAAAAAAATATCCGTGTATTTCTACAAGCGTATCTATTATATAACCCTTAGTTTGAATTTAAAACATATACTTTTGTAACTGAAAAATGAATTCAAACACCAAAATCGATATTTTTGAAAACCCGATTTTCGAATAGTTGAAAACAAGCTTCTGAATAAATATCACAGCATGCAAAAAACTACAATTAAATTTCACTATAAGTTAAATAAATGCTCCAGCTTTCTAAAGTGTAGATTGAATTATTTTTACTCTCGTTCAAACATCCTTTAAAACTCGAATGTCTGTGGGCATGTCTTATCCAGAAATAGAAAATGCGATTTTTTCAGTTTTCTCAAAACTTTGAAGTACCCGTACGCACAGGCAAAACATTTAAAAAAAAAAAAAAAAATAATCAACCATCTAAGGAATCATGTTTTCAAATATATCATGACAAAAAAAAATCGAAAAAAATGTTTCGAATTTGGGTTTTAGGCAAAACTGTAAAAAAGTAGTTTGTGCGAAAAATTTCGAAGGTGTTTTTTCATTTTAAATATTATGCATACAAAAATCCTGTGGAGCGGACCTGGTGTGATGGTTAGAACACTTGGCTATCACGCCGAGGACCTGGGATCGAATCCCACTCCCGACAAACTCATAAATGTGAGTTCTTCCTTCGGAAGGGAAGTAAAGCGTGGGTCCCGAGATGAACTAGCCTAGGGCTGAAAATCTCGTTAATACAGATAAATTAATTAATTACAAAAACCCTTTTTAATGTATAATCTCTTAACAGGAATCAATGAAAATACTTTGAATAAAAATACAAAAATAAAAAAATATGTTGTTTGTTAAGAAAATGATTGGTGTTTTCGTTATACAAAGTTGTGCCCGTACTTTCTGGGACACCCTATACGCATTCATTTACAATGGGAGAAACTATTGATTCAACTCAAAAGTTAGAATCATTTTCTCAAAGGGTAAATGAAAGTATCATCAATTCCTTTACCAGCAGCTGTCCCACCATACAATTGTCTTCTACTAGAGACGTGCCATGGTGGACCATTAAACTGGATCCCCTTAGAAAATTTTCTCGTAAAATGTTCAATAGAGCGAAAGAAATGGGAGATTGGACTCTGTATAGGAAAGCCCTGACTGAGTACAACAACGAAATACTAAAATTTATAAGAAAATCGTGGGTGCTGACATCTAAAAACATAAACAGTACTTCTGTAGTTGCAAGACTACAAAAAACGCTAGATCACGCAAATGAATTGGCAAACCTGATATGTGACGATGGAGCTTTTACCAAAACTCCTCGTGAAACTTTAGATTTAATAATGGAAACCCATTTTCCAGGTTCTCTTAGGGTTCGTTCAAATATTACGTAACGACATTTTGAGACCCCCTCCCTCCCCCACGTAACAATTTTTGTATGGAAGATTTTGAAATTTTGTATGAAGCGTAACACAGTGCAAGACCCCCTCCCTCCCCCCATTGCGTTACGTAATATTTGAATAAACCCTTATTAGTGTGGATTCCAATGATACTGTATCTCTGGAAGGTGAAGGATGTCCTATTATAAACTCTACGGAGTCAAATAGTACAGTAAGCACCGCCTCAGATTTAGCTGATGAAATTTTCACGAAGGACAGAGTGGAAAATGCAATTAGATCTCTTCAGTCTTTTCAATCGGCAGGAGTTGATGGGATATTTCCAGCACTGATACAAAACGGAGAAGCGGTGTTAGTTCCGTCACTAATTGAGATGTTCAAGGCTAGTTTGATATTGAATTACGTTCCATCAAAATGGAGACTTGTAACAGTTATTTTTATACCAAAAAAGGGGAAGCGAGACAAGACACATCCGAAAGCATATAGACCAATTAGTCTTTCTTCAGTTTTGTTGAAGACTATAGAAAAGGTTTTGAAGGTTTTTATCAATTGTTCTTACATAAAAGAGCATCCCCTATCTGACTTCCAGTTTGCTTATCAATCTAGTAAGTCAACGGTTACGGCACTTCATTTGCTAGTAACAAAGGTGAAGAAAACGTTTTCATCAAAAGAAATAGCCCTATGCGCCTTTTTAGATATAGAAGGAGCATTTGATAATGCCTCCTATTCTTCTATGAAGCGTGCCATGGAGAATAAAATCTTCGACCAATGTATCATACATTGGGTTTATACAGTGCACAGTGGGAAAAATCGACCCAAAAAACGGATCTTTTAACGCCGCTGGTTTCGGTACGTGAAGTTGATCATTTCTGACGTAAAAAATTACGAGAAATCGATTGGTGCTAATTTCATTCACCGCACGGCACGGGAAGTGGTCCATTTTACCCCATTTTGCCCTTTTTTCATACAAAAAGAGAATCAAAATGTACTTTCAAACAATTAACACGACTGTGGATCATTGAAAATAGCTGCAAGTGTAATTGGAAGTTAATAGGAATCATAAGAATACATGGAAGAGTCTTTTAAATGCTTATTTTACCCCATATGCCCCAACAACGTTCAGATATTCACAATTGTTCCGAATTATGAATGGATTTTTAATGTTACTGACATGAAGTTGATTTGTTTGGCATAAACAAAAAACACTAGATCTTTTTTCATCAGAATCATCTTCAGTAGTTGTCCAATTTGCCCCATTTTGCCCTATTTTCATGAAAAAATGAGATTCAAAATGTATTTATGAAAAACAAATACTGCTATAGAACGTTGAAATTAGTCTTAGGTGCAATTGGAAACTAACAGTTATCATGCCCATATATGTAAGATATTTTCCCTATTTTACCCTACATGCCCCTAGAACTGTTGGATAATAACATATTTTGTATGATTTTGTAATGTCGCTGGATGCAAAACATGAAGCCCTGGATCATTTTTGCTACATACAAATGCGGTTTATCTAATAATACTACAATCATTCTCGGATTGGTATAAATAGCCGTCCATTTCACCCCAATTTGCCCCGATTTTTGTCATGTAGTCAACATGTAATGAATAGATAAAAAAAAAACAAGGTTTTGTCAAGTAATGAATAAATTAATTTCCCTTATTAGCATTGGTACTGAAACCAATGTTATCAAAAAGACATATATATGATTTTTTCTATAATTTCAGCTTTTGATGGGGGATTAAAGGCATAATGAGCATTTTATAAAATATGTCAAATGTGCACTAAACTGATTAAATAGGGTGTCTCAAAGTACCAAATATATATATGTAAGATGCCTCATTTAATCAGTTTTGTGCATATTTGCCACAAATTAAGATAAGGATTAATGCTTATTATACCCTGTATTCCCCACCAAAATCATATGTTTTTACTGTCCTTTCAATTACATTGGCTTCAGTAACAAAAGTCCATCAATTCGGACATAATCAAATGGGGGAAATCAATTCATTCATGAGGCGACAACAAATCAGGGCAAATTGGGGTAAAATGGACAGCTATTTGTACCCTCCCGTGAATGATTCTAAATCGTATCGATAAACTGTATTTGCATATATAAAAAATGATCAAGGACTTCATGTACTGAAACCAGTGACATTACAAAACAATAGAAAAAATGTTATCATTCAGCAGCTTTAGGGGCATGTAGGGCAAAATAGGGATAAAAAATATCTTTCATTTATGCGCACGATAGCTATTAGCTTCCAATTGTAACTAAAACTACTGTCAACGTTCCATTACAGTATCTGTTTCTTATAAATACATTTTAAATCTCATTTTCTATGATAATAGGGCAAAATAGGGCAAATTGGACAACTACTGAAGATGATTCTGGTGATAACAGATCTAGCGCTTTTTGTTTATGCAAACAAAAAAGAAATTCTAATCAGTAACATTGAAAATTCATTCATAATCATGTAAAATTCACAATTTTAGCAGTTGTTGGGGCATATGGGGCAATATAAGCATTTAAATAGATCTTTCATATATGTTTATGATTTCTAAAAACCTCTAATTACACCTGCAGCTATTTCCAATGATCCACAGTCGTGTTAGTTGTTTGAAAGTACATTTTGATTCTCTTTTTGTATGAAAAAAATGGACAAATGGGGGGCAAAATGGACCACTTCCCGTGCCGTGCGGTGGATGAAATTAGTACCAATCGGTTCTCGTAATTTTTTACGTCAGAAATGGTCAACTTCACGTACCGAAACCAGCGGCGTTAAAAGATCCGTTTTTTGGGTCGATTTTTCCCACTGTGCAGTGCTTGCAAAAAGAGAAATCACCTCTGAGTTGGGAAGTTCCTCTATAACAGTAAGGGCAACAAAGGGTTGCCCTCAAGGAGGAGTCCTCTCACCACTAATGTGGTTCTTAGTTGTAGACGATCTTTTAAGAAGCTTGAGGGAAAGAGGTTTCGAAGTTGTGGGCTTTTCAGACGATATAGTCATAATAGTGAGAGAAAAGTATGACGAAACTGTTTCGGAGAGAATGCAAAGGGCCCTAAACTATACACATTCATGGTGTATTAAGGAGGGCCTTAGCACCAACCCGTCAAAAGTCGTGATTGTCCCTTCAAGACAAACTTTACCAAACACCGTATCGGTAAGACAACAAGTGCGTTTGGTTATGTTCCAAAACTATTGGCAGAAAGTGGGGCTTGAAACCAAAAATGATAATGTAGATTGAAACTGCCATAATCCGCCCAAAAGTGACGTACACAGCTAGCCGCGTTCGGTAATTTTTACCGAAATCTCAACAGCTGAACGTTCGGTAATGGTTTTTACCAAAATTCTGTAAAAAATACCAAATTTCGGTAAAATGTTATCGCTTATCTGTCAAATTTTAACGAAGTTCTGTAAACGTCACCGAATTTCTCCGGTAAAAAACTTAACGGTTGAGATTTCGGTAAAATATTACCGAAGTCGGTGATTTTTGCTAAGTGTGTATGCTTCGTTTGTCTGGTGGCCAAAAACAAAAGAGGCTACCACGCAATCAAAGCTTGCGAACATTTAACGTCTTGCGTCTATTGCTGTTACAGGAGCGATGCGCAGCACTCCATCAAAAGCTTTAGATGCGATTCTCAATCTCCTTTGCACGAGTACGTGCAATTAGAAGCAGAAAAGGAATTGCTGAGGCTTTAAAGAGTTGAAAAGTTTATGCCAGGTGATCTTTCACAATACTTTCAAAAAAGGCCAGTAATGAAAATGATTAAAGACTGGATGAAACCTGTGGAAAACCATGATGTTCCCTATAAGTTGCACGAAACTACTCGCGCCGATTGGGAAGTCGGAGGGCCCACTGTTCGTCAAGGATCAATCAAATTCCATACAAATGGCTCAAAAGTTGGAATAAAAACAGGAGCAGGAATCTACGGCCCTGGAATACAAATCGCAGTGGCGACGGGACAGGGGTCGCAGTACCGACCACTTTTGGTGAGTACCGGTATTTCGGTACTGGGACTTACAGTACCGGTAGTACCGGTAAAATACCGGTACTGAAATTTTATCACTAAAATGCACAGAAAATCTAGAAATGCCTGGAAACATTTGTAAATTCCAGTTTTTGGGGATGGTTTAGAAAACAACCAATACTAAATTAAAAAAAAAATAATGTAGATAGATAAGAAATAAAGTAAGAAATGAATTGTTTGAAACTGTTTTTGGAGCTATTGTTTAGTTTCTACGCAGTTTCACAGGCGGTATCTTAGTCTGTCTAAAACGAAACATGAAATACCTTACATGTACCAAAATCAGATAGATAGTTGCTAGATGAATACAGAAAAAAAAAATTGACTGATTTTTCCTTGATGATACTATCAACGGATTCTTAAAACTGAAGAAATAACAAGACATCCTAATCTAACAAGTTTTATTCTAAGCTAGTAAAATCATTTTCAAAATTCAACGTTCATTAAACCAATCATTGCAATGATATCCTTGATTTGCAGAAAGGTTGCATATACGAAATGTTTGTGTGTCAAAGTACTTGGTTTTAAATGTTTTCGTTTATTTTTTTGCATATTGGCTATACTAATGACAGGATTTCAGCACATCAGGAGAGATGTCACGGTACCGAAAGTACCGGTACCAAGGATCAGTCAGTACCGGTATTTCGGTACCAAAAATTGGCCTGTAATACCGGTATTTTCGGTACCGGTACTACCGGTACTACATCCCTAGACACTATCCTACGGTGTTTCGAGTGGAGATTCTTGCTATTTTGATATGCGCAAATATTTGTCTTGAGAGAAAATACAGATATGCAAATATTTGTATTTTCTCAGATAGTCAAGCTACACTAAAAGCATTGTGCGCCTACAAATGTAATTTAAAGCTTGTTTGGGAAGGCATTCTTTCACTGCGCAGGTTGTGCCAAAGGAACTCATTAAACTTATACTGGGTTCCAGGTCACTGTGGCATTGAAGGGAATGAAATGGCAGACGAGCTTGCTAATTTTTTTTATTTTTCAATCACTTAACCTAATTTACAGCTCTTTTGTCCACTAGGGCAATGCGTGAGCGGTTCCATTAAGAAGCTGTACTTACACGTTGTACAGCGCCTAAATGAATTCTATTCTAATTCTACTATATCTAACTGATTGCCGATGTGCTACTTTCACTTTCTACCCTATCATGGTAGAATGATGAGCACGAGAATGTTGCTGTGTGGCTGTTGGTTGTTTCTTTTTCCAGTCCGATTAGGGGTCCATTACTTGTTGCCGTTAGCCGACTTCCAAGTATCCAGGTCCATTTGAGCCATGGGCCCAAAAGAGGGCCAGTGTCAGCTGCTCTCAGGGGGAAGAACAACTGACGAAAGTGCCGGGCTGGGATTGAACCCATGACCATCTGCTTATGAAGCAAACGTGTGACCAATTGTGCCACGGGCCCCGGCATGAGCTTGCTAATATTATTATTATTTTTTTATCTGTATTAACGACATTTTGTGAGTTTGTCGGGAGTGGGATTCGATACCAGGTCCTCGGCGTGATAGTCAAGTGTTCTAACCATCACACCAGGTCCGCTCCACGCTAATTATATTATGATTAGCTTTTTATTATGGGGAAATTCAGCCCGAGGCTGGTTCATCCCCACTTCACTTGCTAATAGTGGTTCCAATTTACAGTTTGTTGGCCCAGAACCATTCTGTGGTATCAAACTGTGCAACTAAAATGGATCTGAAATGCTGGGCTGAACAGAGGGCGATATCCAATTGGATTGATGACAAAAATTGCAATCAGTCAAAACGATTTATAACACCAAATGCTTATAAAACCAAACAGCTCTTAGAGCTCAACAAGAGAGCTCTATGTACATACACTGGCCTAGTAACTGGACACTGCCCGAGCAGGTATCACTTGAAACATATTGGCCAGATTCAAAGTGATATATATCTGTCGTTTCTGTAATATGGAACGTGGAACCTCGAAACATTTGCTTTGCAGTTGTGGTGCTTTATACACGCGCAGGCAAAGATTTCTAAATAGTGATTGCTTGCAACCCAGTGAGATCTGCTCTGCAGAACCTGATAAGGTCTTGGGGTTTATTAAGTCCATTGCACCTGACTGGGAGACTACTCGTTGTGGCAGAAGCAGATTTCTTGACACAAAAGTTCAACTTATTGGACGCAGTGGCTTAATTTGCCCAACAGGGGAGGAAAAAAAATATTCGGTCTGCTGTGGATACAAATGATTGCAATCATCACTTCCTTTCCCTTCCTCACATTGACCTGCAATCTGACGTGGCAGGCGCCCTTGTCGCCTAAAATAGAAGATCACCAATGCTCACACACTGATGATGCCTGCTTAGTCCCCGGCAGAAATCTCATTGGTTCCTTGTGTGAGTGTAGCTGGTCTTGGCGATACTGGAGTAGCATCTACGGGCGGTCAATTAAGCTCAAGCTCAAGCTCAGCCAGTTTCAAAAGATACGAATCTGGTGTTGGGCCATTCCTCCATTTATATAGCATCTGATACGTCCAATGAAGAAACCATAGCTAATGTACAGATTTGGTTGATACGTAGTCAATATGAGATTAGTTCAAAATGTGTCTGTAATAACTACAAAAATGTGTGAGATTATGAGTATGAAACATGTGCAGAACAAAGCATTCCGAAAAACACAACAAATATTTAAACTATAACAATAACATTTCAAGTACTATGCAAAATCTGGATTTCCCAGAAAAATGTAAATAAATGCTTCGACAGCTATTAGTAACAACCGCATATTCTCTCTATCGCTAATTGAAGCTTGGTGAAAAATTAGCCGCACCCCTTCCGCCAGGTATTCACCGAAAAAACACTCAATTATTCATCGGATCGATTCTGAACCGACGTTCTTCAGCCGAGATTAGCCCGTCCGCCCAAACAACAATATGGGGCTCTCTTTTGTATTTTATGCAAACCGCAAAACTTCAAAACACACGCAAAAGCCATATCCGGGGCCGCGCCCGCCTGCTGGCCCGTGTGTCGTGTGCTGCCGACGACGCTCGTTGAGCCTCCCTGTCATGAAATTCAAATTACCTATCAGCACACACACATACATAATTGCAACGCAAACGCGCGCGCCTAGCACTGACTAGCTGGATTAAACTTTTCAAATATAATCCCTCACATAAAATGCGCATTTACGATGGTTTTCCCGCTAAACCGCAGCCTGTCCGCCACCTCGTGGTCCCGGTGGCGGTACCGTGTGGTTGCGAATTGTTTATTGTTGTTTGCCTGCTATTGTTATGTGCCTAGTTTCCACGCCAAGCAAGGACCGCGCCGTCGTACTTGTATTTTGACGGACAGGGATTTTATCACTCCCTAGTTACCACCAGCCACCACGCCACGAAGCTTGGCGAGCGCAAGGAAAACTTTCCCCCAAAGGGGAATTCTGGTTGTTGGTCTTGGTCTTCGTCGATAGCGGCGCGTCGCCGGCGTGGGTGTACCTACCGAAAGGCTAGAACCCTCCGAGAAAAACATCGTGTATCGTTGCGATGTAACGAGATATTAAACCCTTAATCCGACGGTTTTTAAAATATGTCTGTAATCTGCCACCCGCACGGGCTCGAACAGACACTCACCCACACACATACACGAGGGGAGCAAGAAAAGAACGGATGCGAACTCTTCCTTGGTACCACCCAGGCTCCTCGTGCCTTGTCGCATCCTCGGTCTGAGCCCAACTGGAGGAGAGCCGGGTGTGAACCAGAATCCGGATGTTTCACACAAATAGGATCAACAACACGAACACAGCTCACAGATACTTATTACTCTGGCTGGTTTTGGTTGGTTGTGTCGTTCGTGTGGTCCCGGGTGAAACTAATCGCCCAGTAAGTGTTTTTACTCCGGGTGGCTGTCATGCAAGTGATGTGGTTTGCAACAAAAAAAACCAGACCATCGTTCTGTTGGCTGCTACACCGGTCGAAGGATGTTGGAGACTCAGGCTAGTTTGCGTGGGCAGTTGGGTCTTAAATTGAATTGCTATCGTTTACGAGGACTGATGTCACACGTGGTGATAATGATGGGTAATATAGAAACCATAAACAGTTTTATGAATTATTAGCATATGGTTATGATTTTGTTCTACCATGTATTGTAGCAAGGTATAATCTGAATATTCTGAAAAGCGATTTGGTGGCAGGTAGGATGGCCTTTTGTGACAATACCCGTATCCTTAGTATTTAGTGCATGTCGTACTACTCCATTGTCATTGAGAGGCAATGGAGCATCGATTTCTGCACAGATCTTGTTTTGTTACCTCAAAGCTTCGAGAAATCGAATGTGATGAAAAAGTCCCCTTTTCACAGGGAAATAAATCCCAGCGAAAGTGCGCCCTTAATCACACATAATCGATTCTATTTCTAAGAAAAAACAAAACGGTAGAACTGATATTTGTCCATGCATCGGAACTCTGGCTTCATCCGTGTCTTGCTTCTAGTTTAGTCCCAGGACAACATTGAAAAACCCGGGGCTTTAGGCTAGTTGCAAAACGCTGTCAAATTAGAAAATGTGTTCGGTAATAAGAATTCGCGTAAGTCCTTGTATCACCAGTACTTATCAGTCCTTAGTAGGTTATTACGCAATTAGATACGCAAAGCATGTTTGTTTTCCTTACATCAAGTGTAGTCTCGGCGAGGAAAAACCTAGTATTTAACTATCCGTAAGGCAAAATAAATGCAATTTTAGAAACTGTCACTAGTAACAAGGGCTTTGTACCATGAATCCTTATTAGCAAAACGCATTACCCTAGCTCAAGCTGAATGTCACCAGGGTTCAGTTTGGTAGATCTTACTCCGTAACGCAACCCAAAAGGGAGATCTACCCACGTTACGGGCTCCGTTAAAGATTGAACATGTTTTAAACCCCCTCAACCATTCATCCCTCAGCACGGGTCGCCTGACACCTTGGATTGGGGTTCCCTGTTTGGTGGACTTTTACCCCCGGAACAGGGGGTCCGTAGTGCTATTCTAAGCCGGCAACTACACGGGATAGCCTTACACATTCGATTTTTTTTTTCGAACGTCTTTTTCGTTTCAAATTCTACGCGGATTGTGCAGACGAGCTTGGTGATCTTGTGGCTACCGCTTCTAATTCATATCCAGAAAATCCTAGATTTAGTCACTGGCTCGTTCCATTCCTCCTACTTTGTATCTTTCAATCTACTTTCTCTTACTTCTCTACGTATATCTCTGTACATGTTGTATATCCGTATGTTCATAGCCATCGCTGGAACCAGAAACGGAATGAAAAAGCAGTATCCCTTCCTTCCAACTTCCGTAGCAAAGTGTAAATCTATCATATAACGCCTACAAGTTATGCATGCAAGCGAACTGTGCCGTATCATCTTTACAGTAAACTTTACACAATGTATCATTTTTCGCCTGACATCCATACACCTAAGCATGAACCCTCTGCCAGAAAAAACAATTTCCCAACAACACTCCGACATCCTTGTGCAGGCGCAGAGGACTGAAAAGCTTGAAGTGGGTTGCGATTTCAATTAGCACTCCCTTCCACTTTCCCGCATTAACCTGTAATCTGACGTAGCAAGCGCCGTTCTCGCCTAAAAATAGAAACCATCAACATTTACACAGCAGCTATCTCATTGGTTCCTTATGTAAGTGTAGCAATACTGAAAAGACAATTACACCGTCTTCAGCCAGATACCGCACAGACTGACATTTCTGACATGACGTTTGACGAAAAAGTTTTCCCCGACTGGAGCGGGAATCGAACCCACATTCCAAGGCTTACGAGATACCTAATCGGCTGACGCCGCTAGCCGCTCGGCCACGAAGCCCACTCTCTTCCGGCCGCAATCTTTCGACCGTAATCATCGACATCTCGTCATGGAACATGCCAAACCTTGCATTGGTCGATCCGCCCTTCCATATTCCGGGGACATCGCTATCGGTGGAGAATGTTACTATGCACTCCACACCGGCAACCGCCTACCAATGCAATTGAAAACGGTCCTCCACTACTTGTCGGCACACACACTTCGAATGAACATGGAAAAACATCCATCAACCCTGCCGTAGTTTCGTCAGCGTGCTATATTTCGATCGTTGATTCGCATTTCAACTATTCAGGGAACTTGAAGCAGGCGATCATAGTCCTGCGTACTCCGCACAAGAGAATCATTGCGAGGAGATTTACTCTAACACCACCACTCGAACTCAGAATGGAATTTCGAAAAACCGCCCCTGGCCACTTTTACAGCCTTATGAGACGCCTTTCAGAGCTCGTACCATGAAATTATTGAAGAATTCCTTCACCTCGGACAATTGCGGAAGCTTGACTCCGCATTGATGTCTGCCACCGTATCCTATGTTTAAGAGCAGTAGTGCACCATCAAGGCACGCGTGGCATTCGATGCCTTCTGTAATATCCTCTCCTACATTTCTTCCCCAGTACTTCTGATGTCGTCTATGGATGTTCGCTGAATGCTGATGGTGTCAAGCGGCTGCGACTGACATCGAAGTCTAAAGTAGTTCCTTTCGCAACGAAACACCATTGCACGACTGGAGCGCAGCCGTATTATCTACCAAGTTGTGTTGAAAGGTGAAAATATCTATCAAAGCTGCCAGAGATGCCTACTTTTGGGCCGACTTTACCAGCGTAATCCAATGGTTAAAGTATCCACCAAACCGGTGGATAACGTTGGTTGCAAATTATGTTTCCACCATTTTTCCACAATCTTAAACCTAAATCTTCGACTGACGCAATGTACCAGGAGTAGAAACCCATCCGATGAACTGTCCCGCAGGCTGCTGTCTTCGGGCTTACGTAACCAAACCAGATGGTATATTTTGGTCATCACAGTTTCCAATTGACATGACGCTCACCACGTTTCTCGCTACTGAACATAAATTCGCCTAAGCACTGTTTACGCGCAACTCAAGCTGCGCCAAACTTTGTCCAGTCGTAGATTATTCTCTGAACTACATCAGCGCCCAACGTGTAGCAGCCCAAAGATCAACCAACCCGACTTCTAGCGTGTTGTTGACAGTAGACCTTGAAACTGCTGATCATGCACAAGTTCGTTCAGCCCAATCTCATAGAACAGCTTTCGGCATGGAAGGATTCTCTGAAGTCTGCGCCACTCAAGTTGCCGAAATCCCAGGTCCATGGTAATGGAATATATACTTCGTGTGGGCGGAAGCCTTTCCAACATTACCACACGATCGTACTACATGCCGGATCGCAACTGGTGCTGTCTACAATTCGCCTGAACTATTGGGCCATTGGAGGAAGGACTTTTGTTTGCCTTATGAATCACCGTACTTCCAGAGCAAACCCGTCTGTGCTTATTCAGCGGAGCACATCAGATCTACCAAAATCCCGGATTACACAGGACCACCCCTTAGCGATCTCCGGCATCGACTATTGTGGTCCGGTGTTTATCAAGTCGCCGATTCGAAGTCGAACAACCTCCATGACGTACATTTTGATCTTTGTCGGTTCCACAACAAAGGCTGTCTACAATGAGTTGCTTACGGACCTGTCCTGACCATTTCGTCGATTTGCCGCCCGTTCCGGACTCGTTAAGGAAATAGAATCGCCTTTAACTTTCATCCAGCCAGCATACATTTTCCACCTTTTGAAGAGCGGAAAAAATATTTTTTCTTGTATTTCGAAGAATTTTGATGAAAATTCCATAAAAAGAATCGTAAAAACTCTCCTAGGTTAGGACTCCGGAAACATGGGCACCTGGTCCATGTGGTTCTGGAGTTATTCCGGACTGTCCTGGGGTACTAAAATTGACCACATACTTTGTACAACGTATACCTCAAGATCATGGTGAGATAGAAGAATAAGTGGCTGTTCATAAACAACGTAGACCAGAATTTGCCAACCTCAGACCCCCCTACCCTCGTAGAATTTTTGTATGTACAAAAATTCAAAAATTTGTATGGAGCGTAGACCCTTGCCTGACTCTCGCCCTCACCTTCCCCCCCCCCCCCCCAAGTCTACGTGGTTTATGAACTGCCCCTAATATTTTTGGCAAATTTATTCAGATTTTGATTAGGGATTCGTCTGATAGGCGGCGCCAGTGTAAAAAATAATTAAACCTTTATATTTAGGAATCCTGATGAGATAGAATGATGCCTTGTTCAGCAAAGTTGTCCAGTAAGCTAAGAATTATCTATAAATAGCTATAGTCTCAAGTTCGTGCTTTATCGGATAGGTGGCGCCTAGTGTCAAAAAAGTTTTCAGCAGATAAAATGCTGTCTGACAACGGCGACTTTTGTTCAAGCTTTGTCCGCTATGTGGCTCCAGTGTCAAAAATATGCTAAACTAATTGATTTGTCTTTATTAAAGAGACTTTCAGCCCTTGGCTGGATCGTCTCTACTATGCCAAACTCTTTAACTCAGAACCCAGATAAGGTAGCATGATACCGTCTTCGGCAAAGTTATTCAGCAAGCTAAGAGCTATCTGATAGTTGGGACTTTGGTTCGGGACTCCAGCAATGTTTTGAAGTATACTAAGAAGCATATGTCAATGTCCCTGGAGGAATTCTTGGAGGTAACCCTGGATGAATTCCTGGAGGATTCCCTGTAGGCTAGTTCCTTCGGGCATTCCTTCACGTATTCCTCCAGGAATTCTTTCAGGTATTCCTCCAGGTATTCCCCTGGCCAAGTTCGCAGGGGTTGACGGTATTAAAGTGAAGGAGTTTCATGTTGATTATTGTAATGTAGTGTTCTTTAGTGAAACATATCACCTTTTTAACACTTTAATGCGCCTCCAACGGTTCATCACGAACCGGCTGCTGCAGATGGAGTATGGCTGATCATATGCATCAGACATGCTCGATAAACAGGAGGAACCGCCAGGGCTCAGTAGAGTCTATTCCAAAGCAATAGTTCCAAGTCGGTTGGATTTGAGAAGGTTTTGATGATCGTTACAAATCCTAATAAAAGTTTTATAGGATTTGTGACTGGTTTTGGAACCTTTTACAGCCAGCTGACTTCAAAATGTTGTTTGGGCTCTATTTCCCACGTTTCTCGGTTGATTTTGATTAGTAATTTATTAATGTCATAGTCGCTTTTTCGAATTTCTACAATGTTATACTTTATTATATTTTATTTAAATAAAGCAATTAAAATCAACCGAAAAGTTAATAGTGGGAAGGAGATTTGCAGCACTTAATTGTGCTGATAGATTCGAAGCTAACGTGCGAACACTTGACGTGACAGTTTGGACTGGACAAAAAACTGACTGCTTTTTATTAATTGAACAACGTTACTTGTGTATGACTAGGTTGACATTTCAAGGCCACGCATGAGAAAATGACATAGTTTATCTTGATAGGACCGATAGGACAGAACGAATTTGAATATTTTTCATAGTATTTGTAGGGGGATGGATACATAATAGTTGACAAGCAATTTTTGTGTATCTCTTAGATGATGTTATGACACCAACAGAAAAAATATCAGAAGTTCAGTTACATGTTTCTGTAGGTTTTGGATCGATGACATTTTAAGGACACAAGAGATGAACACAGAGAAGTAAAAATCAAGAAAACAATTTGACACAGAATCGACTATATTTTAACATACGGGTTCGACTGATTCGATGAATCTGTCTAGAAGTATCTAGAAGACAATTGACGCTAAGATTGGAAAAAAGCTTGCAGTTGGGACTAGACTTCAATAATGGCCGATAGGAAACAATGCGCTTACGGGTGTCCACTAAATAACGAGAATGCTTCCAAAGTGCTCTTAAAAATATATGATCTTCAAAAACGGCAATCTGGATCTATCTATCATAAAGGTTTAACACTGTACTTTCATGGAAAAATATAAAATTTTAGAAAATTGAACGTAGTAATTTGTACAGCATATTTGTGTAGTGATGTTGGAGCAACTGCTTTGTACGACTTTTAAAATTTAACTTTCATGCATTTTCTGCATCTGTGAAATAGTTAGTTGAAATAATTGACTTCCAAGCTACCTTTAGCATCTACACACTCAAACAACAATAGGAAAAAAAATTGGGGATACTGACTGGTTTTACTGCTTTGATGGCAGCCTTTTCTCGTAAATGACGTTTATTGAAATTTCCAAAAAATGCCATTTTTCTGTATCATAAAAACGTGTCAATGTAATTTGTGCACTGCGGTTCATTGTTGACCTTTTTGTGTGCTATTTTATTTTATAACAAACCATTTACATGTTGTCCAACGTGTAAATGTGATTTGATGTGAATATTTGATATTTTACACGGCATTCTATTGATTTATCCAGCCCATGACGCAAAAGTACGTTTAATGATGTGAAATGATTTCATGCTTATTGATTTAGCTAGTTTACATCTATTTCCATCAGGATCTGTTTCTAGGGATGCCAGGTTGTAGAGTTCATTCAAAACTGGACAGATTTTAGGTTTTCTTTTAACTTTTTTACGGTTTTTTTTAGCAATTGGTAGAGCCGTCCAAGGCGCTTAACTAGTGCTTCCTGTTTCAATGTCGTTTTCTACAGAACAGAATAAGTTGAAACAAAATAAAAAATACGCTGACTTTGTGGATAGATAGATGATTGTTTTGCATAAAAAAACTTTTCTCTATGGGTGCTTGTAATTTTTTAATCAGTTGCTAAAACCATTCTCGTTATTTAGTGGACACCCGTTAGACAGACGCTTTTCGCCGGTTGACAGTACAGTATTTAGCTGTGTACGAAGATACGGATTAGTTGATGTACAGATGACAGGGTTCTCACTGGCAGTGCTTCAAGCGAGGCTTACATAACAACTGACAATGAAGAAACCTATTTTCCTTGACTTTCTACTAAGTGGACATCTGACCGAACATACGTGTTTTCGTTAATCTCCTAGGCATTATTAAGACATGACGTATGTGCATGACGGAACAACTAGCAGGACACAGTTCCAGACGTCTCTTTTTAATAACGATATTCAACATATTTCCAATAAAACTACACTTCAATAAAGCAAAGACTAAAGCTGCTATGATAGAACAGATCAGAATGACTTAATTGACTTATTGACTATTGGAGATCTACTTCGAATAACTGAACCTAACTAAATACATGGACCATACTACAAAAAAAAAAATTGACAAAAAGAAAAAAGGGAAAACTTTTATTAAAACTATTTTTGTTCAACGCAGGCCAAAACAGTGTCGACTTGGGCCACGCACGCCTACGTACTTCTGTGTGTTGAAACAAAAATAGAGGCTCCTAGAAGCAAATGTAGGGAAAGGGTACGGTGTAGAACATAAGCACAGTGTTGCTACCGCCGTAATCACTTTGTAAAAAAAAAAAAAAAAAAGGTATTCCTCCAGGTATTCCTTCAGGAATTCCTTCAGGTATTCCTCTAGGCATTCCTTCAGGTATTTCTCCAGGAATTTCTTCAGGTATTTCAGGCATTCTTCCTGGTTTACCTCCAGGAGTTCTTCCTGGTATTCCTCCAGAAATTCCTTCAGATATTCCTCCAGGCATTCGCAGGGGTGCACCAGGGGTGTTCCAGTATGTATCAGGGGCTCCTACGGGCATTCCAGAAGTGTTTGAGGGGCCCCACGGGGCTTCAAAGGGTTGCATGGGTGTTCCATGTGGTGTAATAAGCATTACACGCGGTTTCAGGGAATTTTAGAGGGTCTGCGGTTTCAAAGGCATTCCAGGGATGTTTCAGGATGTTCCAAAGGGTCCCAGTGGCGTTCCAGAGATATTTCAGGAAGTTTAAAGAGCGTTCCAGAGGTCTTCACAGAGTTAATGGGCGTTTCATAGGTTTTTATAGGCGTTTCATGGATTTTAGGGGGTCTTAGAGAGGCGTCCTAGGGGTGTTACAAGAGTTCCTGGGTGTTTCGGAGGTTTACAGAGGATTTCTAGGGCGTTTCAGAAGTGTTCGAAGGGTTACAGGTGGTTTCAGGGACTTTTCATGAGATTTCACGAGGTTTTAGAGGCGTTCCAGAGGTGTGCCATGAGATTTCTGAGAGTTTCAGAGTATTGCATGGAGTTTCAAAAGGACTTACGGGCGCTCCATGGGGTTTCAGGGATATTTTGGGCTGTACCAGCTAGTTTCAGGAGCGTTAAAGAGGTTTTCAAGGGTGAAGTTTAAGGGATCCCATGGCGTTCTAGAGGGTTTCAGGGGCGTTATAGGATGTTCCAGCGGGTTTCGGAGTACTTCAGGAGAGTTTCAGAGGCGTTCGAAGAGTGTTCTGCAGAGTTTCACGGGGTTCAGGGGTTTCGAGATGCTTCAGGGAGCGTTTTGGGTGTTGCAAGGGGCTTCAGGGGCGTTCAGGAACGTTCCTGGGGTTTGCAAAGGGGGTTTTACTTGGAGTTGTCAACTCGCTAACCGAAGCCGGTGCCAATATTTACCTGGCTACCGATATGTGTAAAAGTTCTCATTCAAAGTGTATCTATGCCTTAATCATCAATTCCAGCGCACTCTTTACAGGATGCAACCGTTGATAATCGATTCATTGGTTTGCCCACTGCACAGTGATGCGTTAAAATCTGAGGTTGAAATACACCCCCCCCCCCCCCTTCGAATTCAAATTAAAAAGAGATCTTCTCATTCAAGCAATTACCCCGGGGTCCCTTCGGGGTTAGTCATGTTTACGCAAGCTGCTTCATTTCCCTTAATTAAAGATCTGACAATGGGCAAATGGGCGTAAAAATAGACGGAACGAAGATAAGCGGGCGGGAAAAGTCTGAAAGATGAAACCTCTCAGCTCAGCAGCAGCAGCAGATCCACAACTGTCAGCCCAGTGAGTTCAAAGGATGTCTGTTTTTCTTTTCCGGATTTTGCCGAGGGCCAATCCAAACAGAACGGCCGAAAAGTTGAAATCTTCTTCGCTGCAACGAGACGAGATGGTCAGCAAATTTTCCGCTTTTAAAGCACCGAGGCTTCAATTTTGCTCAGCCACCGCTAAACCCATAAGCGATGAAATCAATCATTTCGGTTACTTTTTTTCAATTTTCCCTTTGTTGGCATCGCAAGCTGCGACAAAAGTTTGGAGCAGGTACGGGTGCCGAGGAAGAGAGGAGAGAATGTGTGTGTCTTTCACTTTCCACTTGCCTGGTGGGTTGGAGGCGATCAATTTGGAAAAATGGAACCTCCCAGTTCTGTCGCTGGGAAAACAATCATTGAAATGGAAAATCAAACAACAATGGCAGCAGAACTCCGTGAGTGCTGGCAAACGTTTCCTGGAATGGTCCGGGGTTTCCAGCTGTAGGACAGTGTTGCTGTTGTGTTGTGTGTGCTGTTGGGTCACATCAAACAAAAGTAGGTAAGTGGGCGGAGGACGATGGTCGTAAACGGGCGGAAGTTGAGACCGTTATCTCATGAATTTATGGAATCGATTTGTGGGAAATGTACCAGCAACTTGAAAGTTCTTGATAGATGAGGTAGATTGATCTGAAGTGTGCGTTCGGAGAGACACGCACAATTTGTTCATGAGACGATGAAATTGTGAATTGCATTTACTCTGGACAAAAACTGGATTTTCGGCTTTGCTAAATGCCTAAAGTTGGTAAAAAATCCGTACTGTATGTTCATTTGAAAACAATAAATAATTTAAAAAAATCTTACGGGATTCAAACCCTTGACTGCTCGTTTACGACTTAACGCTTTAACCAACTGAACCGCAGAACAGATTACAATATTGCGAAAAATAAAAATCAAATTGGGTTGCAAATTAGATCATAAATAATCTAATTTTACACAACGTTCTATCTTTTTGGATTTTGATAAAGAGAAGAGCTTATATACTTGCTAAAATTCTTAGATCCGCACGTGTCTCCTTTCCAGCCGTGATGTAGCCAACTTACCTCAAGTTACTTTCGTGTATTTCTCCCTTCGCTCGAAAACAATTACAGAGGATATCAATTTCTTCAAACTCATGTCTTATTCTGCGTGTTTATTTTACCTCCCTCTCTCGTCACGACATTTGAATACCTTCCATGGAGTCAACCCAGCAATGCCCATACTGGGAAGTCACTGCGGCAGCAACTTTGTTGATTGTGAAGCCCACCCGAACATGTTACAACGCTATGGCTACGACGCGTTACGACGCCATCGCATTACATGGCGCGTCTCATAGGAATTCTATTGAACAGAATTCATGTTGTCCCGCGAAGAAAAAAAAAACCAATGGTGTCTCCACCACCATATGTTAAATTTTCCGTTGCGGCGAGCCGGTCACTGACGGATGCTGTAACATCAATTATTTATCGTGGCATGTTTGGTTCGGTTCGCAGAAGTAGCGGCTTCTTCATGGATGATGGTCCTCATTCGCCTAATAGCGGTACAAATATGGTACAAAACGACGTTTGTCGCCGCTGCCCATTTGTTGTCCGTCCGTGGCAGAACACATGGGCACTGCTGGGATTGGATGCGCAATCAGTCGAGTGACACAGTATCGGCGAGCCGTTTTTGGCGTGGTTGACATTTCTTCATTTCCTTGGTTGAGAAACCAACAGCATCGCTGGTTAGGCGAATACCTGAAACGGGAAATCTATCAGTTTTCTTCTCTCCACCAAGCAAACAACTTTTTTTTCTGCATGGTGGACGACCAAAGAAGCAGGACTGGTTTTCATTCTAAATTGAATATAATTGTGATACATGCAGGGAAGGCTCCGTTATACGTAACCATGGAAGATGCACGGCTGTGGTGATGACCCCATTATTTATTAGCTTTTTCTATGAACCATTAGCACGATTTTCCAGATTTTATCCAGTTGTGACTTGGTTGAGGACATTGAGAGAAGCAAGATTCGCTAAAAGGCAGAACCAGTGCTGAAAAATCATTTCTTCAAATCTAAATTCAATCACCCACAGCTCATTTTAGAAGCTGAACCTGAGAATATAGGGAATCGCGCCATTTGGGCGGTGGCTTCTATATTCGTCTGTTTTCCACTATAACTCAGTCAAATTTGAACCAATTGACACAACTTTTGGAATGTGGTGAGATAGGTATAGTATCTACCCGTGTACAACATTTCAAATCAATTGGTTCAAAATTGACTGAGTTATAGTGGAAAACAGACGAATATAGAAGCCACCGCCCAAGTGGCGCGATACCCTAGTATATGAAAAACTTGTGTGACCAGACCAGTTCTGCAAGAAAGTCACGGAAAACCCGATGATTTTCGAATATTTAAGGTACACTGTGGTGCATAATTGATCAGACAAACGCCGATTTTCATACAAAATGGCCAAGTTTAAGATGCTGTAACTATGGTTTGCTTTGTTGGATTGAGCTCAATTTTTGACACGGAACTACAAATATGCTGAATTTTGTTTATACAAAGTATAAAATGTTTTCGTTCACAGGTCTGGGCGTGGCAAGGCGTTGAAAATATTGCAAAAGTGATCGGACAGCGGTACCCCTTTGATTTACACGCGTGCCGCTGTCCGATCACTTTTGCAATATTTTAAACGCTTCGCCACGCCCAGACCTGTGAACGAAAACATTTTATACTTTGTATACACAAAATTCAGCATATTTGTAGTTCCGTGTCAAAAATTGAGCTCAATCCATCAAAGCAAACCATAGTTACAGCATCTCAAATTTGGCCATTTTGTATGAAAATCGGCGTTTGTCCGATCAATTATGCACCACAGTGTAAATGTCACGGACTACCTTTGAAAAATGCCAAATGATATTCACCGTGAATATCATTGGCATTTTTCGAAGGTAGTTCGTGACATTTACCTGAAATATTCGAAAAATATCGGTTTTTTCGTGACTTTCTTGCAGAACTGGTCTGGTCGCACAAGTTTTTCATATATCATATTCTCAAGTTCAGCTTCTAAAATGAGCTGTAAGTGATTGAATTTAGATATGACGAAATGAAATTGTCAGCACTGGGCAGAACAACAAACATTGTTTATAAGCTATTTGAAAAATCATAGCCTTTAGGCACAGACACAGCAGCGGTTCACAGCGAATTATTTACTTCCACATAAGTTTATTAGGACAAATTACGTTAGACTGTCAGATTCCGCAAATTATGAAGTTTTAGTCGTTCTTTAAATTATAATGTTTAAATTGTTCTCGATAACCTTGGAACTACCTTGAACCGCGATCCTAGACTACTTACCGTAATCTAACGTAGTAACTTCTACACCATCGTATTTTTGTTCATGTTGGAATATAATTGAAACGAACTCGCCTATTCACATGCAAAAAGGTCCTTTTTTAACTCATCAGACTAACATCGATGTCGAGAAGAATAACATCTTTCGTTATACCATGGATCATGTGCGGTTGTGTAATGATAGTGTAGATTCTTGAGCTGTCTGAACTCCTAACCGCTCTTCCAAGTGCAATGTTGAACACTAAATTTGTACGTTATCCTGCTCTAACACATCCAATATCATCAATTATGCAGAGACTTTGTCTGCGATTCATCTGTGTTCAAAAATTCATCCTGCATTGCACATATCATCATCCTAATTAGTTTCGCCGGAAAACCATGTTCTTATATTATCTGCTAAAGCTCATTTCGTCAGTGAATCGTACACGGCTTTATAATCACTGAAGAGATGCCGTATCTGTAAGTTGTATACCCAAAATTTGTCTCGGATTGATCGGCCTTCATAAAAATAAGCCCGTTATTCTCCGACAAAGGATTTTTCGAGAAGTCTTAGTCTATTGAACAAGACGCAGATCCTAACCAGGAATCGTAACATACAGTCAAGCTTTTTTTACGCGGATTTTTGAATTTATGTGGTTTTCATTTAACCCTGTTTTTAATTGACGCGTTCCATATTTATGCAAATTTGCGGCAATGAGAATTATTATCGACAATTTTTATATTTCCTTCAAACACGATTGCGGAGGTCATGAAGTTTCAGATGATTTTCGGCGGATTTCCTTGACGGTATAGAGGCGTTACATGAGCGTTTGTAGGGGTTTCGGAGGGTTTCAGATGCGTTACATGGGTCCGAGGAGATTTTAGGAAGATTTTGGAAGCATTTCAGGATGTATCAGAGGATTTGGGACAGGTTTCAGAGACGTTCCATGATGTTATGAAGGCGTTACATATGCATTTGTGGGGTTTTGGAGGGTTTCAGGAGCGTTACATGGGGTGCAAGGGAGTTTTAGGGGGATTGCGGAGGTATTTCAAGAATTTTCACAGAGTTTTCCGTGGGTTTCGTACAAGGGGCCAGACACGTATTAGCATAATGAGTGTATTAGAAGTATATTAGTATATTTGCGGTATATTAATATATTATTGTATATTAATGTATTACCATCAAAGTAATCATACTGGCTGAAATCAAAGCTGTGACAGATGGATCAAAAAACAAATATTGTTTATCGAAAAAATCGGCCGCAGAGTTTGCTGCGATGCACTAATATATTTCAGTATACTATAATATACTAAGCCAAGAATTGTACGTGTCTGGCCCCTTGGTTTCGTAGCTATTACAGAGGCGTTACATTGGCGTTTTCAGGGGTTTCGAAGGATTACTGGGGGCTCCAGAGGGTAAGGCACCTGGGTCTCTCCGGAACCCCCAAAAACGCCCCTGAAACCCTCTGTAATGCTTCTGAAATCCGCCGAAAATCGTTAAGAACTCCCTGAAATCCCGTCGTACCTGAGACCCTTCGGAACCCCTAAACATGCCTCTGAGGCAACGCACCTGAATCCCTTCGAAACGTAACGCACCTATAACATCTCAGAAACCCGCCGAATACCTTAGAAACCGAATACTCAGAAACCTCCCTAATACCGCTTCGGACCCCAGTGGCGTCTCGTAACCTCATTTTTTACCTGTTCAACGACCCAAAAACTTGCAATTGCAAAGAATTTACTATCAAAATCGATTTGGAAATGCGCGAAAACAACTATTCTCGTCATGTTCTACTGATTTCAAATTGATTTGTCCAATAAAATCAAGAATTTACACAGGTAGAGTTGAGGTTAGGGAATCGCCAATGCTGAAGACCCTCCTGAAACGCCTAGGACCTGTGTATTCTTCTATCCTCCCAGAATCACCTAATATTCTTGGTAGTAGTCTAAAAAGTAGTGATTTGAAACAAAAAGTTGCTCTGGGGCACACTTGTAGTAAAAAACTTTGTTGAGAATATTCACGGATTTTACACCGTGTCCAATAAGTTCTCATACAAAATCAAATTGAATTCATTTCACATCTGTAACAAGGATTTTAAAAGTAAATTTATTTATTGAAAGGTCAACTAACACTGGTCAAATACAGTATATGTTTTGGAATTAATTGTCCTTTATCCTTCTCTGCTGATCGCTTATGTGTCGTAAGTCCATTTCAGCTGGCACGCACGCCATTTCATTGGTATTTCGTTTCATTTTAACGAGTGAAGGTTTTAAGTTGAAACAAATTAGGTTCCTGTCCTCACCATTGCTAGTAGCAACTATGACCAGAAGAGAAAAAATATAACATTCTGTATTGGTGAAGTACGAAGCCGTTTTATGTTGTACAAAATAAAACGAAAATTAAACAAAAAAGTCCATTTACCTGTTTTAATGAAATTTGTTGTGTTAAAGAAGCATGGCTGCATATTATCTTGTTGATTCACATTATTCTCACTTCCAAAACATGCTTGTGTCCCTATTGTGGTAAATTTTGTTCAAAATTTACGTTTTAAGATGTTTACCTTTAATATAACGGTAATTTTCAAGGAAATTAGCCCAAGTTGAGCTTACTTGGAAATTTCTTACCATATCATCACTAAAATTGCTTACATTTAACCTTAGTATATCCATTTGGTACAAAACTTGGGATAAAAACTCAAAATTTAACCTAATGGACTCTATTTAGTTACCGTAGAATGAAAAACTTTTCGAGCATTTTTCTTGCGTGCCGGAGCAAACGGATTTCAGAAAACGGGAGTGTACTACTAGGCTTCTAAAAACAAATAGAAAATAACGTTATTCTAAACCGTATGCTTTATTTATTCAGTATTATGTGACCCTTCAATACATGCATTCATTTTGAAAATATGAATAACAGATGGGAAATAAAATTATAATTTCTAAATTTGTATTTTGTATGAGAACTTATTGGACACGGTGTAAGTATATGGAACGAGCTCACCGATAATTATCCATTCAAGTTTCAAGTTCTTCGTGATTATGTTCTCTTTGTCACTGATTAGCATCGCACGGTATGTCTTGTGAACGGTATGAAAAGTGAATGTACAGGAGTTGGTCAAAATTTGTTTTTTCTCACAGAAAAAGTTCAACAAGCTGTAGATCCATACAGTGCATCGAAAATTCTCAAATTTTGATAAACATACTAGTTTACAAAATAAAACGAAAGTCGTGAACGTCTATCAACGACCAAAATTTTTTAAGTACAATTTAGCACTGGTTTCGAAACCGTTTTTCAAAAAAAATTAAGTAGAGCAGTTTCTGAGTTTTAGCTAAATATCAAGTTTTACAACTTTTTAAAATATGGAATTTACTAAAATTCAAATATCTTGCGTTTTGTTCAACCTATTTTTAATCTTTTTCCATAAATTAAAAGCTGAATACAATACCATTCGATCATCTGAATGCAGGTTTTGCGTCAGATTGATGAAATTCAAGCTATTGGCGAGTTTTGGGGACGATCTCCTTCCAAAAATATATGAAGAAATGTATTTTTTTACAATAAGAAAAAAAAACAATCTGAAAATTCTTTCTCAACGTTTATTTGACATATCATATGTAGGCGAGTTACAGTAAAAAATCAGCTCAATCGGAGCATTGACTACGGAGAATGAGATGTGTGAAGTAAGCGACTTTGCTTAAAAATAGAACAAAAATCGATTTTAAATTATCAACGTTGTATGGAAAGTCGAAAAAAATTCCACTCTACTGTATTTTTTTCCTTCGTGTTTTCGAACTCAGGACATGATTCTACACCAAAAATGATCATCAGCTTATCGTGTTCAAATATGCTGTAAACTAGTGTTATCAATCTATAATATGTGCATCATTAGTACAAATTTGTTAATCTATAGCGAAGCTTGAACCGTAACACACTATATTTTAGACAACCAATTTATGAACCGTCTTATCTACGAAACCAGTGAATTGAATTTAATGAAATTTTGAGCATGCATCACCATGGATACTATAAAATGAAATATTTTCATTTGACGAATAAATTTGTACCGGTTTGAAAAAAGTCAAATTGACTATTCACATGTGCGGCAGATTCTCGATGAATTTCGGGAATACAACTGCTAGGGTAAATGTTAACTTCGTCATAGGCGCTAATTCTCGTCATCTCAGACGGAAAATAGCCCATGATTACAAATATTCCGACTTACCTTTGTCAACGCCTCATTAGATGGAAGGAAAAAAGATGTAGACTATCTAAGTATAACCAGCCTATTTAGCACTATAAATGGCATAATCATACTAAATTACACGTTGCAATTTCTTTCCACTCACGAGTTTAATTTTTTTTCCCGTTTTGAGAACGACGAAGGCAACCTCATCAAAGCAGCAGCTAGCTGAATTGTTTCTCTTAATCGATCATCAATTTTCACTTCGTCAGATTCACTTGTTGAACTAACCTTCAATTCTTACCTCACAAAAGTTCGGTGATACTTTAAGGTTGGATTTCTCTGTTAAAGAATGCAGTAATTACTATTCAATCAATCAAACGAATCTTTTTTTTTTTCGACGGCAAAATGTTTGTTTACAGTTGTATTCGGCTAGGGAGGATGGTTGCAAATGTGTGAGTAGATTTTCTGCATACGAAACATCGTGTTTCACAACCACAGAGGAAAATTTCTTCGTTGCACTGTGATGGCATATTATGATATGCCAATTTAGAACATTCTTCCCAATCTTACTGAATGACTTTTCGAATAAACACCTACGGTCGAATAATAATTGTTGACCTTCCTATGTGTCATAGTGTCACGTAGAAGGTGTGCCGAGAATTGAATTCATGTTGTGCCCGAAATAGACGTGTACTAGGGTGCCTGTACCAGTTATCGCACTACCTAAGAAAAACTACTTCTACAAAAATAAGAAGAAGACCGACGAATGTCGTCGAAATGTCAAATGATAGATTTGTTTTCATACTTTACAGGAAAAATATAAAATCTCAGCTAAACCCACTTTTACTATTTATTACGGCGTGTGCCAATGATAGGAACCCTGTACCAGTTATGAACATACTTGTTAATTTCGGTTCCACTTCGTGTGAAATTTGAATGAGTGCAATCATCTTTTATGAACGTGATCTACTGTTCACATATTTTTTCTTGATGATTTGCATCGTTAAAGGTTGAAAATCAACTATGGCGAATTTGAGGTACTATAGCCATAACTGGTACACTGAGCCTAGACGGAAACAGAACTCGAGGGACAATTATTCAATATTATTATTTTAAGGAAATTGTAGTTCTTTAACAATATTTCTACATGATACGAAAACTAATTTATAAATTAGTAATTGAAATTGGCCATGAGGCGCTAGGTGAGGTGCAAGAATAAAATGTATCATCATTTGGAATTAGATAAATTCCCTACAATTCCAGACGGATTTATGGAGCCATTTTTTGTTTGTTTGGCACTAGATAAAAGCATACTTTTCAAATTGTAAATGATCGTATGTAATTAAACCTTATGTTCATTACTGATTTTCAAATAATTTATTCACTCTTTACTAATACTTTATTTTCTTTTCTCTTTACAGGTATGCATGCGATTTTTTATATGATCTTTTTGAGTTCTTGACGTAAGTACGGTAAAATACTATTTCTTTAATGTTTTTTCAATCAACTCAATATTTGTTTATTTGTTTATTTGTTTATTTATTCATAATTCAACTGACTTAGAAGTCTTATTGAATAACTTAAAACTAATGATACAAAACTGCATTGAAGACATACTAACTACGAACAATTATTGCACACAAAATACTATTACATTACACAATCATCGAGAATTTACTTTTTTCAGAAATAAAAGCAGACCTACACATAATAATCACATTCGACACAGTTGACATCATGAAATATCATTTACATTCAGAAGATACAAAGTATTTGAGACAAGCAACAACATAACTAGTGACATTCAAATTCATTGATAAAAAGGTTTCCATGTTTCATTGTGACGATTAACAAATTCTCTGATTCTCACATTCTTTGGCCATATACCCGGATCCATTGCTCGTGTTTTCCATCCCTTATCAAGAACAACTTTAAAAGAAATAAAATCGGGTTTTCTAAAACGATTCCATTTGGAAGTCAATTTTGCTACATCGATGCGCTCGGGTTGCGGTGTACCAATTGCTCGAGAGACCATCACTTGTATATCCCGTTCGGTTGCACTTTCATCAATGTTTGTGACGAACAATGAGAAGTCGTCGTCGTCATCTGTAGTGCGCTTCTTCTCATTACTTTTCGTGTGTGGGACATTTATTTCGGTTTCGTTGCATGGTTTGGACGATGAGATGGGTGTCGAATGGAGCAGCGAAACACCACTCGAGGATGCTGCTGTAGCCGGTAGCGTAGCTTTCGAAATCATTTCCAGAATTCCCGCCACAGATGATTTCAGTTCTTCCACTTCTTCTTCAATCGTTTTTGCGTTCGTCGTTTTGCTCGGAGGGTCGGACAAGATACCATCTCTCGCTCTCCGAAACTTATCCATACAGATATCGCACATCCAAATGATGTTCAACGAGAGGGTGCACACATCTTCTTCGCTTAGTCCAACACAATTAGCGTGATATAGTCCCGCACAATCTCCTTCGCAAACTGTGAATAATTCGGTAGTAGAGTCCACACTTATGGAGCATTTTCGGCATCTTCTATCTCTTTCCATCGCCGATCAGAAATGGCAGTTAAGTTACTGCTGAAGTTATATGGAGCAAAAGAATTTCGTATTTTCGTTATTTCCTGAATTGTAACGATGTCCACGGCACTAAACTGGCACAATTATGATTATACACGATTGTCCGAACTAAACATAATTTTATCAACGTTAAAAAACAATCGAAAAAGCAATCGATTGAGGAGCAAAAGCAGCTTCGTGATAAACGTTACGACTTATTCTTCTCGTAATATGTAAGATGGATAAATTATTTATGTAATATTACGAAAAAATCCACAGCTCAGGTGAAATTTAAACTCACGACCCTCATACGCTAGACAAGTGTTTATCCAACTAAGCTACCGAGCCAATGAATGACACGGTATTTTAGTTGTCGTCGATGATTAAAAGACGCCTGTAAGATAGTTCCAACAGGTAGCTTATTTCATCGATATTTGGGTGCAATAAATGTCCATTAGTGATTTGGCTTGGAAGCATCCTTGACGTCATTCTTAGTCTTTCTAATGTTGGTTCGACGAGGACTGCCAACAAGTGACGAACGAGAGAGAATCCTCCAGGAGTTATAATGCTAGTGACCGAAATCCGTTTCAACGGAGAGCAGTACACGGTGACAAGAGCAGAAGAGAAACGAATCCACCACGGTACGAAATGGCAGCACGAGGAGAGTGTGATTGTTGAAGCGAGAAAAAACATGGATCCGAACGATATGCGGAGGTATTATGCAACTGCCAATGGTGCGCGACACAAGAATGCGCCGATAAAACAGTGATAGCAGCCACGTGGAAGGTGCACGTAGAAGATTTGTGTAACCAGGAACAGTTACAAAATACATAAAAAAAACTAATATTGTTGATAACGGTCCTCGATTTCCTACTTCGATCGGGTTTTGCAGAGATTTGTTCCTGTTATCTTCCGACAAGCAATAATGCGTGATGAATATTAACCCTCGAGCGATCACGCTGTTGTATTTTGTATAACACGTTGGAAAAAGCTCGCTTTTTGTATTTAGTATTTAGCGTTGTGCTGGTGTTGGTGACCAACGACGCAAGTTACGGAAGGTTAAGTTAACTGACATGAGATTGATGATTTGGTGAGCTCGTTCCATATTTCAGATCATTACATATGCCGTTCTCCACCTGTTGTTAAGGAGGAACAAATACTCAATCTGATTTTCATGCTGAATGTGATGGGTTTAACTTCTGGTCGATCCAGGATGTTTTAGAAATGAAAATATTTACTATCTTGGGCATTAGGTATCATCGTGCTTGCTGCGCGAATTTCTATGCAAAAATAGTCAATTGGCAGAAAAAGCTCTCAGTTGAAAACTGTAAAAGACACATTCTACCGTGACGTTACAACGTTTTGACGCATTCGTAGTCAGATTTTCCACTATAACTCATGAAAACGAGCGTAAACCTCAACATATTTTTTCATATTCGGATTCCTTGTAAAATTTCTGATATATTTGACCTATTGAACATTTAGTTTTAATTAGAAAAACGTGTTCAAAATGCGTATTTGTAGCGTGACGTTACAACACGCTATAATCCGACCCTCTCTAACGCACTACATACATCTTCAAATATCTGCTCGGATTTTTATGATATTCTGATTTTTTTTCCACCATTGAAATTTATTGGTTTGTTCTTTAATTCAATGGAATAAAACATTTAAATTTCAGATTTGTTTTTGGATAATCGACTTTTACATTTCGTGACGTTACAACGCCTGTTCAGTTTCAAGCAGGGTTCTGCTCGCGTTGTAACGTCACGAAAATGCACATCATGTTAGAATCAGAATAATCAGCCAAATTTACCCGAATTTGTGAATATATCATTGCATTATCTTCACCAGGGTCGTGCAATTTCGAAAGGAAAACATGACGTACGACGACTGTAGCAAATCGTTTCCCATGCGAACGGACTGCTGTGATGCTTCATCTCTCACCCAGAAACACACTCGTTCGTTGCTGCTAGAGAAACAAGTGTGTATGAAACATGGGATGATGCACTTGGATTTTCGTTTCATTTATGAGTCATTGAAGTACTTCAACATGCTAAAAACACTATTTAAACCACATTTTTAAATAGTGGAGCACGCCAATAGAATGATAATTATGTTTTATGAAAGAGGATAACAAATTCGACCACTTAAATCCAATTAACCGGCGCCCGTAACCATTGAGAGACTAGCGCGCACCAGTGAGACACTAATGCTCTGACGGGTGAAGCACAAGCAATGCGACCGGGTGGGAGACTACCGAGTGCTACGATGAGTGGAAAAGTTTTTTTTAACGACCGAGTCATTAGAAAAATGTATGAAACACTTGAAGTGACTCATTCTAATGTTGCATGAAAGTGTATCATTGAAACGAAATTGTACGCCCCTGATCTTCACTGCTTCAAGGGGAACTTTATTCTATTGAAAATCCGTTTTGTGATAAATGGCTCGGGGGGCCAAGTTATTGCTATCAATAGTATGAATACTCTTTCATGAATGTTAATGACACCGGCACCCATCTTCGGTTTAGTATCACCCATATTCTTCTAGTTTTGTTCCAAAGTCGAAGTCGAATTAAACATTTTTTCAATAATTTATGCAATGTCATTGATTCAATTCAAAACGCTTTAAGATGTGCGAGCAGTTATTAAAACAAAGACATACCTGAGGATCTGCATACCACTTATGGGCATCAATTTCTGTGATTCCAGATACAAATAGACCTAATTCTGACAAAAAAAAAGTCATCCTATACATGTCAGAGTCATAATTACTTAGAGAGTTAGTGTCTTTGGCAAAGTTGTTTGATAAGTCAAAAACTTACAGCTGATTTACTATTGGATGTGAAATTCAGACACACTGGGCGATGCTTATTAAAAGTTTACAATAGTTTAGAATTTCTCAAAAAGTTTTCAACAAAGTTTCTCATGTTTTGACAATATCTTTGGGTACTTTATAAGAAGTTACAACATGTTTAATGTTTTTTGAATAAATATAAAGTGCATGATTTTTTAAAATTTCAACTACCACTAGTAGTCAGTTAGTAACTTGAACCAAACGGCTTTTAAACTTAAAATTCTTGACAAGATAAACAACTTTTCCAAAGACATCAACATTCTAAAAGTCTAAAGTCTAAGTTTTTTTTCATTTTTATTTATGTGTATTTTAACTTAAATGCTAATTCTACACTCAGTTAAAGTCTAAGTAATTATAGTCCTGAGATATATGAGTTTAAATTTAGTAGGTGTTACGTCTGTTTGTCGGCGATTCTTGTTATATCAAAAATAGATGTAACACTCACGTAATATCCATACCATATATTTCAAGATCCTAACTATTCAAACAGTTGGTGTCCTCGACAAAATTGTTTGGCTAGTCAAGAACTTTCAATTGATGGGCCGTATGATTTCAAATCGTTCCACTAGGAGGCGCTAGAGGGCGTATACATTTTTAGTTTTATTTATCTCAGGATCGTGATTAATTGGAAAGATGGTTGCTTCATTAAAGTTGTTTGGTAGATCAAGGACTTTCAGTTTAATTGCCGTATGGTATTAATTTCTGCCACACAGTAGTGGTAGTTGCCAATTTTCAAAAGCATGCCAATTATCAAAAATTCTCAAATTTTGACTGATAGTTCCTGATCTGGTCATCTGTAATTTTTACAATATTGGACTTAATTGGTTAGCTCTACACAAAGATGAAGTGCTTTAAGCAGAATCGTATTTTTGACTGTTGTTCTATTAACTCTTATATCTAAGGAATAAGTGAATCGAATCAAATTAAATTTTGAAAGTTAAGAATTATATATTGATCTTTGATTACAATTTGATTTGAATACAATATGTCCAAAGTGAAAAAAGTTCCAGCTTGTAGAATACTTTTCAAGAAATTCTAATCCCTTGCCTGCTTTTGCAAAATGGAAACTAACGTCTTCTAGTGGCAAAAACTCGCATCTTTTGGTAAATCAACTGCAAGTCCTTTACTTACCAAACAACTTTGCCGAAGAAATCGTATTTCTATGTAATAGGGATCCTGAGATGTATGAAATTTAAAATGGGTAAGTTCTTCAGCGCCGCCTGTTGGTGGAACTCAAACTATCCATCAACTGTAAGACTTTGACCAACTTAATAACTTTGTAATTTCGTTAGTGTTTCGTCTGTTGGCCACTGATATCACAGAAATTTTCGGTTTGAGTGGTATTTGATTACGATTGAAAAATTTTACAATATCGTAGTACAATTACATCGTAGATTTTGGCCAAACACCATCTCCCCCGTCCTTCAAAAGTCTACGTAGTTTATGAACGGGCAATGGTACGCAATTTATAAACGATATCTTGAAAAAGAGCTCATACACAACAAGAACGAAACTGTTTTGAATATAGAACTACGTTTGTCCAATTCAGATGCCGTCCAAGCCAGAAAGAGTTGGTCTTTTCCAACTTTTTTTTCGTGACGTTACAACGCAAACTTCAACCAGGTAAAACTCAGGCTTCCGTGAACCGATTTTCTTTTTTTTAACCTCATTTGAAAGATCTTTTCGAGTACAAAGAGCATACAAAATTTCATATTTGTAACGTTTCCCGTATTTGAATAAAATTTGCAAATGTTGCTTTTTCGTGACGTTACAACGCAATGAAAACCCATGCTATGATCAGCCATATTTCAGAGTTGTAAAGTCTTCCTATTAAAAATCTTTTTATGGTAAAAAATCTTCTTACATTTATCTACAAATGATGGAAGACTTTTGAAAAATCAGTGTATTGGTGTTGAAAATACGACAGTTTTGATGAAAAGTGTGCCTAAAAGACTTAAAATCACGATTTTAATATTAATCTTAATCGTCGTTCAATTTATATTTATTGTCACACTAATATCATGTCGAATACATTTTTGGATGACAAAAGTAATGTAGAATGTGATAAAAATGTCAAATATGCCATAGCTCAACTTTGAAAAATTGGTATTGATGATACGGGGCCTGTAGAATGTGTCAAAAGTGCTTTTACAACATTAAACTGAGAAGAAGACTCCATCCCCGTTGAGAGGTGATGTTCAAAAGAAGATATAGAATTACTCAACCTACTCAACAGTTTCCCTACAATTTATGCTCCCCTAAACGAGCAAACTCTACTTACTGAGAGCGACCCTGGCACAACTCCATATATAAAAATCGAGACGCTTATTATTCGCACCGACATTTGTTTATAAATAAAATATAATACCGACAATAAAATGGAATACTCTCTTTCTCAAAACGCTCACATCACCTCAGCGCAGCGTAGCCAGTGACATTAGCGCGCGCTAAAACTAAATCGCTTCGTCTGGTATGGAGTCTCGCCGAGAGTCCATCACCGCCGCGCCGCCGCGTCGTTTGAAGCAAGTGCAGGATGAGGGCGATGATGCTACACCACCCCGCACCGCACCGCAGCTGCTGCTGGCTGGTTAGGAAGAGTTGTGTATTCACCGAGACCGGTAACCGCACCACGTCGGCGTTGTCGTCGTCGTCGTCGTCGTCGTCGTCGGTTGGTCTTCATCGTCATCATCTGAATCTTAGTCTGAGGAGAGACAGCAGCAGACGGAGGAAATTCTAAAAATATAGCCGGCTAAGGTGAGCTGCTATAAAATGTAAAAGTAGAGCAATGGAAAATACTCTGTTTAGAACTTTGGCGGGAATGGCGGGTCGCTGTCGCTGGCTGGTGGGAAACTGTTGTGTTGTAGTAGTAGAGAAGCGTACTACAAAGTTTGCCGAAAAGGTAAAGCTAGGAGAAGTGGATTTCGTTCAACAAAGTTTCCGCTCCTGCCTGTGTGGATTAGTGAACTAATCCGTTACAAATCGAATGCTTCGCTTCGTGACCTCCGGGATCACGAAGCACTTAGAAGTATCGAAACGGACAAGTCAAAACAATGGCAGCACTTGAGCCGGTACGTCGTTCCTACCGTGCACCCCACATATCGTTCGATTAGAAGAAGTTTGAACTGCTGCCATTACGTGATTGGAAAAGTGATCATTGAAATCACACCTGACGGACGACCCAACAAGGGGAGGACGTTCAATCGATTTATTTGTTTCGTTTCATACGGTTCCTAGTGGGACAAGCGTCGTCCCACTACTGCACTGACTGTACTGTTGTTGGTGGCGAGCAATCACTGCAGCGCAACTTGTCCACCTTCCGCAAGGGGACTATTTATCCTCTTACGGGAAGTACTTTCCGACAGCATTAGTGCCAAGAAAACACTGCTCTTGCCCGCAAATGTGTTTCTCTCGGTCTGCTTAAATGTTGTTTGCCCACCCAGTCGAACCGGTCGGTGGTGGTGTGCGGTCAGAACATCTGCTTGCTTGCTTGCCGGCTTGCAGCAGCTGCTGTATCGAGGAAAGTATTGACGGAAATCTTACCATTCTCGTTGCGAGGTGGCACCATTCCGATAGCACATACCAAGTACAAGTGATGCCGCATCAGTCATTGACACATTCTACGGGCCCCGTATCATCAATACCAATTTTTCAAAGTTGAGTTATGGCATATGTGGCATTTTTATCACATTCTACAATACTTTTGTCATCCAAAAATGTATTCGACATGATATTAGTGTGACAATAAATATAAATTGAGCGACGATCAAGATTAACATAAAAATCGTGATTTTAAGTCTTTTAGGCACACTTTTCATCCAATCTGTCGTATTTTAAATACCAATACACTGATTTTTCAAAAGTCTTTCATCATTTGTAGATAAATGTATGAAGATTTTTTAGCATAAAAAGATTTTTTATCGGAAGACTTTACAATTCTGGAATATGGCTGATCATAGCATGGGTTTTTATTGCGTTGTAACGTCACGAAAAATCAACATTTTCAAATTTTATTCAAATACGGAAAACGTTACAAATATGAAATTTTGTATGCTCTTTGTACTCGGAAAGATCTTTCAAATGAGACTAAAAAAAAGAAAATCGGTTCACGGAAGCCTGAGTTTCACCTGGTTGAAGTTTGCGTTGTAACGTCACGAAAAAAAAGTTCTGTGGAAAAAACCAAATCTTTCTGGCTTGGACGGCTTCTGAATTGGACAAACGTAGTTTTATATTCAAAACAGTTTCGTTCTCGTTGTGTATGAGTTCTTTTTCGAGATATCGTTTATAAATTGCGTACCATTGCCGGTTAATAAACTACTTAGACTTTTGAAGGACGGGGGAGATGGTGTTAGGCCAAAATCTACGATGTAATTGTACTGCGATATTGTAAAATTTTTTAATCGTAATCTAATACCACTCAAACCGAAAATTTCTGTGATATTGGTGGTCAACAGACGAAACACTGACGAAATTACAAAGTTATGAAGTTGGTCAAAGACTTACAGTTGATGGATAGTTTGAGTTCCACCAACAGGCGGCGCTGAAGAACTTACCAATTTTAAATTTCATACGTCTCAGGATCCCTATTAAATAGAAATACGATTTCTTCGGCAAAGTTGTTTGGTAAGTAAAGGACTTGCAGTTTATTAACCAACAGATGCGAGTTTTTGCAACTAGAAGTCCATTTTGCAAAAGCAGGCAAGGGATTAGAATTTCTTAAAAAGTTTTCTACAAGTTGGAACTTTTTTCATTTTGGACATCTTGTATTCAAATCAAATTGTAATCAAAGATCAATATATATGTATATATTGATCTTTGATTACAATTTGATGTGATTCACTTATTCCTTAGATAAAAGAGTTAATAGAACAACACTGCCGTAATTCTGCAAAGTGACGTAAGCGACATTGGTAGTTTTGGCCCATTTTTTGGTTATTATGCATAAAACTCTTGCTCATCCTCTAAATTTCTTTCCATAGATGATAAATTACGACTAGATCTTGCATTATAATACAGCAGGCATACCACAGTGTTATTTTTACACCAGATACTATTTATAATATACCGAAAAATATCGGCATTTTGAATGGCGCTTACGTCACTTTGCAGAATTACGGCAGAACAGTCAAGAATATGATTCTGCTTAAAGCACTCCATCTTTGTGTAGAGCTAACTAATCAAGTCCAATATTGTAGAAATTACAGATAACAAGATCAGGAACTATCAGTCAAAATTTGAGAATTTTTGATATATTTAACTAAAAGTTACGGCTTGTTGAATGTGTTTTGGGTAATTAATAAAATTGCCATGCTTTTGAAAATTTGCAACTACTTCCACTGTGTGGCAGAAATTAATACCATACGGCAATTAAACTGAAAGTCCTTGATCTACCAAACAACTTTAATGAAGCAACCATCTTTCCAATTAATCACGATCCTGAGATCAGTTATACTAAAAACGTGTATGCCTTCTAGCGCATTCTAGTGGAACGATTTGAAATCATACGGCCCATCAATTGAAAGTTCTTGACCAGTCAAACAATTTTGTCGAGGACACTAACTGTCTAAATAGTTAGGATCTTGAAATATATGGGATGGATATTACGTCAGTGTTACATCTATTTTTGATATAACAAGAATCGCCGACAAACAGACGTAACACATACGAAATTGAAATTCATATATCTCAGGACTATAATTACTTAGATTTAAGACTTTTAGAATGTTGATGTCTTTGGAAATCTTGTCAAGAATTTTCAGTTTAAAAGCCGTTTGGATCAAGTTTCTAACTGACTAGTGGTAGTTGAAATTTTGAAAAATCATGCACTTTATATTTATTAAAAAAATATTCAACATGTTGTAACTTCTTATAAAGTACCCAAAGATTTTGCCAAAACAAAGTTTCTCAACTAGTCAAAATTTGTTGAAAACTTTTTGAGAAATTCTAAACTATTGTAAACTTTTAATTAGCGTCGCTTTGTGTGTCTAAATCTCACAACCAATAGTCAATCAGCTGTAAGCTTTTGACTTATCAAACAACTTTACCAAAGACACTAACTCTCTAAGTAATTATGACTCTGATATATATAGGATGGATTTTTTTTTGTCAGAATTAGGTCTATTTGTCTCTGGAATTACAGAAATTGATGCCCCTAAGTGGTATGCAGATCCTCAGGTATGTCTTTGTTTTGATAACTGCTCGCACATCTTAAAACGTCTTTAATTGAATCAATGACATTGCATAAATTATTGAAAAAATGTTTAATTCGACGGCGTGATGAGTTATATGCTGGCAAATTTAAATATCTGGCGGTGCAAAATAATGGATCTCAGCGCGATAGTCTTTGGAACAAAACTAGAAGAATATGGGTGATACTAAACCGAAGATGGGTGCCGGTGTCATTAACCTTCATGAAGGAGTATTCATACTATTGATAGCAATAACTTGCCCCCCCGAGCCATTTATCACAAAACGGATTTTCGATAGAATAAAGTTCCCCTTGAAGCAGTGAAGATAATGCAATGATATGTTCACAAATTCGGGTAAATTTGGCTGATTATTCTAATTCTAACATGATGTGCATTTTCGTGACGTTACAACGCGAGCAGAACCCTGTTTGAAACTGAACGGGCGTTGTAACGTCACGAAATGTAAAAGTCGATTATCCAAAAACAAATCCGAAATTTAAATGTTTTATTCCATTGAATTGAAGAACAAACCAATAAATTTCAATGGTGGAAAAAAAATTCAGAGTATCATAAAAATCCGAGCAGATATTTGAAGATGTTGGTAGCGCGTTAGAGAGGGTCGGATTCTAGCGCGTTGTAACGTCACGCTACAAATACGCATTTTGAACACGTTTTTCTAATGAAAACTAAATGTTCAATAGGTCAAATATATCAGAAATTTTACAAGGAATCCGAATATGAAAAAATATGTTGAGGTTTACGCTCGTTTTCATGAGTTATAGTGGAAAATCTGACTACGAATGCGTCAAAACGTTGAAACGTCACGGTAGAATGTGTCCATTTGTGTTGGTGGTATCGACCTACGGAAACGAGGTCTACCGAACATAAATCAACATTTTGTGAAAAAGCGTGATGATGAGTAAGACTTGGACGATATGTTCTTGCTTTTCTCACGCCCACGCGGCGTTGTTGCTACGTGCGTGTGCCACCGACATCGGAAATCATCACGATGTGAGGTATATGGGCAGAAAATAAGATAATATTGTTGTACTGTCATCTTTGTCTACTTTGTTATAATAGATCTTCAACATCTTCACTGACCTTTTAGATCAACAATAAATTAACTATTTGGAATAGAATGTAAACGATTGTATCGTCTGGTATTCTCTGATACTACGTAACTTTCGGTTTAAAAAGCTATACTTGATAATGACATAAGAGTAAAATTCAACTTACCAATGTAGCCGGTGTATTGAAATCATTAGCTTGTTCTATCAACTCCTATCCCTAACCCATTAAGCGTGTTTTGTGATGTTCCTTCAACTTGGCTGACATCATTGTTTTATCTGTCAACAAGTTTCCCTCCCAGTCATTTCATATGGCGGGCACTGGCGCAGTCTTGTGCCAAATACCTTTGACAGTTGCATAAAACCTCCACATATCGTTTCGACTCATGTTTATGCGCTTCAGAAATCACACTCTATGCGTTGGAATCGTTTCTCTTCTGCTTTTCGCACCCTCTGTACCGCCACTAGATTACCAACATCTTGCGGCATTTTTTTTTTCGTTTGTCACTCGTTGACAGTTCTAGTCGAAAAGCATTATGTTGGTGTCGTCGCTAGGAGGTACGTCATCTCTTCGGTGTTGTTGACATTATTTCGTGGATAAACCCTCATAAACTGATGACATCGCTAGGACCGCTGGTCTATGCCTTTATCTCGTCTAGCTGCGATATTGTAAGCTCTCAGTCATTAAGTTTTGAAATGCGCCTAGAAAGCTGAGAAGCAGACTCTGTCCCTGGTGGCACGTTCGTCACAAATACTAAGAAGAACATAACGGGTGCTTCCTACTTCCTCAGTCTGAGAGTACATACTCCTATTTAAAATTAGGTTTCCGTGCCTTTCAAAGTTGCTTTCATCTTAAAATGTTCTTGTGAGCGACGGACCTTTTTGTACAGCATCCAAAGTATACTTGTAGGGTACTTCAAAATCAGAAATCATAAAAAAATGTGCTAGGATGAGCTAATGCCAAACCCAATTAAAATATACAGTGCTATCGTAAAAAAAATAAAACCAGTTCTAGGATTGGCATTACTTGGCCTTATTGGCCACTTTGCTCTTTTGCACTAAAACTGTACATTTTTTTCAATTATAAATTCATACAACTAATAAATTTAAAAATAAAACATATTAATGCGATAAATCATTTTCGTTTAACGTGTTAAATTAGTTTCAGCTATTTTTTTTTTTGTACGAAGTTGAACTGAAATAAACACTAAACCACTCAAAATGTCACATCATAACTACCACCTGAAATAGGAAGACACTTCGCCACGCCCCGTCGAGTCAATCTCCTTCCGTTGGTGGCATCCCGTATTCCATCGCCGACCTGCCACAGCCGCGAGGGTTGCCCTGGTTCCGACATTTAGGCAACCGTAATTTAAGCATTAAATTGATTCATCATGTTTCAACTGGCTGTGTGGTGACGTGGGCCGGAACGACGTCGATAATTTCCCCCACGCACCTGCCCAGAGAGCTCGAAGCAACCATCATCGCATTGGAGGGAAATTTTCGAGTGCGAATTTCCCTCCAAAAACCCCAAGCAACAAACCGCCAACGCACCCGCCGAACCGACACCGGCTGTTTCGTTTCCCATCAACGTCGATGGATGACGACGGCGACAAGCAACGAACGCTTGGTGGTAATGATGAGATACGACGACCGCCAATTTCAGAGCAATGAAGTCTTAATTCTACGCTTGACTCGGATTATCTCGCCCGACGATGACGACGACGACCTCCCACACGCGGGTAGTGGCCCCAAAAGTGTGGCAAGATGCGGTGCAGATGAGAAAGCCCCTCCAGACTGTGATTGAGTTACACGTCATCCTCGAAGCGCTCGAAATGTGACGAGCTTCTGCAGTAGGAGGAGGATAGCCCTGCAACACACGATGATAACCCAAGTGAGCAACGAACGGGAGTAGTTGCTCCAAGACAAACGAGCTTTGCAACATAGATGGCCGGCTCCCGCTCCCAGCAAGCCGGAGGATAATTCCGAGCAAATTGGCGTGTGCAATACCCGGTCTGTCTGCGGAATCCAGATGCCTGCCGCTTGGAAGCTGTCTGTTGAACGTTTTCGGTAATGATGATGTTGTTAGTGGATAATTAGATCACATAATTGCATCCAGACGGAAGCGCACGTTTGCGGGCAGGTATTTGCAGGTAAGGTCCGTAAATTTTCCACCGGAGCTCGCCAGGGCACTGTAGGCTTGAAATCAAATTCTTGCAAGACGTTTCGAATACATGAATCATTTCTGTGTATTACACCAGGAACGATATTTATTGAATAAAAAAGGGCACATTTTCGCGTGCATGTTGATGAACATACCACTCTCATCCTAAACAAAAGTCCATTTCATGGCACTAGTACATAAGTGAACCGATTTTGTCAGCCCCTTTTCGGAACACATTATCCGCTCACCTCAACAACCTAAACGGTTTTTCAAACTTTTTATCCATTTATCTTCTGCATTTCAGCTGTAGTTAGATGATAAAAAATAATGAATTTGTTAAAGTTTGACCGTACGATAACGAGAGCAGAAAGTTTGTCGCAGAATGGGGCTGACAAAATCGGGTCCTTACTGTATTCATATTGTTTATCTGGTTTTTGATTTTTGAGCCTTAAACTCTTTAAAACAGCCGCCATCTTGAATTTTAAGCCGCCATTCTGGATTTTAGACCACTACATTGGTTTTTCAGGTCGCAATTTTTGGTCTACAGGCTTTTTCTTCATATGAAATATACCCTATCCATTTTGTATGGTTTGAGAGCCAAACACTCTATTATACAACCGCCATCTTGAATATTAGGCCGACATTTTGAATTTTGGGCTGACATCGTTGAATTTCTTGTATCCACTGCTGATTTCCGCACAAAATTCGTCAACCATGCTAGAGAAGGTTACAAAAATCGGCGCAGTTTGATGTGTCGCGTAATAGGGTTTTGTTCAGTTTTATATACAGCCAGTTCTACCGACGCCTTGACCGATCCGAACCATTTTCAGTAGCAAACAATGCGGTAAAATTCCGGTTCGATTCGTGCTAAAATCCGTCCGCTAAAATCGGTCAATGGAAAGTGCCTTAAAAGTGGCTGACCTTTTTTACACAGACATACATCACACATACACACATGCAGACATCATCTCAATCAGGGCGCAAAATTTTCGAGCAGGCGAGCTGAAGTTAAACGTGCGGCAATTTTCATTCACTTGCCTGCATATTCATATTCAGCTGCTCGATACTCATTTGTCAACTGAATGAAATTCAAAGAATATTTGTAAACATCTTCCAAAGTGTTAAATTGCTGATAAAATATTGACGTTTCGATTACATTTAACAGTGCTTTACACAGATTTTTTTTCCATTTGCTTGTTGTAGAGTGATTTTGGAAGGAATCGTAGCCATAAACGTAGGTAATTATGAAGATGTTTCTCGATCGGCGTCATGTTCAATGACTACGAATTGACTGACTGTGTGAAGAGGGAGAGCGAAAATAAATTTGTTTGTTTTGAATATTCAGTGCAGAATCATTCAAATTCGTGCTGTTTTCAGTCAATGACTATGAACATTTTGCACCCTGATTACAATTCTTCAAACTGAGATTATTGGTATATCACGGTGCTTCATTCATCATTATTATCAAAAAAAATATACCATCAAAACCTGAGGCGCCATTTTCTTTCCTTATCATTCCTACACCTCAGGATAAATTTTTTAAAAAATCGTTAGACGAAATTTTGAGTTACGCCCTTTTAAAGGGCCTAACCCCTAAAAAATCAGGGTTTCTATAGAAAAACATCATATTTCATAACGGAAGCATGCTTCTGCCAACAAAATTGGAAACGCCATTCTCTTTCTTTATCATTCCTACACCTCTGGACAAATTTTTAAAAAAATCGTTAGAAGAAATTTTGAGTTACGCCCTTTTAAAGGGCCTAACCCTTAAAAAATCGAGATTTCTATAGAAAAACGTCATATTACATAAGTATTTTTAAACATGTAGGAAGCAATCATTTTTGTATCAATTGCCATTCATAGCGTGGGACGTAAGTTTTTTGTGTTGCTTTTTTATAGACAAACAAGCGATGACATGCGCCTTTGTCATTCGTTAGCTTTAGTGGTGAATGCCGTTTTCAATTAATAAACATACAAAAATAAGGATTGAAATGATCAATTGTAAGTTCTATATTTAACTGCTAAACTACGTTACCGAAGAATAAACATTATTAAATGAAACTAAGTTTTATAATAATTCTACTATAAGTACTTTTGACTTTCAAATGGGCGTAACTGGAGAATTTGACCAACATTATTTTAGAAATTCAGTTTACGGGTGTGCAATAACTATATAAGTGAAAAAGTAAATGAACTGTCATTTATGTTTTTCATTGTATATTGTCCTGGCTATAATAGTAAATGAAGCCAACAACGTCCGTATTCTACAGGTTAAAGAATTCCCTTATACTTCCCTTATACTGGCGTATGGCTAATTTTTATACAAAATGCCGTCAATATTAGTGCATAGTATCAAATGGTAGCATTATTAATAATAATTTTTATTACTTGGGACTTTGAAGCATGCTTGCGTTATGAAATATGATGTTTTTCTATAGAAACCCTGATTTTTTAGGGGTTATGCCCTTTAAAAGGGCGTAACTCAAAATTTCGTGTAACGATTATTTTAAAAAATTATCCAGAGGTGTAGGAATGATAAAGAATGAGAATGGCGTTTCAAATTTTGTTGACTGAAGCATGCTTCCGTTATGTAATATGATTCTTTTCTATAGAAACCCTGATTTTTTAGGGGTTATGCCCTTTAAATGGGCGTAACTCAAAATTTCGTCTAACGATTATTTAAAAAAAAATATCCATAGGTGTAGGAATGATAAAGAAAGAGAATGGCGTTTCAAATTTTGTTGGCAAAAGCATGCTTTCGTTATGAAATATGTTAATCTATAGAAACCCTGATTTTTTAGGGGTTAGGCCCTTTAAAAGGGCGTAACTCAAAATTTCGTCTAACGATTTTTTTTTAATTTGTCCAGAGGTGTAGGAATGATAAAGAAAGAGAATGGCGTTTCAGGTTTTGATGGAATATTTTTTTTGATAATAACGGTAAATGAAGCACCGTGATATGTGACTTGGTTGACCTCTTAGTACACTTTGGTGTACGAGAAAGGCAAAACTGGCTAGATTAGGTTGTTTGAACAGCCAACAGCCACATTTGTTTTATTTTAATTTTATGTAATTTGTTCTAATCCTTATAATGCAGGGACGAGACAAAATATTCCAAACAGAATGCTTGAAACCCGTTAAAAAAGTTAGTTAGTTTTTCTAAAATGTTTTCTACTGCATTGCTGAATATCCACGAATTTCTTCCAGTATTTTTATCAAGAAATGATTCAGTAACATTTTCATGGAACTCATTAGGAAATATGTACGAAAGTAATGCAATCCGTCATATACTTACATATGTATATACTGAACTAAGGTCTTTTTTACACTTTTTTTACACGGTTTCTTGAATTAACACGTTTTTTTTATACTGATTCGCGAATTAACACGTTTTTTTTTCAACTTTCTCCGGCTAAGTGTCCAGAAGGGAACTCTTACTAAAAAGATGAGAGGTGATTTGTGGGGAAGGGTTGCAAGGTGGTTGAAGATGGGAACGGACGATGATGTATGTGGTGAGGTATGTTGGGTTCAAAAAGGATGTGTGGTGGTGGGGGTGGTCTGTATGGCGGGGGGTATCAATAAATGGGAGGGCTAAGAGGAGTTAAATAAGAGGTTTTCTACAGGTGGTTCCTGGAGTATGGTAAAGAACTAATTTAAAAATTAACTTAAGTTATCCAAGGACTTTCACGAGTAAGCGCCTTGATATCTACAAGCGTAATCAATGGATTTTTGTTACATACAGATGATACAGTGCAACTACCTACAGGTCCTTGGAGCAGAGTTCTGTAGAGACGTAGTTTTCAAAGATTTTCCGGGACCTCTAAAAACTTCCGCGAATACTGTACTGCAACAGTAACTGTATTTCTTTGAATATTTAACAGAGAAACATTCTTTTTGATTTTCTAAACATATTTTTGAGAATACTTACTACTACCCCCTTTTTTATTTTTTTTATGTTTAAAAAAATACTGATTTTGTTTTGAAAACAGTTCATTCACAAAAATCTTTTGCAGAATACGTTTTTCTGAATTGTTTAAAAAGCAGTAAGGACATAATTTTTCATTGAAAATTTACCTGAGAATTCCTCCAGGATTTTTTTCTCATTTTAGTTGTTTCTCTTGAATGATCGCAGCGCTACGATGTTGCCACTTGTGTTGCCGATGAAATATTCCTTACACAAAATTCAGATTGGACTTGAATGTTTGTTATCTGTGTCCCTACTAAGTTCCTGAGAAGAATACGACGCAGGGTCTTCAGTTAGTGTCTTGCCATAATGGCGAGCAAAAAAGGCTCTCTAATCCTAATGTGTAAAATGATCTCAAGAACTCTAATGTGAAGGCCATGTTTGCAGTGAAGGGGTTTTCCAGGCGGTTTTCATAAGGATTCCAGAGAGTTTCAAGTGTGTTACATGGGGCTTCTGGAGGTGTTAGAGACGTTCCAGGGGCGTTCCATAGGAATTTCAGGGGTTTTCATGGGGTTTGAGGAGCTTTCCAGTGGTTTCTTGGGCGTTCAATAAGATTTCAATGGATCATGTAGGCGTTTCATAAAGTGTTCCAGGGGCTTTTTTTTTTTTTTATTCCTGTTCGGGTTTGTCACTGCGACCAGTTTTTAGATCTATTGTGACATTACCCGTATCCTTAGTGTAGTGCATGTCGCATTACTCAATTGCCATTGAGGGACAATAAAGTATCGATTTTGATACAGTTTTTGTTTTGTTTTCTTAGAAAACAAAACAAGAGTACTGATATTGGCCATGCATCGGAAATCTAGCATCACCCTTGTTTTACTGCTAAATTCTCCCCAGTAGGAAGTTTAGGACCCGGGTTTTAACATTAGCAGCAATATCATTCCAATAATGGAACATGTGTTCAGTAATAAGGATTCTAGTATGTTCCTTGCGTACTAGCACTTTCCAGTCTTCGAAGAGTTAGTACATACATGGATCCCTAACCCAATTTGATTTCCTTTGCATTGAGCTTAGCCTCAGATGGTGAGGTTTTTAACTTTATGCAAAGTAAAGTTGGTAAACTCAGTTTTATTCAAAAACTGGAAGTCACCAAAACACCAGTAGTAAGGACTAAATACTATAACTCCTTGAATTACCAGAACACATATTCCAAAATTGAAAAATAGGACGACACTAGATTTCGGTTTGGTAGATCTATCACCGTAACGCAACCCAAAAAGGCGATCTACCCACGCTACGGGCTCCGTTAAAGATCGAGCATCTTTTAAACCCCCTCAACCATTCATCCCTCAGCACGGGTCGCCTGACACCTTGGATTGGGGTTACCTGTTTGGTGGACTTTTACCCCCGGAACAGGTGGTCCGTAGTGCTATTCTAAGCCGGCAGCTACACGGGCTCCAGGGCTTCCAGGGGCTTGAAGGAGCGTTGCATGGGATTTCATTGGCGTTTCAATAAGTTCTTAACTTTCCAGGGTTGTTCCAGGCAATTTCTTGAATTATCCGGGGTTTTCCAAGGCGTTCCAGGGGATTTAAAGAGTGTTTGAACCAAGATTCCAGCGGTTTTCAAGGGTTTATGGGTTTCAGATGTGCTTCAGGGGTATTCCACGGAATTTCAGGGATTTTCAGAAGGTTCAGGTTATCCCAAGGTCGTTTCATGGGAATTCCAGGGGCTTTTAAGGAGTTAAGCGAGTGTTTGATCTCGCACCGTTCGTCTACGTCATCGTTGACTGTTACACATGCTATCAGCGCAGTAAGACACAGCCTTTTCAACTATTGTGTACCATTCATTGCTAAGCAGTAAATGCCCAGAGCAACGGTAGGCATGGTAAAGCGTCCTATCATGCGCTCTGTTGCTTCATACTTGTACGTTACTGCTCCCTCTATAAAAGGAAAGCTTTGAATGTATTGAATGTAGGGTGTTTCGTCATATTACCACTTGGTGGTGCGAATAATCGTAATTGAAGCCGAATGCGCGTATTTCTTTTCCGTTGTTTGGAGTTTAGTAGTTAAACACAACGTGGGGCAAGTCGCATCCTGACTGAAACAAGGAGCATTCCAGCGGTTTCATGGGCGTTCTATGGGGTTTGAAGGGAGCTTAGAAGCATTCCAGGAATGATCCAGAGGGCTTCAGAGGGTTTCAGCACTGCAGGGGTGTTCTAGGTGGTTCAGGGGTTTTCCGGGGTCTCGGGAGCGATCCAGAGTGTTTTATGGAACGTTGAAGGGATTTTTATGGGTTTTCTGGGGCGGTTCAGCGAATTTAAAGTGTTTTCACTAGCGTTCCAGAGGTTTTCAAAGGCGTTCTTGAGGGTTTCGAGAGAGTTCCATGAGTTTTCATTGGCGTTTCGGTTTCATGGAGTTTCATGGGCGTTCCATGGGGTTTCAGGTGGTTTTAAAAGCATTCCAGGGGTTTTTATTTCATTGCACTTCATTCATCTATTTCCTAATAAACTTAAAATAAAATTATTTTGTTTTCCAGAGGATTTCACGGTTTTTGAATGTTCTTGGGAGGTTCCAGGAGGTTCCAGGGGTTATCCGGGGCGTTCCAGGAAATTCGATGGGGTATAAGAAGCGTTCCAGAGGCTTTCAAGAGTATTCTGGGTTGTTTCAGTGAATATAAAGTAAGGGGTTTTCAGGGGCGTTCTAATGGGATTCAGAAGAGTGCCATGAGGCTTTAGAGGTGTTCCTAGGTATTCACGGGAGTTCTCATGGCATTCCAGAGGATTTCAAAGGCAATCCAGGAGTGTTCCATACTCCCAGGAACCCCTTAGAACACCTTCTGCCCATGAAACATAAATATGATAATCTGACAAATTTATAATTTAAAGTTTCAACTACCAGAGTAAACCATCCAGTTGGCTAGAATGGGTCAACATTATTATGATGAGCTTGTTCAAGGAAGCGTTCCACGTTTGGATTCCAAACTTCCAACACAAATGGCGACAAACATATCTAATGGTCCAATCTGCAAAAGAAAGCCTCTCTTAATAGCGATTCTCTTTAAATTATTACGATGTTACAATTGACATTTTGACAATTTGTGATGTGTACATCGAAAAAGGATTGTTTTATCTACTTTCCGACGGAAGAAGTAAATCTTTTTTTTTAAATACAAGCACCTTATAATAGAGGAGACTTAAAGAGAGCCTCTCATCTGTACTTAGGACCTACACAAATGTTTGGCCAGAAATGTTATATGTTTTCATAGAAAAAGGAAATTTAAGAGAATTTAAATGCAAGGGCCCATATAGCCGAGGCGGTAAACGCACGGGTATTCAGCATGACCATGCTGAGGGTGACGGGTTCGATTCCCGGTCGGTCCAGGATCTTTTCGTAAAGGAAATTTCCTTGACTTCCTTGGGCATAGAGTATCTTCGTGCCTGCCACACGATATACACATGCAAAATGGTCATTGGCAGAGGAAGCTCTCAGTTAATAACTGTGGAAGTGCTATATAGACTGTTTCAGAAATTATAAATTACCTTACCTTACCGGTCAGGCTAAGGCCGGGGTGGCCTCTGCTGTACATAGTAGCCGCCTCCATTCCACTCGGTCCATGGCTGTTTGTCTCCAGTTCCGCACTCTGCGTAGGGTCCGCAGATCGTCCTCCACTTGGTCGACCCACCTAGCTCGCTGCGCTCCACGTCTTCTTGTACCGGTCGGATGACTTTCGAGAACCATTTTAGTCGGGTTGCTATCCGACATCCTGATGACGTGACCCGCCCACCGTAGCCTCCCGATTTTCGCGGTATGGACGATGGTTGGTTCTCTTAGCAGCTGATGCAGCTCGTGGTTCATTCGCCTTCTCCAAGTCCCGTCTTCCATCTGCACTCCGCCGTAGATGGTACGCAACACCTTCCGTTCGAAAACTCCAAGGGCGCGTTGGTCCTCTGCACGTAGGGTCCATGTTTCGTGCCCATAGAGGACGACCGGTCTAATCAGCGTTTTGTAGATGGTTAACTTCGTGTTACGGCGAACTTTGTTCGATCGTAGAGTTCTGCGGAGTCCAAAGTAAGCACGATTTCCTGCCACAATGCGCCTCTGAATTTCTCTGCTGGTGTCGTTGTCGTCGGTCACCAGTGAGCCCAAGTACACGAATTCTTCAACCGCCTCGATTTCATCACCGTCGATATGAATTCGGGGTGGCGGGCGCGGTGATTCCTCCCTGGAGCCCTTTGCCATCATGTACTTTGTCTTCGACACATTAATGACTAATCCGAATCGCTTGGCTTCACTCTTTAGTCGGATGTACGTTTCCGCCATCGTCTCAAATTTACGAGCAATAATATCAATATCATCGGCGAAACCAAGCAGCTGAACGGACTTCGTGAAAATCGTCCCACTCGTGTTTATCCCCGCTCTTCTTATTACACCCTCCAAAGCAATGTTGAACAGCAAGCACGAAAGACCATCACCTTGCCGTAACCCTCTGTGAGATTCGAAGGGACTCGAGAGTGTCCCTGATACTCGAACTACGCACATCACTCGATCCATCGTCGCCTTGATCAACCGTATCAGTTTATCCGGGAATCCGTATTCGTGCATAATCTGCCATAGCTGTTCTCGATCGATTGTATCATACGCCGATTTGAAATCGATGAACAAGTGATGTGTGGGCACGTTGTATTCGCGGCATTTCTGCAACATCTGGCGGATGGCGAACATCTGGTCCGTTGTAGCGCGTTCACCCATAAATCCAGCCTGATATTGCCCCACGAACTCTCTTGCAATCGGTGATAGACGGCGGCATAAAATTTGAGAGAGTATCTTGTAGGCAGCGCTCAGTAGTGTGATCGCGCGGTAGTTCCCGCAATCCAACTTGTCGCCCTTTTTGTAGATGGGACACACGATACCTTCCATCCATTCCTCCGGTAATACTTCCTCCTCCCAAATCTTGGTAATGACCCAGTGTAGTGCTCTCACCAGTGCTTCTCCACCGTATTTTAGAAGCTCGCTTGGTAGTTGATCTGCTCCAGCGGCTTTGTTGTTTTTCAACCGGCCAACCTCCTCCTCAATCTCTTGAAGGTCAGGGGCCGGAAGTCTTTCGTCCTGTGCACATACTCCTAGATCTGTTACCACGCCACTTTCGGTACTTGCAACGTCGCCATTGAGGTGCTCATCGTAATGCTGCCGCCACCTCTCGACCACCTCACGCTCGCTCGTGAGAATATTCCCGTGATTATCTCGGCACATGTCGGCTTGTGGCACAAAGCCTCTGCGCGAGCGGTTCAGCTTCTCGTAGAACTTTCGTGTGTCCTTAGCGCGGTACAGCTCTTCCATCGCTTCGCGATCTCGTTCTTCCTGCTGGCGCTTCTTCATCCGGAAGACTGAGTTCTGCCTGTTCCGCGCCTGTTTGTAACGTGCCTCATTCGCTCTCGTACGGTGTTGCAGCATTCTCGCCCATGCTGCATTCTTCTCGTTTTTTAACTGTTCACATTCGCCGTCGTACCAGTCGTTTCTGTGATTCGGAGTCGCGAAGCCTAGTGCTGTAGCCGAGGTACTACCTATGGCGGATCGGATGTCCTTCCAGCCATCTTCAAGTGTAGCTGCGCCAAGCTGCTCTTCCGTTGGTAGGGCCACTGCTAACTGCTGCGCGTAGTCTTGAGCCACTTCTACGTTACGAAGTTGCTCGATGTTGAGCCGTGGCGTTCGACTTCGACGTGTGGTGATAACTGTCGAAAGTTTTGAGCGCATGCATACAGCGACTAAGTAGTGATCCGAATCTATATTCGCACTGCGGTATGTGCGGACGTTGGTTATATCTGAGAAGAATTTACCGTCGATTAGAACGTGGTCGATTTGGTTTTCTGTTTGTTGGTCGGGTGATCTCCAGGTGGCTTTGTGGATATCTTTGCGGGGCAAGAAGGTGCTTCGGACTACCATACCACGGGAGGCTGCAAAGTTTACGCATCGCTGGCCGTTATCATTCGATACGGCGTGCAGGCTGTTTCGCCCGATTACCGGTCTGTACATTTCCTCCCTTCCTACCTGCGCGTTCATGTCGCCGACAACGATTTTCACGTCACGCGGCGAGCAACCATCGTATGTTTGCTCTAACTGCGCGTAGAACGCTTCTTTCTCGTCATCAGGTCTCCCTTCGTGTGGGCAGTGGACGTTGATGATGCTGTAGTTGAAGAAACGGCCCTTAACTCTCAACATGCACATCCTTGCGTTGATCGGCTGCCACCCGATCACACGTTGTCGCATCTTGCCCAACACTATAAATCCTGTTCCCAGTTCATTGGTGGTGCCACAGCTTTGGTAGAAGGTAGCCGCTCGATGCCCGCTTTTCCACACTTTCTGTCCAGTCCAACAAAGTTCCTGCAACGCCACGATGTCGAAGTTGCGGGGATGTAGTTCGTCGTAGATTATCCTGTCACATCCTGCGAAACCTAGTGACTTGCAATTCCATGTTCCAAGTTTCCAATCGTAGTCCTTATTTCGTCGCGTGGGTCTTTGCCGATTGTATCGAGTCGTATTTTCTCCTATGTTATTCGCAATGGGGTTTTTTACGGGTGGCTTATTGGGCCTACGCCAACACTCCTGTCTCGCCGGAGGGCCATCGTGCCAGTTCTGTTTAACGTCCCAACCAACACTGGGACGACCACGCTGATGGGGCTACCACCTTGGATCTAGCTGGGCGTGGTGCAGCGTTTCTTACTCAGCCGCTGGATGCCAGAACAGACGCTGTTTGAGCCGCACCTCCTTGGTGAACAGACACTCGGATCGTACCTCCTCAATCTAGCTGAAGTCAGAAGGACAACAGTGCCCAGGCTGCACTACCAGCTAAGCACACAACTCTTAGCTGGCGGTCTTTGTCATCGCTTGACCCGTGGAAGCATGAGGTAGGAACTTGTGAGGACCAGAGCTATATTGGACGCTCTCCTTATCGACTCACCGTTTTGCAGCCCAGAAATTATAAATACACTAACGATTAACTGCCATTTCAATTTGAGCACAATATCCAAAAAAGTTTCTTCTAGCTCTTATAGTAAACATGCTAACGAAGCAAATAATACCAATTTTGTTGATGTTTCTAGTAAAAGTTAAAAAATAGGGCTTTGTAAACTAGATGATTAAAATTTGAAGTTGCACAAAGTGGTCAAAAAATGTAGCATAGTAGAAAAGAAAAAAATCTCACAGATAAAATATTAAATTTCCAAACACAATAAAAATTGCTGTATTGATAATAAAAGATATTTCTCGATTAGTAAGAGTAATTTTAACTGGAATTTTTGATCAAGAACCACCATTACGGGCCTTCTCAATACAAAACTTTTTGTTTCAAATTTCTCAACAACACCAGTAGCAGCAAACGTTAAGCAAACGAATGTCTTAATTACTGGCTAATGCATTCGTTTTTATGGTATGACAAGCTTTGCCATCTGAAGGATCGAATGAGCTGAAAAAAAAAAGTTTGTTTAGATTAAATGCGTTCAGGAAAGCTAAGAAACTGTGTGGTTGTTCTTATGTTCCATAGAAACCCTTAAAAAATAAGAAACTTGATCTCAGAAAAAATGTTGTGGAAATTCCTTTATCGATTTTCCCCAAATTTTGATCAAGGCATTACTTAGACAACTTGTTGAGAAAGTGAATGTGATAAAAATTTAGATAATTTTTGGTATTTAGTGATAAGTAATGTTGAAATTATTAAAAAACACCTTTGTGCAAATGCAAATTTGAAAAATTAAGTTATTTGTTAGAGAACTCGACTGTTCTTTAAAAAATCAAGACAATTGAAAGGAAATATAAAAATATGGAGTACAATATGCTATACTCTGAAAAAAGTTGGTAAAAATCTTTTGTAAAGTTTATTTAATTTAATAAACAAAGTGTATTTATAATTTCTGAAACAGTCTATAGAACACTAAGCTGAGAAGCAGGCTTTGTCCCAGTGAGGACGTTACGCCAAGAAGAGGAGGAGGGAAATGCAATTGAAAGTATACGAAATTACTGGTGCACGTGCACTGAAATATACTACTAACCATTCAACAATTGGTTACGGAAACTTAAGTGTATAAAGTTCAAATTCAAACTGTATTTTATTTTCTTCATTTTTGCTTACTTCAGGCTTGATTTTACACTAATACCGATCATCAGCTTACCGAGTTAAAAAAATGCCTCAAGCTAATATTAAAGACACATTAGGTACTGATTTGTTTGATATGTAGCAGAATTCTGGTCTATAGTACAAGTAAACTTGAGATTTTAGAGGTAATCTATTTCACAAACGCTCCGAAAGCTTTGATTGGATCATTCGCTCAAACGTATCAGCTCTCGCTGGGAATGATTGGTAGCGGTTGCCAGCTTTCAAAATGCGTTCTCGATCTAACTAATTGTCCCATCTGGTCCGCTAACCTAGGCTGGACGATCCTATGTATCCAATCCAAGTCCGAAAGACACGTGTGCACCAACGACACATACACACACAGCACTGAGAAATTGCCACTGTCATTTAGGATGAACGCCGAGGTCATCTTGTCCGGGCGCGGTCCAACGTAAGTGAGCAGAAAATATATTACCATTAATTACGTTCGAACGTGTAGGTCAGGGCCTAGCTCCCCGGCGGCGGTGGCGAGAAGCATCGCCATCGACATCGCACCGGCCGGCCGTTCTCCCAGCTAGATGATGACGCGTAGGTAAGCAACGCACGGACGGACACGACAAATCCAATTCCCGAACCGCACGTTCCCACACGACGGCGATAACGGTCGCGACGGTCGGCCGTTGTGCGTTTACATCGAAATCTCGTGAAATTCCGATACATCAGCCTAGCGAGCCAGACAAACCACGTTCAGAAGCGATGCGCGACACGGTAACGGCAAGCGACACCCATAAATTATTAGATTTTCCTCGTTTTTCCACACAAGTCGTGCTCGCGCGGCTCGGCGACGGGCAGTGTGAGTAAAGTGCTTGTTGTTAGGCCGCCAGATAGCTGCCGGTTTTTCGTTGTAAACACATTTCAAGCGGCTGCTAAGTGCTAGGTACGCCGCGCCGGAGCAATTCATACACGTAGTAGTTCAACGTTGTTGTCGCACGCTACCACCGAATTGTGCGGAAACCTGGTTTAACGACCGTATCAAGCGTCTTTTAGCACACTACAATAAAAAGATGATTTCTATTTCGATTTTCCGAGTCGTTGCGTGCCGTGTCGGGATGTTTTTAGCAGTGTCTACCTCACGAAAGGTTGAAGGTTGATTTGCGATTTGAGAAGGTGTGTCAATTCATATAAATAACATTCTGCTTGGAGCCACGTCATTGGTCATTTTTACATATTTTCATTCAACTAGTAGTAGTATGATGGAAAATTAAGCTGCCTATCTTGATACAGTGCCGGTGCTGTCTAGCTCCCAAGCGCCCCAAGTGGATTCATTAGCGCACGGTGTGCCAAAAACCGTTATTAACAAATAAAAATGTCCACCAATTTGGTACCCGTCATTCGCAAGATATACTATCCTAGTATCTACTCTGAAAATTTTAAAATCTTTCATCGAGGGAAATTGAAGTTTTTGTCATTTGAGCATATTGTGTTATTTCTATAGGATTTTCTTATATGAGTAAATATGCACATATCGTAGTTCTATGGCCATTTATAATTTCAACCCAAATAAACATTAGTTTTTTAAATACTATCCAACGTGTATGATATTTAGGCACAGTTTCTGCAAATTTGACAACATTTTGTTAAATTTCTTCCTCTGAGATTCCTCTCAAGTTACAGTTATTTGAATAATTTACTCTATTTCCCTATAATCGCTATAATCCAATTATTTCCATGCGACTATCAATCCCGTATATGTCATCAGAGCAAAAATGTTATCCTTTTCAGAAATTAGTATTTAATATGCGTGATTTCTGATCAGATTTGCGATAAGTTGCAACCATTCTATTGATGGGTTTGATAATCACAATGGTATGAGAGCTTAACTGCCCATAACTGCATAACAGTCACATTCGACAAAAGTAGGCATAGGAGAAAATGGAGTTTAAAGTTTGCAACATGTGCTAGTATGGAGACGAAACGAAATTTCAAAAATTTGTTAATAATTTAAAATTGATCCTTTTGCAATGAAATTTTCTACAGCTCTTCTTGTATGCTGAACAAATATAAAAAAAAAAATAATCACACCAAAATATGATTGATATCACGCTTTGACACTAGTGTCTATTTCCAGTGTGACTGTTATGCGGTTACATTTATAAATTTTAGCTAATGAGACAAAACGACTTGGTATTTGTTTCACATTTTGCAGAACAAACTTATAAAGTCCATTTGGGTGGATGAAAGTATTGATGAATGGGAGATGATCCCCGGTATTAACTCAATATTGGCAAAAAATGCAAATGTTACAATTATGCAGTTATGGGCAGTTAAGACGTTTGTAAAATAAATTTAAAAAGTGTATCTTTCGAGTATCTTCTTACGAGCTGGATCTGGGCTATGCAACGACTGAAATTTCATCAATGATAAGAAATCCTTGCGTACGTTTATATACGTACGATTTTATGTATAAATAAGTGATTTTTTATAAAGTTTAATAGATTATTATGTGTTATTAAGTTGTACTTGAAATGCTATGTAAATGCACAGTTTCTAATGATCGGAAGTTTAAAAGAAGTATTATATTCCGTTTACTGAACAAAAAGATAACTTTGAATTAGATACGATAAGAAGCACAATAGCTAATCATTTTGAAGTATAGGAAAATTAATATAAATTGTTTATGCAATGTTCAACCTAAATGTCAAACACAGGATTATATATAATGTTCCATATGTATTAGTCTGGGACACGGTTATATGGAGAAAAAAAGGTAAAACTCTCGTTCCTGTATACTTTTTGAGTGCCATTTTGCCCTCATATCAACTGTGCAAAATTTCAGCTCAATCAAAGAAACTATATTTTAGCGCCCGTCTTTTTTAAATGTTCATACTATTTAGTACACGCAGAAAAATGGCGCTTGTTTAAAACAATAAAACGCATGGTTGATTTTCAAACTGAGAATTTACTTATTCCAAAGTTATATTTAATTGTTTTCATTCAGAGTTTATTGATAAAAACAACCGATTACCATCATTTCATATAATGTCAAAAATTTCATTTGTTTCAACAAAATAAAAACCATAAACATGGTCCGAAAGCACTCACACATCTATAAAATGCTTACCCCAACATCGCCACAGCGAAGAAGGTGCAGCAAATCCATCACGCCAACTTCCAAGTGCAGCTTTGGCCGTGATGGATAACGCGCAGGTACTCACGACAGCATCCACAAAAAGTTGATCGGCTTCGCCTTTTTTCTCTTTTTCTAGTCGTTCTCCTCGCCATCCGCTTACCGACGATCTAAAAATAGATTTCCGAGCTGCCGCAGTTGCTGCCGTCACCAAAACAATCACATTCCGGGTTTGTTAGTGGCAAAAGTGCAGTCGTTTGAATCAATCAATTATTTCATGTTTAAAAAACCATATCTCTGTTTGTTTTAAGAAACTGTCAAAAATTTCAACAAATGAAAATATTTGTATTATCAAACAAATGGAACAGTTCAGTTTAAACTAGAAATCAGTTTGTCGCTATAGTAAACTGAAAAATCGGTTGATTTGAACTAGAATTTAATTGTGTTTACAATTTATTTTTCTGCGTGTATGAGAAGAATTTACTTCTTCAAAGAAAATCGCCGCTTGATCCCTAAAAATGAATGACGTGATCTCTGAAGAAAACTTCACGAGAATTTAGATCTCCGAAGACCGCTAAGCGATGTAATGTTCGTTAAAAAAAACATAAAGTCTTACCCGATCAATAACATGACGATATAATATTATTTATTGTTAATCCTTACATGTTAAACGGCGTTGCCATGCTATTCGGTTTTCAGTCAATATCTTTTTCCACATGCCTTAGATCGATTTGCGGTGTTCAGAGGGTTGATTCCTCGTCAAATTTCCTACAGAAATCATTCATCAATCTATTTTTTAGGGATTTCTTTGAAAAGGTGATTTTTCCCATAGTAAATTGTATGAAAACTTAAAACGGCTGGCGCTAAAATGTAGTTTCTCTGATCATGCTGAAATTTTGCACAGTTTATATGGGGCTAAAATGGAACTCAAAAAGTGTGCAGGAGTGAAATGTCTATTTCTACCCATGCTAATATATATTGATGTTGTTACAATTTCAAACACCTCATGGCAGTTGTTTAAGGGTGTAAATATGATAATCTCATAATCTCACTTAATTTTTGATAAATTGGAGTTGATACCCAATACCATAAGCTATAACTCCAATTATCTGATGGAATATTTTTTTTATTTTTATCCATGTTAAAGACACATTTTTATTACATTTATAGACTAAAAAATATTTTAAACATGTGGTAGAATTTCTTCCTAACACTTTTTCAAATTATTTTATAAATGTCTTAAACTCTTAAGCCGTGACTATCAAACCCAGCAATATAATGGTTTAAAATTTATCGCATATATGCCCAGCAATCACGTATATTCAATACAAATTGCTAAAAAAAATGTTTTGATGACGTATACGGGTTTGAAACTTATATGTAAGTAACTCAATTATAAGTAACATATTAGGGAATATGTTGGGATAACAGAGTAAACTATTCAAATTACTGTAACTTGTGATTTCTCTAACAAAATGTTGTCAAATTTTTAGAAACTATGCTTGGATATCATACATATTGATAATTATTTGAAACACTATTGTACACATATTTGTTGAAATCATAAATAGCCGTAGAACAACGATATGTACATATTTACTCATATATGGAAAATCTATATAAATAACGCAATATGCTCAAATGGCAAAAACTTCAATTTCCCTCGATGAATGATTTTCAAATTTTAAGAGTAGTTACTAGGATAGTATATCTTTCGAATGACGGGTGCCAAATTGGTAGACATTTTTATTTGTTAATAACGGTTTTTGGCACACCGTGTAGCGTATTTAGTTTTGCATCCTCATCACACACTATTGAAATATCTTACGCAAATCATGTTAAACTCCCTGATTCGCTGACATTTTTCTCTTACCACAAGCTCTACCGCAAACACTTACCTTCATCGACGCCCCGTTCGTCAACATCGTCGTGAGCTCTTCTGAGGAACTTCGCCTGTGCCGGCAGTAGGAACGCTCTTTTGCAAAATTCAATTTCAGACTCGATTTCCGTCTGGAGGAAACCGGAGAAAATTGTGTGTTGCTATCTTCAACTTCCATACACAATTCACAACTCCCGCAGACGACGACCCGTTGTCAGTTGAGTGGCTGTACCCCTTCTTCGACTACACAGGATGACAGCCGATTCTGCCGCTGTTGCTGCTACTACGGTGGTGGCATGGGAATGCATTCTCAATTCCATGTTCCAATTCATCCCAGGTCTTTTCCGCATCCACCTTCCAACATTCTGTAAATCCTCAAACCGAAGAGCTCGAAGGGGGAGCAAACGTCAAGATGTTTACCGAACGGTTAGTCAGGTGAATTGATTCCTGAAATGACGTGAGCACTCTCCAGCGCCCGAGTTGCTGGTTTGCTTATTGGCTATTCTCGATAAACCACATTGCACACATACACACGCTGCCTTCCCTTATATCCACACAGGACCTCGGACCCTTCTACGAACCCCTCTCGGTGGTCAGCTTGGCCTTGACGATGTGTGACTTGATGGCACTGGAGCTTACCCCGGCTCAGAACTAGGAGACAGGCTAAACCGACTGGACAGGCATTATTGGCGTAATAAATGGATGCTTGACATTGTGCCGACCGGCTCTTCAGTACTAGACGTGCTTATGTCACCTCATGTGGAAAATCATCTTCATTAATTTGGGTTTATATTTGCTCGTTACATTTGATCTGTGGACAACCGCAGAAGATGAACTACTCTGTGTCGTTCGTCTTGTGTCGTAAGGTCGTATGTGGTCAATTCATCTTAGGTACATTGAGTACAAATATTTGCTCTCAGCCAGTCAAAGGGCAGAGAAGCATGTCCGGCTAGGGCCGAGTGCTAGTTCCCATTTACGGAAGTTATTATGATTAAATTATGCAAAATGTTTCATCTTGACAGGAACAACCACATGGAAATGGTGATTCCTGATCCCGATAGAAGGTATACGAGGGTAAATTGAAACACAGGTTTTTGTATCAAAGTTTGTCACAAACTTGTTTCACTTTTTGCTTTTTTCCTAACGCCACAGTTTTGCTTGAGAGACGCTAGATACATAAACGATTTGAAAAATTCGTTTTACTTACTTCCAACTTCACAGAAAATTACATTACAGAAAATATACATATCTACCAAGGGGAACCTCTGCAAAACAGCTATCATTTGCATGAACTTGCCCAGAGGCACTGGATATTAGATCTGCCGTGGGCGAGCGATTGCATCATCACTTTCTCCCCCTTCGTTTCATCAATCTGAAATCTGACGTAGTGGACGTCATTCTCGACTAAAACCAAAACTCTTAAAATTCAAAATGCATCCCCATTGTACCTTACGAGGCAAGTGGTAAACATTTTCGTTCCTCCTAACTCCAAATATAGAATCGAAAATCATCCCAAAACTCTGTGGTCTGTCCATCATCCAAACAACTGTAATCCTTTCATAATAAAACAAACTTTCATAAACTCATCACAGAATGGAAAACTGTCAACCCACCGCCGTCCGTCGCCATGTGATGTGTGAACTGTGCTGTGCAGGATTCCTTCCGTGTTGGGATTTCTGGCTTCACAAAGTACGAAAACATTACTTCTGCTTGTCAGTCAGCTTTTCCCGTTTCTTTCATCATATTTACTGTCGGTTTTTTAGCTTTGGTGATGGGAAAACGGCGCTGAACTCTCCATGCCGCACTCCAGTCGGTGCATTGGTGGTGGCACTGATGTGTTGTCGTCATCATATCGTTATGAACCAGCAGCGCAGGACGACAGACATCTATCTAGGAAGTGGCCCGAGTCGGAGGACAACGAGTACAATAAAGCAAACGATAGGAATACATGCCCTGCCTGCCTGCTGTACTGGTTCGGTTGCTCCTTAGCGTATGGTACGAGTTGGATTTGACGACGAGGGGATGTAGATGTAGTAAACACATATCGTCACGTCGTCGTCTCAACAGCTCTCTTTGTGACGTCGTCGTCCTTTTTTCTATGGTGGTTCACAATAAACACATACACTTCAGTTTTGACGCGTGCTTTGCTCTGCGGTGCCCACTTCATCACATTTCGCATTTCTGGTTCGGATTGGATTCGGAAAAGTGAAGAGCGAGTTTTGGGTTTGATGAATGCTTTAATAAGGACTGCAATGATTAATGTTCGCCCATAACAAGAATCTAAAACAGACGTTGTTTTGATGGGACTCCGACATTTTTGTGTTGATCTGACCTTGAGGCCTTCTCTCCAGCTTGGACGGCTTCTCTCCAGAAGCTTGGAAGGCTTCTCTCCAGAAGCTTGGAAGGCTTCTCTCCAGAAGCTTGGAAGGCTTCTCTCCAGAAGCTTAGAAGGCTTCTCTTCAGTAGCTTGAAAAGTTTCTCTCCAGAAGCTTGGAAAGCTTCTCTCCGGAAGCTTGGAAAGCTTCTCTCCAGAAGCTTGGAAAGCTTCTCTCCAGAGCTATGAAGGCTTCTCTCTAAAAGCTTGGAGGGATTCTCTCCAGATGCTTGGAAAGCAGGCCTGGTAGCGAGTCACTATTTAGTGACTTGGTCACTATTTTCGGGTAAGTCACTAAAAAGTCACTATTTTCAAGATGTTTTAACTAAAGTCACTTTTTCTGTTGAAAAGTCACTATTTTCAACTATTTTTAATGTTTTGGGGCAAATGAAAATCTAGTTAGTGAGAAAAATAATATTATAAGTGATAAAAAGTGCAAATCACGCATTCTGTTACTGGAGACAATTATATTATATGTTTGTGCTAGCAAATTCATCAAACGCCTATGTATTGTTAAATTAAGTTATGTGTGTTTATTAGAGAGATTTTTAGTCCGAAACTGTTTCATCTGTTCAGTCAAAGCATTGTCTTTTTGCACAATATTCATGCGACTATATTAGAAAGCATTCTTTTCTATTGAAGTTTTTGTTAATTTTACAGTAAAGTGATGAATGTTTTGAACTATTACCGAAACAAATAATGGTAAAAATTTTCAATAAATTTGTAATGGCATCCTCGGAAATAAAAAGTAGAATATTTTTATTAAGTAAATTAGGAATTTGAGGAAATGTTTTCCAGGATACGGTGAGAACCTGCAGGCCTCGAGTTATGCACCTGTCAATTTCTGTATGAATTCATGCAAGATTTGGTGAAAATCACTGAACATAACTTGTAAAATTTCATCTTTAGCAAAAGCTTTTGTTGATTTTCTGATGGATTTTCTCAGAAATGTTTTAAATGTTTACGTTATCTAATACTATATAACGTCTGTCACAATTGTCATCAATTTCTGTTTAATGTCCAACTTCTTATAATTTTAAAGAATTGTGAGATATTCTTGCATAAATTTGCCCACACATTGTCTATGCATTTGTTTATCTATAAATTAATAAAAAAAATCATCAAATTAATTGTCCAGAAATTTTCAAAAGAAATTTCGTATCCGAAGCTTTGTCATTCCCTACCACGAAAATATTGAAAATTTGGCAATTTTTTGCCATTTTTTCATAAGGTCTAAAGGAAATAAATGCAATTATTTTCATAGAGATCTATTTAGGAATATGTTCCATAAACCTCTGAGTATTTCATCTCAAATTCTACAAGATAATATCAGCTTTAACTAAAAAAGTACCAGGAATTTCCATCAATGTTTCCCCATTGAGGTTCTACTGGAACCGATTTAAGAGAAGAGGTGCCCACATCCATTTTCGTTCATTACCTTATTGTCCATTTAGTTCTTCACAATATCTGCTAACAATTGTGGACACATGCATCTTTTATATTTTTTTGGTGGAGAAGGTTTTGTGGTACCCCAAGGTTTTCTGAATTAACTTCGGCTCAGAATGTTTGGCAACTAATCATATTTTTTGACAAAAGTCACTATTTAGTCACTTTTTTGCAATTTGGAAGTCACTATTTGGTCACTATTTTCGTGAACTTGGTCACTAAAATAACTATTTCAACCATCAGTCTTTGCTACCAGCCCTGGGAAAGCTTTTCTCCAGAAGCTTGGAAGGCTTCTCTCTTAAAACATGGAAAGCTTATTTCCAGAAGCTTAGAAGGCTTCTCTCCAGAAGCTTGGAAAGCTTCTCTTGGAAGGCTTCTATCCAGAAGCTTGGAAGGCTTCTCTGTGGAAGCTTATAAAGCTTCTCTCCCAAGGCTTGGAAAGATTCTTCCCAGAAGCATGGAATGCTTCTTCCCAGAAGCTTGGAAGGCTTCTTCCCAGAAGCTTGGAAGGCTTCTTCCCAGAAGCTTGGAAGGCTTCTTCCCAGAAGCTTGGAAGGCTTCTTCCCAGAAGCTTGGAAGGCTTCTTCCCAGAAGCTTGGAAGGCTTCTTCCCAGAAGCTTGGAAGGCTTCTTCCCAGAAGCTTGGAAGGCTTCTTCCCAGAAGCTTGGAAGGTTTCTTCCCAGAAGCTTGGAAGGCTTCTTCCCAGAAGCTTGGAAGGCTTCTTCCCAGAAGCTTGGAAGGCTTCTTCCCAGAAGCTTGGAAGGCTTCTCTCCAGAAGCTTGGAAGGCTTCTCTCCAGAAGCTTGGAAGGCTTCTCTCCAGAAGCTTGGAAGGCTTCTCTCCAGAAGCTTGGAAGGCTTCTCTCCAGAAGCTGGAGAATTCCTCTCCAGAAGCTGGAGAAGCTTCTCTCCAGAAGCTACAGAAGCTTCTGTCCAGAAGCTGGAGCAGCTTCTCTCCAGAAGCTGGAGAAGTTTCTCTACAGAAGCTGGAGAAGTTTCTCTCCAGAAGCTGAAAAAGCTTCTCTCCAGAAGCTGAAAAAGCTTCTCTACAGAAGCTGAAGAAGTTTCTCTCCATAAGTTGGAGAAGTTTCCCTCCAGAAGCTTGGAAGGCTTCTCTCTGGAGCTGGAGAAACTTCCCTCCAGTAGCTTGTAAATTTTCTCTCCAGAAGCTTGGCAAGCTTCTCTCCAAATGCTTGCAAAGCTTCTCTCCAGAAACATGAGAAGCTTCTTTCCAGAAGCTTGAGAAGCTTCTCTTCAGAAATTTGAAAAGCTTCTCACCAGAAGCTTGGAAAATTTCTCTTAAGAAGTTTGAGCACCTTCTCTCCAGAAACATGAAATGATTCTTTCCAGAAACTTGGAAAGCTTTTTTTCAGAAGCTTGGGAAACTTATCTTTAATAACTTGGAAGGCTTCTCTAGAAGCTGGAGAAGCTTCTCTCTAGAATCTTGTAAAGCTTTTCTCCAGCAGTTTGTAAATCTTCCTTCCAGAAGCTCACAAGCTTCTCTTCAAAGGCTTTAAAATTTCTTTCAAATAGCTTGAATAGCATCTCTTCAGTAGTCCGAATAGCTTTGTTATAGAAGCTTGAAATGTGAAGCGAGGATTTATTTTTTTCATGCAAGCGTGTACCACCCTTATGCTCATAAATAGGTGAGCTCGTTTCATGGTATTGTGTTATTGTAAAAACTTTCAAATCAAAGCTGTTAAATGATTATGTTGAAATACTTCTCCGCAATTCTACAAGTCTCACAAAAATCGAACATCAAGCTCTCCAAGTGATTGTGATACAAGTACGAACCACTCCAGAATATGTCCTTCCCTGCTTCAAAATCCAGACGTGTCAATTAACGCACTACAAAGAACGATATCCAAATAAACCTCCTTCCACACTGCAGTCTCCGCCCTTAAAGAAAAGTAAAAACGCAGTAAAGGGTGAAAACAATGAGACAAAATTCACTTTCATATTCCTCCACGCCGCACAGCCCCCTACCGAAACTGAATGCCCCTCCGTCCATAATCCACTAGTAAAAACAAAAAGCTCCCTCGAAACACTTGAAAGCATCTGTGCAGCAGCAGTAGCCAGGCGGAGGCCTGGCAGTTATTATGCGAAATGACGAAACAGGAAAAAATCCCACCGTTAGTAATGGAAATACAAGACACAGAAGAGAAAAAAATACGCGATTCCGTGCGTTTCATATCTTTGCACGGAAAAAAAGGAAACCCCTGAAAAATACATTCCTCGGTGCCTGCAGGAGCTCGTTTCGGTGATGTATGCAGCCACACAATCCATCGTCGCGCCATCGTCGTCGTTTAGTTTGGGGACGAAACCATACGGTTCTAGCTTGGTCTTGGTGTTTGGTTCAGCGGCTCACTAACTCATAACTTGATGCGGTAGGGTGGACCAATATAAAATTCAAAACTTTAGTCACCGCCACACGTCACATTGCAGAATTACGGCAGCAGAGTTGTTGTGTAAATGATAAATATGTCTTTTAAGCATTTTTTTAGATCTGGAGCCAATGAACTTCTCTTGTTTCTTAAAGGAAAAAAAAATTAACCTAGATTTGCATGATTTTAACTATGTGTGTTGTAAGATAAAAAATGATGTGCAAGTTAATTAACAAAAGAAAAATACCATAAAATTCTTTAGTTACTGAAATGTTATGCCGAAAAAAGTGAACCTTAAATCAATTAATATGTTATATTAACGCTCCGAACGGATTTTCCTATTCCGCATTTGTAAGGTTCTATCTATTCCTAGATTTATTCAAACACATTTGCGTGTTGTAATGACCGCTCTAACTCGTTCAGCAGAATACCCGCTTCGGCACTCATTCGAAGAGGGTATTATTCTTAGTTTCATCGAAAAATCGGTACAAGACTAAAAATGTGTTTGGATCAATAGAATTTGTAAGGTTCTATTGAAGGAAAAGGAAAATCCTTAGGTACGTCCATGAACCAGTGTTTTTAAGTTAAGAATTTTTCAGCACATCTTTGACGAGCTAACATTTTCACAAGACCAGTTTCGTTCTATCTTGACCCACTCTAACGATGCACTCCGATTTTCCGGCGTAACGAGAGCTCGCCTCAGACGACTATCAACGCAAGGACGAGAACGAGAGCAGCGATCATCAGGTATCAGGTATCAGAAGGCCGGCTCCAGAGGCACGTTATCCTCCATTTGGGACATTTGTACCATCGCCATACATATGAGCCTATTTCATCATTTACCTGAGGGAGAATGGGACAAGGGATGGGAATTGGGAAAGGGAAAGGTGATGAAATAGGAAGGGGTGCCCTAGAAGAGGGAATGAACGCATAAGCGCAACGAGAGCTCATAGCTCATACCACAACGGGGTTAATCAGTGCCCTGAAAAGGACACTGTAAAACGCATAAGCGTAAAAAGAGCCTATAGCTCATTGGAGGCAGCTTGCGACGTCATGCGACTTTCAATATGACATAGAAAGGCACGTCATCAAAAGCATCCTCAATATTCAAGAAATCACCCAAGCAAAAACTACGTTTGAGCGAGTGCTTTCTTGAAAACGTATACAACTTTGTGTAAAAGAGTCACTGTGGACATCCCAAATTGGGAGACATGTGAGTTCACATGAACAGGCATGTTAGCCAAACGAATATCACAGATGTGATAATCGACAATGCGTTTCGAGCATTTCAGAAAGAACGACGTAACCAGATAAATCTGGAACTTATTCCTTCTTTTTACAACGCGCGCACCCTTTCGGGATAAAACTACAGAGTAATTTCACGCCATGAAAATACCCAATAGAAAACTACAAGAGTTCAAAACATGTTTGAAAAACTCAAATCCCTCTGGAGAAAAATAGGACAAAGCCCCATTTGCTGCAGGAGATTTGAAGTAAGCAGAGCTTTTTAGTGCCCACTAAATCGATTCTATAGCTACAATCCTCGGGGTAGAAGCTAAAGATTCGTAGCTATACAAAAGACTGGTTTATCCGAAGACATTTAGAACTTGAACAGGTCCGAGTTCCATTCAGGAATACCTCTTTCGGTCCGCACAGACCGCAGAGGACAAGCTTCTTTCAAAGCAGTAGCTATGGTATACCACAATGAAGGGCGTTATAATAACAAAACCATAATGAAACTCTCTTGGAGCAGCAATGGCAGCGAGTTATCCATAAAATGTGATCGCAACCAATTATTACAGGTTCCCTAGCTTGTTGAGCAGGGACGCCTGAATACGCAAAGTTTGCGAAGGAACACTCCAAAGTGCAAAAAGATCAAATGGAGAGTCCTCATCTGACACATGCCAATCAGCCAGCCAACTGACAAATTCTGCTCATGCAGAGTTGGGTTAGGTGCAATTCTATGTTAAGTTAACCATGAACTGTACTACCTAAGTATTCCATCAAAGTGAAGCATCTCAAATCAATGTTTGAGCTACTTCAGATGCCAAATATCAGCGAAAAGATGCTGAAAACAAGAGCTTACTTGAAGGCATCCATAAGGAAAGGTTGAAACATACTGTTAACGTTATTCTAAAATATAGCATGCTCGAGGCACGACAGTTCATCTATAATGAAAAAAGCAAAGCTGGGTTCACAAGGTAACCTATACAGAAGTTACCCTACGAAATTGAACTTTTTGAAGTAGATCCACTTGGGCTACATACGCTTTTTACGCTGAAAATTGATCTGAGGTTTCCTTGTCGTAGCCACTACCCAAACTAGACAGGATTACACTCTTCACAATCACAGCACAAAAAGGAAACATCAACGACCAACCAAATCGGTGTTAATTGAAAAACGCCAATGGCGAAAACGCATTAAGCGAACCCATATAGGCAGTAATGTAAGCTAATTAACAACATTTGAATAACCCCGCCCTTATTTAGCCTCAAATTTGAGACTTAAGAAGGGCAACTGATTATCTCAGAGAAACGCAAGGTCCACTGCACCATTGCTCCGGTTAGCGCAGTAAGGGCGTAATACTGTGGAGGACGCCCTAATTCTCCACAGGCTCCGTTTGTGGTTAGGTTTTTATTAGACCCCCCTAACCATTCATTCTTTGGCACGGTAAGCATGAAGCCGCATAACACTATGAATTAGGGGTCACCTGTTTAGTGGACTCTTACCACTGGATCAGGCGGTCCGTAGTGTTATTCTTAGCTGATTGAGATAACCGCTACCGACACTACACAGCTATCTAGGCTGATCGGGAAAAGAAGTTAACATTGATGGTCAACTTCCAAACGAACCCGAACAGCCGGCAGATCTTTGACGAGCTAACATTTTCACAAGACCAGTTTCGTTCTATCTTGACCCACTCTAACGATGCACTCCGATTTTCCGGCGTAACGAGAGCTCGCCTCAGACGACTATCAACGCAAGGACGAGAACGAGAGCAGCGATCATGGTAATGGTTTCTCCTGAGCACTGCATTTTAGGAATATCTTTTCATGAGAATGACGACGACCATGACGACAATAGCTTGTGCAGGGAAGATTGAGGAGGCTCTTTACTTCCTCATTTTTTTTTTCACTGACTGTGTTGAGCTGTCGTGCGAGTTCTGGTTCTGGGCTCACGTATTATTCCTTTTGACTGACGGTGTTCTTTTACTGGGTAGCACCACCACCGTTACCAGTGGTGGTGGTGGCAGTTGCAGATTTCTTGCACTGGATTTCTGCTTTTTTGTTTCTGGTTATTGCCGGGAGAGAATGGGAAGCACTCATGAAGCCAATGTTACTGCTTGTACAGTGTGCACACACGTGATGATACATTGCCGAGAGTTTGGGTGCGGGACAGGGCGCGTTGTTGAGTGTAAAAAGGGTTTTCCAGCTCTCTAAGCTGTGGAAGGGTTCATTTTTTTTTCGCTGGGCAACGTTAAGTGGTAATTTTCCTGATTAATATCCATGGCTTTGAGGGCGTAGACGTGACGTTCAATCTAAATGCTGAACACGGGGTGTGTAAACGCGCAATACTAATGAGGTTCTTTTCTCTTTTTTCTCGTTTTAGGTAAGCTTCAATAGAACTACCGTGGGCTGGTGTGAAAGCGATCACTTCTGGTAATGAAGAACTACTGTTTTCGGATTGGTAAATTTATCTTTAAAAATGAAAAACTGCGCCCTTTAGTATCAAGAAATAACAGATAATTTGCAGTCGTTGTTTCGGTAGAATTTGTGTCAAGTTAGTGTAGTATGAAAATTGTCATTTATGCTTAAAAAAAAAACAAGTAATATTTATGCTGATTTAACAGAATCAGAGTAATTAGGACACAGTCCCAAGCACCTTTTTAAAAGCTCCTGCCAATTAAAACCGTAAAAATGCAAAGGTATAGTTCATCCTTAGTAAAAATGGATATCGCACTATCACAGATCTTTTACCTTCCGATGATCGTAAGGACGTGGCCAGTGCAGTTATCGACTTTTTAAGATTTGTATTCCTTGATGCATACCTTGACGATGATAAATGAAGCCAATTTCAGGCTCAAGTGTGCTGTGAAAAATGCACTGGCCATGGCGTGGGTCCATTCTCATTACTCCAACCCAGGTAATGAGAAAGCGGACCTTCAGGCATGGTGACGTTTATGGAACTGGCTGGTTACAATTGGGCTCCAGAGTGCTTTATTTCTCGCAGCTGATGTACAAGATTACAGCACACAAGTTAGAAAGAAACATTTCTTTGTCCAGCACAACATCCAAAAGTGGATTTCTCCCATTTGACAACATAATGCAGAAAAATGACCAACTCAGTCCAGATTTATGACAGAATTTCATCTCTCCGCTAAGCCAATAAATCCAATTCGCTCTAGGGAGCAGCTCCGTAATCGAATAGGGCAACCAATATAATTTGGACCCCCATATATTTTGGACCCTCTGTGTCCTTTTACCACAACTTACACAGGTTTAATGATGAGATGACGAAATTTTTTATAATCATTCGCTAAATAAGATCGCTCTGCACGGGCAGCAATCATTTCCTCACTGGAAATATCCTTATTTGCCTTGACATTATTTTTTACCAAGCTCATCATCCGTGCGAGTGTCGCATCATGTTTACAAAAAGAGACTGCGGTGCTGAGGAAACTTGCAGATGTAAACAAAAACATTTATCATTCTAGCGCATTAAATTCGCAAAGTTCGTCTAATCAGCCTTTGTCAATTAAGTAATTAGGATGTGATCCAGCATATTCAAGCGGCAAATTCTTCCAAAATAGTTTCAAACGAGTTTAAACACCGGGTGTCCAAAATATATACTGAAGAGGGTCCAACATATATTGGGGTGTCCAAAACAGTGAAAACTGATGCTTCAAAAATCAGTTATTTTCATCAAATTTTCAGCCAGAAATGACCTTGTGGGTATTTTAACGGACAGTGGAGGCTTTTACAAACATACCAACATCATCATTATGTGTAAATACCCTCTAAATCTGTTTGATTTTGAATTAAATTCAAACCAATGTCCTCTAGGGGTCCAAAATTCAACCGTTACCCTATGTGCCATCAATACGTTGCGTCGCGACGCTGCGTAACGGAAGGTGAGAGGCCTCGGTTCTAAAAACCACCGACCACAGCATAAATAACCCCTCATTGGCAGACCCGCTGCTGATGGTACAGCGCAGCAGTGCTGGTAGCAGGGTAACCGGCAATGCACATTCATCTTTGGCCAGCCGAGCAGGTTGGGACGACTGTCGGATGGCGAGTAACGCTAAGCCAGGCGACACAAATCTAACCAACATTAGATAACATGCGAAGAGTCGTGCATACTAGGAACCTACTATTCCAAACAACATGAAGGTTTACACTCTTCCGAGGTTCACGAGGATTCTATGAAGTATTTTTTTTGGGCAAAATTGATCGTGGCTATACCTTAGCATCTGAACAATTTTACCAACGCATAGTGTAAAAAGTTTGTGTAATTCTCCTACAATTAATAGAACCTTTCTCGCTGTGTTGATGATCCGCAGGTGCCGTTAGTCAGTATAGAGATGGAGAAGGGTTTGATGATGCATTGGATCGCCCACTGCAGATTATTTACACCACTGCGACTGTATGAGCTGTAGATATTGATTATAACTCGAACACGTACACGGAACGAATAGCCCGAAAGTGTATCAGACGGCGTTACCTTTTACAACTCGATTGTTTAAAATATTGCATAGTTAATTTGTGTGACCTTTTGATTTGTATAACGAGCCCTAAAGATGGTCCAATAGCCGGACCGAAACGTTGGCGGTGATAAACATGTTAATCAGCGCGATTTGTTAGCCTAAAACCCGAAATTTCCAGAACGTTTTCCAACATTTACTTCAGATTTTTTTCCAGAATTGCTCGCGGGTTCAACCGAGGAGTTGTTCAAGAATTCCAAGATTTTTCCTGGAATTTCTATGATATATTTCCTGGAATTCCTTTACAAATTATTTTCAGTAATTCATACAAAGATTACCCAAGCATTTTTTTTTTCAATTCCTATTTGGATTCTCTCAAGAATTTTTAATATTTTTTTCAAAAAGTTTTTCCAGAAATTTCTCAATTCGGCAATTTTTACCGAATATGGTTGCAATTACTAATTCAAGGATCAGCTTCCATATCATGTAAAAGTATTGTAAAAGAACTACAATTTGCTTAAAATAATAAGATTAACTAATTGTCCCTCGAATTCTGTTTTCGTCTCGTCCACGTCTATTTCGGGTACAACCTGAATTAAATTTCCGGTACACTTATTACGTGACACTATAAGTACCTTAGGATGATCAAAATTTATGATGTGTTATGTGTATTCGGTGTTTATTTGAAAAGTAGGTCAAATTCTTCGCAATCTAAATCAAAGTGTGTTCAAAGTGTTCAAAGTACTTTTGAGCCGAAAGCTTTCAAATTAGGGATGTAGCTTTATGACAATGACCAAATTATTTGAATTAACAGTTTTGCCCACCCGATCTCAATACGTCATCTTCTTCTTCTTTTCTTCTCCTTTATGGCTCTTCGTCCGCACTGGGACTTGGCCTGCCTCGCTTCAACTTAGTGTTTTTTGAGCACTTCCACAGTTATTAATTGAAGGGCCTTCTTTGCCTGCCATTGCATGAATTTGTATATTGTGAGGCAAGTACAATGATACACTATGCCCAGGGAGCATGAGCATGAGCATAGATGACCGCACAATTCGTAGTTGCTACTCCGCGATTGACCAGAACAATCAAAATTGCACAAGGAACCAATGAATAGGGCTTAGGACTAGCTTACTATTCTCAATGTGCACAGTTCGAGAGCTCTCAACTTTAATAGGGTCAATAACGGCGCCGGCCACGTCCTTACGGTCATCGAGGATGGGAGGGAATGTTAGTAAGACAAACGTTGTTATAAAGATCGCTGCATCTCCACATTTGTCTCAGGAAGGATTTTTTTGTTAGTAGGGTAAGGTACATTGTCAGTCCGGGAGTCACCTATGGTTGGTGATATGATTTGACAATGGATCAATACACAAACCGCCGTTAACAACCGACCACTTTTCGACGCAAAAACTAGCCAAAAAGAAAATTCTATCGCGCGTCTCCACTCCACAAGGGAGCAGAAACCATTAGTCTATTCCACACAGAAATACACTGAACGCGACTCACTTGTCAGCGCCCGGATTGTTTTCGACCGGCGAGCCCGAACTAACACTTTTCACTCTTTTGTGTAAATGCAAAAAATGAAAGAAAATAAACTAAAAGTGTATTGGGAACTAGCGCGACGGGAAGCGAAAAATTCGGAACCGACTCGATCCACGACGCGTCCACCGCACACTCACCGCCGCCGAAATGCTCACTTCGGAATACAAATACGCTTACACTCCGAACCCGCACGACGAAATCCACAATGATACACTATGCCCAGGGAGTCGAGAAAATTTTCCCTACCGGAACAGGAATCGAACCCGCCGTCTCCGGATTGGCGATCCATAGCCTTAACCGCTAGGCTAACTGGAGACCCCAGTTGACAACGTGTTGTTTACATTTGACCGACGGAAAAAAGTGATTATTTAATTAAAGGAGTAGCTTTTGCAGTGGAATCCATCTTTGAAGTGCAACACAGCTTTTGTGAGGGGTGATGTGAATTGAAGGTTAGTCCAACAAATAAATCTGGCGAAGTGAAACTTTAACACAATTCGGCTAGCTGTTGCTTTGGTTCGGTTGACTTCGTCTAACGCAAAACGAGAAAAAATATCAGGCCGTAAGTGGAGGGAAATTGAAACGTGAAATTTTGCGTAATTTTGCGATTTCCAGTGCTTGGGTTGCTTGGCTATTGATAGTCTACATCTTTTTGCTTTCGTCTTCCGTCTTCCGTGCATATGACGAAGTAGATTTCTACCCAAGGATATTGATTTTATGATTCCCTCCTAAATGTCTGAGCATTACAGAATTCCTTCGAGAGTTTCTAAAAAAAAATCCGCCAAACATTCCTCAAAGAATACCTTCCGATCTTCTTCCAAGTATTTTTCAAAGGATTTCTATAGGAATGCCTCCAAGGATACTCGTTATAGTTGACCGAATAGTTGGTCAAAGATTTCTCAAAAAACTCCACGAAATTCTTCCAAAGTTATTTCAGTAATTTCTCTATAACTTACTTCAGAAATTCCTAAAATATTATATGTACAGGCTTGCTTTTTGAAGACTCCTTCAGAAATTCTTCATCCACGATATATTTTCAAGGATTCATCAAAAAAAATCTCTAAATACTCCTTACAAAATAATAATAATAAAAAAAGAATTTACCGCAAATAATTCTTTTGTAGATTTTCATGAAGAGTCCTCTATTTTTTCCGAGAAGTCCTTCGAAAATAGGACCTTTACTTCAAGGATTCTCTTCAAATTTCTCCTTGAGAAGTAGGGTAATTTGCCAATTGTTGCACGGCTAAAAATTCGTGCAACAATTGGCAAATTACCCTACATCCTAGAATTCCTTTTAAAGTATGTGCTAAGAGTCCTTCAAGGATTTTTATTTCAGAAATTACTCCAAGGATTCCTGTAAGGAGTTCTTTCATAAATTCCAATTCAAGAACGGCTCCTTTATACATTCCTCTGAGAATTCATTCTGAAGTTTCTCTAAAAATTTATCCGAAGATTCCTTCAGAATTTCCTTCAGAATTTTTGTCGTGGATTCTTCCATGTATTCCCCCAGAAATTCCTCCGCAGATTTCTCCATAAATTCTTCTCAGAAATCTCCCAAAAGTTTCTCTACAAATCCTCCTGACGAAAAATCTTTTTCAGAAATTATTCCGCAAATTCTTCCATTAATTTCTTCAAGGAACCTGCCTGAAGGTCCTCTGTGGATGTCTCGAGAAATCTTTCAAAACTTTCCCAAGGATTTCATCAAAATTCACACCGATGACTGATCCTTTGTTGTGAAGAATTAGCATTTGTTAGAATTCACGAATAAAAAGAAACTAAAAAAAACTGATGCTCTGAGAATTCCTCCATAAATTCTTCCAAGGGTTCTTCCAGAATCTCTTTCAAGGATTTTGTCAAAGGATGCATCGGTCAAAGGTCTCTTCCATGAATTCCTTCAAAGCTTCCTCTCATGAAATTCTTTTTTTTTAAGGATTCCTCCAGAAATTCTTCTTCTGATGTTCGCTCCAAGAATACCTTCAAAGATGACATTGCGATTTCCTCTGAGAATTCCCCCGTAAATTCCTCCAAGGATATTACCTGATTAATAAAATTTTTGGCGGATTTTCTAAAAAAAAAACAAATAACATCTGTGGGAACCATTGAACAAAATAGTAATAGGGCACTTCTCGCCGTGTTTGCTAAGATATTTTTTTCTAAATCTTCGAAGTTTCGTGGCCTTGTTAATTACGATTCGGACACATTTCATCAGTTCGCCAGCTCAGCTCTGGTTTGATTGAGTTCAATTCCAAGACTCTTTCTGGGATTTCCAGGGAGTTTCTTATGAGACTCTTCTTGGAAGATTACTTAAGATGCCTTCAGAAGTTCCTTCTTCCAAGAATTTGTTTTGAGATTCTCATACAGTTTCCTTCCTTGAGATTCCAGATGTTCTTCCTAGGATTCCCCCAGGTGTTCCTTTACGTGTTCCTACCATTGATTTTTTTTTTCTGCGGTTTCAACAGGATTTTCTGCTGAGATTGCACCAGGAGTTCTTTTTGAGTTTCTTCCAAGAAATTCATAATAAGTTCTTCTGGGATTCCTCAAAAATTTCTTTCCTGGATTGCTTCAGCAATTGATGCCGGAATTCCTTCAGGAGCTCCATCCAGAATTCTTGCAGGGATTCCCTCTGGGATTACTCCGGAACAGGGACTTCTTCTGAGATTTTTCCTAGAATCTCCTTCAGAATTCCTCTGGGAATTTCTTCTCATTTTGAATTCCTTTGTGAACTCCTGGAGTTCCTCTGCTAACTCCTTGCGGGAATCCTCCAAAATCTTCTCCTGGTATTTTTTCAATTAATTTTTCCGGAATCCTTCCAAGAACTTATTCCGAGATTCTTGCAGGAACTAGTTCAGGGATTGCTTTAAGAATTCTTTCCGGGATTCCTTCTGGAATTTCGTCCGAGATTCATCAAACCACCTCTGCCGAGATCCAGGAAATTGATCCCTTGCTTCAGGAGTTGATTCTGAAATTCCTAAAGGAACTCCATCCAAATTCTTGTAGGGTTTCTTTGTGAGATTCCTCTGGTTATTCCTTTCATCCCGGAACAGGAACTTTTTCTGGGATTCTTCCAAGAACCTTCTCCGGAATTCTCCCAAGAACCTCCTCCGGAATTCCTCCAGGATCTTCTTCCAGGTTGCTTTTGGGAGCTCTTTCCGGTATTCTTCCGGGATCTTTTCCTGGGTTTTATCCGGGAACTTTTTCCTAGACCCTTCGGGAATTGTTTCCGTAATTCATGAACTCCTTCCTGGATTGCTTTAGGACTCCTCTATGAACTCCTTACCGGAACTTCTCGCAGGAACTACTTGCAGTGATTGCTTTAAGAATTCCTTCCGGGATTTCTTCTGGAGTTCCTCCAAGATTTCTTCAAGAAATCTTTCCGAGTTTCCTCAAAGAACTTCTTCCGGAATTCAGGAAAGTTCCTTCCTGGATTGCTTCGGCAATTGATTCCGGAATTTCTTCAGGAACTCCATCTAAAATTCTTGCAGAGATTACTTATGGGGATCCTCCGGTAATTCCTTCCATCCAGGAACAGGAACTTCCAAGATTCCAGGGATTCTTCCAAGAACCTGCTCCGGAACTCCCTCTGGGGTTCCTGCGGGAACTTCGTCCGGAAATCCTCTGGAAACTTTTCCGAGATTCTTTCAGAAATTGTTTCCGGTATTTATTCATAAACACCTTTCCGGGTTCCTCTAGGATCTCATTCAGGGATTTTTTTGGGAACTCCTTCTGCAATTCCTCTGGGAACTCATTCCGAGTATCCTTCAAAAACTTCTTGTATTTTTCCAAGATCTTCTTCGGGATTCATCCAAGAACTTCTTCCGGGATTCTTGCAGGAAATACTTCCGAGATTCCTTCAAGAATTCCTTCCAAAGAACCTCTTCCAGGATTCTGCCAAAGAACCTCTTCCAGGATTCTACCTTTTTCTAAGGTTCCACCTAGAACTTTTTTCGGGATTATTTTAGAAACTGCTTCCGATTTTTTTTTCAGGAACTCCATCTAGGATTCCTCTAGGAACTTTTTCATGGATTTCTCCAGGAGTTTCTTCTAGATTTGCTGCAGATCCTTTTCGAATTCCTCCGGAAAACCTTTCCCAGATGTTCCTGACAATCCTGTTGGAATCTATTACAGAAATCCACCAAGAGCTTTTGTGGCATTCTTCTTGGAAGAGTTCAAGAAGTTACTTACGAAGGTCCTACAAAAGTTTCAAGAAGAATCCCTCCATCCGTATGGATGAGAACTGATACCTGACAGTAGGTCGGCTCTAGAGGCACGTTCTTCTCCATTCGGGAAATTTGTGCCATCGCCATGAACACGAGCCTTATCATCATTTACCTGACGGAGAAGGGAAGGAAAAAGGATAGGGCATGGGAAAGGACAGGTAAGGGAATAGGATCGTCATACTCGCAAAAGCATACCACAATGGGTTCACATAGCGTCCTGAAAAGGACACTCTAATAACGCATAAGCGTACCACAATGGGTTCAAACAGCGCCCTGAGAAGGGCACTGTGATAACGCATGAAGCGAAAGAGAGCCTATAGCTCTTTACCACAGCGGGTCAAGAACAACAGAACGTCCTGAAGATTCAGGTTTCTGAAGTCAGTTTCCTTAAGGCGAAACTGGAAGCATTTCCTCATTTTTTGGTTCTTGATTTTTTATTAAATAACGCAGCAATATTTTCAAAATCGGTTTTCGTGCACATATAGAGTATGGATCAGGGTATCTTCTGATTTTTTTACGCGGTAGAAACTGTTTTTCGTTTTTGCAGAACTATTTTTGAACAAAATTTCACTAAAAAATGGTTTCTGCAAAAACGAAAAATATTTTCTGCCACGTAAAAAAATCAGAAGATACCCTGATCCATACTCTACATGTGCACGAAAACCGATTTTGAAAATATTGCTTCGTTATTTAATGAAAAATCGAAAACCAAAAAATGAGGAAATGCTTCCAGTTTCGCCTTAATAAGTGTTTCCCGAGTACTCGGAAACCCAATTGCGCAAAAACTGGACAGTTACATATTAAATGATACGAAGTTCCATAATCGAATTCACAGCTATCATAGGCAAATGAATCAGCTTGCTGAATATTCGCCATGTGATAACTGAGTCGGCAGTGGCCAGTCAATGCTTTGATCAGCATGCTGCAATTCTGCTTTGACAGATTTGTTAGATACTTTTCCACCCCTAGAGATGGCTCTGTACAATACAATTTTGTTTGACGACATGACTCCAAACTATTCCAGTATTGTTTGTGCTGAGTGGCAGCCCATGTGTCAATCTGAAGCTTCACCCAACACTTGGATACCGGAAAAGTTGGCTCAGGGTCAATGAAGTCATGTGATGCTCCAGTGCGAGCTAACTCATCAGCCAATTCATTTCCAGCGATGGAAGAATGGCCAGGTACCCATACAAGGTTAACAGCGTTTGCTGAATTCAGCTCCTCGATTTGAGTTCGACAAGCGATAACTTTCTTCGACCTGGAGTTGGCCGAAACAAGTTCTTCAATAGCAGCCTGGCTATCTGAACAGAAGTATATTACTTTGCCCATTACGTGCTGCTGAAGTGCTGATTGCACTCCGCACATAAGAGCAAAGATTTCGGCCTGAAAAACGGTGCAGTGTCTACCAAGCGAGTAAGACTGATACAGCCTTAGCTCACGAGAATAAACACCAGCACCTGCTCGAATTTCGAGAAGGGAGCCATCAGTGTAACATACGATGCCGTCTGAAATACTTCTCTCCAGATAACCAGATGTCCACTCTTCCCGGGAAGGGAATTTCGTGGAAAATGTCCTATATGGAAAATCACAAGCAATTGTAAGATCACTTGGAGCAAGGACAACTTTGTCCCAATTCACCAAAGGTGGACACAACGAGGTGTGTGTTGAACTGCGGTTCACAGGAGTTTCCTCTAATAAACCGAGTACCCATAGACGGTAAGTGCATAAAGTGCATCTTGTTTGAGATGAATGTGTAGTGGGGCAACGTCAAAGAGCACTTCGAGCGCTGCCGTAGGAGTTGAAGAGGACGCTCCAGACATCGCATCCTCCAGGCATCCTTTGGAGATGGCCTAATTTTGATTGGACTGTTCTCACTTCGCCCTTTTGCCACCACACCAGACATCCATAAGCCAATATTGGACGAACAACAGTTGTGTAAATCCATTTGATATACTTGGGTTTTAGACCCCAAGTTGTACCAAAGGTTCGCCGGCATTGCCCGAAGGCCATACAAGCTTTTTTTGATTCTGAACTCAACATGAGGTGTCCAGGAAAGCTTGGAATCAAGAATGACTCCAACGTACTTTACCTCTTCAGTCACATTGATTTCAGAATCAAAGAGACGTAAAGGTCGAACACCCTTACGGTTTCGATTTTTCGTGAAAAGAACAATAGATGTTTTACTCGGATTTACCGAAAGGCCATATTGGCGACACCAACCCTCAACTACCTGAGGAGCGTTTTGCATCAGGTCGAAAAGGGTGTTGATGCACATACCGACTAACAATGTTAGGTAGTCGTCGGCAAAACCATAAGTAGGAAAACCGCTATTATTGAGTTGCCTCAATAGCGTATCTGCTACGAGATTCCACAAAAGTGGCGATAAGACTCCCCCTTGGGGGCATCCACAAACACTCAATTTCCTATTGGTTGATTTTCGACCGTCTTGATAATTTATGGGATTTTTCGGCGCTATATCGGTCTTCGGGTTTCTTTAAAAACAACCGGTTAGGTTAAAAGCCGACGTTTCGAATGTTTATTCATTCATCCTCAGGGCAAACTACAAATTTCACATTTAGTCACTTATTAACATATAACATACAGATTATACAAATTACTTACACCAAACAGTTATTTCTATGTCAAGTGGTTTTTGAACATTGATTTTGGAACGGCTGACAAAATTACACTGCAATATTTAAACAAAAATTCGGACATAGTGACTAAATTCATTTGAATGGGTCTAACATTTAACGTAGCACAAACTTACACAGCTTTCACCCGCGCACATCCAAACGGTTATGAATCAAAATGTTTCAAATGAGAGATATCAAAACCCATATGGAACGGACAAGGAGAGATAACAGAGAACATAAAACATAGAGAGTGAGATATTATCTATTATCGCTCTTCGTCCGCGATTGAGTGCAGGAAACCCGAATAAACTACATTCAAATTGCTCGTGTCGGTTCTGAAATTTACCGTTGTGTTGTCACAAAAGATGTGACACATTTCGAGTATTTGAAGCGCTTGTAGCCGGTTGTCCTGTTCTACGATCTTTGTTTTCGACAGATCGAAACGATGATCGTTCTCAATCGCATGTACCATTAAAGCCGTCTTTTTGAATTCTTCCTCCCTCTCATTCGCCTCGAGTGGATCAGAAGACTTCAGCTCTGTATACCGATTGATGAGTGATCGGTGTCCAGAGAGGCGGTTTTTTAGTTGCTGTGTTGTCAAGCCAATGTAGGAAGCGTCGCAGTCAATGCAGGGGATGCGATAAATCACATTCCGTTGCTCCAACTGTGGCGTCTTATCTTTTAGCTTGGAAAACAACAACCTATTGGTTTTGACGCATTTGAAACTTAGTGTGATGCTGGGAAAGTTTCTTTTAATAACTTTCGCAAGAGCCGGAGTAAGGTTATCAACGTGATGGAGAGATCGATATGTTTTTGGTTCAGGATTAGTATTGCCACTATCATTAGGTACATTGGTGCTTCGGTTGATAAATCGGTTTACAAGCCGATTTATCAACGCACTCGGATAGTTATTGTTGAGCAAATACTCCCTTACCAAATCCTTCTTCTCGTTTTCTGATCTGCATGTCGACAGCCGAAACACTCTCCCAATGAAACCGGTGGCCGTGTTTAATTTTTGTGTGAGTGGGTGAAACGAGAAATAATTCAAAATGCGTCCCGACGCAACAGGCTTTTTGTACCAGTCCGTGGTGATCGTCTGTTGTTCTGTGCGTATAAGCAACATGTCAAGGTACGCAAGCTTATTATTCTCTTCAATTTCACACGTGAATTGAATATGTGGATTAAACCCGTTAAGAGAATTCTTCACATGTTCAATCTTTTCGATTGGGAGAGCGGTAATGAGGTCGTCGACAAACTTTTTCAGAAACGGGATGGGTATATCGATCGCACCGAGCACGTGATCGAGTAGCGTTTCCATCACCAGATCTGCAAGCGCAGGAGACAATGGGTTGCCCATTGCCGTGCCTGCTTTCTGACGATAGAAACTGCTGCGGTGCACGAAATAGCTGGAGGAGAGATTAAAATTTATCAATTCAACGAACATATCCACATTCTTTATGGTGGTGTTTTTCTCGATCAGACTCCAATTATTTCGTACCGCTTCGATTGCGATGTCTCGCGGAATACATGTAAACAAACTTACTACGTCAAACGATACCAATACATAGCCCGGGGGCAAAGTGACGTTGTTTATAAATGTGCAAAATTCGTAGGAATTTTGCACATTGTATTTGGTTTGGTCTATCGAGTGGCGTAGAATGTCTGCGAGATATTTTGAGAGATCATACGTTGGGCAATTTATACACGATAGTATGACTCTCAGCGGACTGTCCGGCTTGTGTATTTTGGGAAGCCCATAGATTGAGAACGATCATCGTTTCGATCTGTCGAAAACAAAGATCGTAGAACAGGACAACCGGCTACAAGCGCTTCAAATACTCGAAATGTGTCACATCTTTTGTGACAACACAACGGTAAATTTCAGAACCGACACGAGCAATTTGAATGTAGTTTATTCGGGTTTCCTGCACTCAATCGCGGACGAAGGGCGATAATAGATAATATCTCACTCTCTACAGGGGATAGACAAAATGATCGGGACAGGCAAAATTTTCACTTTTCAAAAAATGTTCAACTAGCTGTAACTTTTCGAAAAGTGCATCGAATATTCTCAAATTTTTACTGTAAGTTCATCAACTAGTTGTTCATCAGTGGTCCAAATTTGAAAAAGATCGGGCTATTCTCCACGAAGTTATAAAGATTCTTGAAAAAGGTAAAATTATCCGATAGCCAACTTTGAGCTGTTATATCTCCGAATTCAATGAACTGATTTCAATGATTTTTTGACCATTCATGACTTATATATTGAACTCTAAAAAACGTTTGACTTAACTTGAAATTTTTAACAAGAGAAAAAGTTCTAGCGATTTCATTTATTTCACGATTTTTTCGTAAATTGAACTATTTTTAATATGCATCCCATTACTTTCTCAATTTATTGTCGGCTACGTTGTTACTTTCCTTCAAAACACATTTATATATAAGTCATTTAGAGGGAATTTAAATGAACTATAATTTGCATCTTGAATTTTGAAACGATGTTGAAGTTTTGGATAATTTGGTGTTTTATTAGGAAAATAATCTAACCGTTGTAATTTTCTTTCATGTTAAGAATTTTAAGTTAAGTCAAAAGTTTTTCATAGTTCATTATGTAAGTCATAATTGGTCAAAATTTCATTTCATTCGGTTCATTGAATCCGGAGATATAACAGCTCAAAGTTGGCTATCGGATAAATATACCTTTTTCTTAGAATCTTTGTAACTTGATACAGAATAGCCCGATCTTTTTCAAAATTGGACCACTAATACACAACTAAATGATCAACTTACAGTAAAAATTTGAGAATATTTGATGAACTTTTCGAAAAGTTACAGCTACTTGAAAATTTTTTGAGAGGTGAAAATTTTGCCTGTCCCGATCATTTTGTCTATCCCCTGTATGTTTTATGTTCTCTGTTATCTCTCCTTGTCCGTTCCATATGGGTTTTGATATCTCTCATTTGAAACATTTTGATTCATAACCGTTTGGATGTGCGCGGGTGAAAGCTGTGTAAGTTTGTGCTACGTTAAATGTTAGACCCATTCAAATGAATTTAGTCACTATGTCCGAATTTTTGTTTAAATATTGCAGTGTAATTTTGTCAGCCGTTCCAAAATCAATGTTCAAAAACCACTTGACATAGAAATAACTGTTTGGTGTAAGTAATTTGTATAATCTGTATGTTATATGTTAATAAGTGACTAAATGTGAAATTTGTAGTTTGCCCTGAGGATGAATGAATAAACATTCGAAACGTCGGCTTTTAACCTAACCGGTTGTTTTTAAAGAAACCCGAAGACCGATATAGCGCCGAAAAATCCCATAAATTATCAAGACGGTCGAAAATCAACCAATATCAACAATGGCGTCAACGAACAGCAGCGCTACAACTTTCTACAACAGTCTTCCACCATCGCAACGCTCTCTCTACAAGCAGTACGCACGAACGGTCAACAAGCTATGTGCTCAACGGTCGAGGAAAGAGTTCCTACGACAGTGCCGTCGTCACGGTGTACGACCAGCGCACATACAAAACACCTTCCGATGCACCCATGGTTTGCTAGAGGATGCCAGCCCATACCGAAACAAATTGGAAAAAGCTATGGAGCAGTTCACGCGCACAATTCTCAACACCGAGATAAAAGACAGCTACTACAAAATACAGCAGCTGGAAAGAGCCATGTCCATCCTCACCAGCCAAATCACTCAGGTAACCCCGTCGCACATCTACACTACATTTTTTCAACACCAAGAATCTTTCTCCAAAAAACACGAACGCCTTTCAAAGGTTAGAACCGAGAGAAAAATTCAACGGCTACTTGAGAGAGTTGAAATTGAAAACACAATCAATTTCACCCCGAACGATGCTTGGATACGGAACACCACTAATGTGGAAGTTCCCAATGAAACCAAAATTTTACTAGGATACGGTCCCAAGTTTGCATTGCCGGTGGAAAATAATCAAGAAATTCCATATTTCAAGATTATTGCAGACTTGGAATCTATCCTTAAACTAGAGCCGGATCCCATTCTCCAAGCGGCCCACCGAAACCAGTTCACCAACATCTTGCAAAACTACGTGAACAAGAGAAAAGGTACACATTTCAATACTACCTCTAAATGTGTCGATCACTTTATGATTGAAGCGCTTAACACAAGTAAGAAGTTCATACGTGATCATCCAGACGTGTATATTGTACCGGCTGACAAGGGGAATAAAACTGTCATCATGATGAGAGATGAGTATGAAGAGAAAATGCAAACTCTTGTCAGCGATGTCAATACATACGAAAGGATCGATACGGACTGGACGAACAAAATACAAGCACAAAACAACAAGCTTGTGAATAAGCTGTTCAATCACAAAATGATCGACCAACAAACCAGGTCTCGGTTGGTCTCTTACCATGCGACTTGTCCGAAAATCTATGGGCTTCCCAAAATACACAAGCCGGACAGTCCGCTGAGAGTCATACTATCGTGTATAAATTGCCCAACGTATGATCTCTCAAAATATCTCGCAGACATTCTACGCCACTCGATAGACCAAACCAAATACAATGTGCAAAATTCCTACGAATTTTGCACATTTATAAACAACGTCACTTTGCCCCCGGGCTATGTATTGGTATCGTTTGACGTAGTAAGTTTGTTTACATGTATTCCGCGAGACATCGCAATCGAAGCGGTACGAAATAATTGGAGTCTGATCGAGAAAAACACCACCATAAAGAATAAGGATATGTTCGTTGAATTGATAAATTTTAATCTCTCCTCCAGCTATTTCGTGCACCGCAGCAGTTTCTATCGTCAGAAAGCAGGCACGGCAATGGGCAACCCATTGTCTCCTGCGCTTGCAGATCTGGTGATGGAAACGCTACTCGATCACGTGCTCGGTGCGATCGATATACCCATCCCGTTTCTGAAAAAGTTTGTCGACGACCTCATTACCGCTCTCCCAATCGAAAAGATTGAACATGTGAAGAATTCTCTTAACGGGTTTAATCCACATATTCAATTCACGTGTGAAATTGAAGAGAATAATAAGCTTGCGTACCTTGACATGTTGCTTATACGCACAGAACAACAGACGATCACCACGGACTGGTACAAAAAGCCTGTTGCGTCGGGACGCATTTTGAATTATTTCTCGTTTCACCCACTCACACAAAAATTAAACACGGCCACCGGTTTCATTGGGAGAGTGTTTCGGCTGTCGACATGCAGATCACAAAACGAGAAGAAGGATTTGGTAAGGGAGTATTTGCTCAACAATAACTATCCGAGTGCGTTGATAAATCGGCTTGTAAACCGATTTATCAACCGAAGCACCAATGTACCTTATGATAGTGGCAATACTAATCCTGAACCAAAAACATATCGATCTCTCCATCACGTTGATAACCTTACTCCGGCTCTTGCGAAAGTTATTAAAAGAAACTTTCCCAGCATCACACTAAGTTTCAAATGCGTCAAAACCAATAGGTTGTTGTTTTCCAAGCTAAAAGATAAGACGCCACAGTTGGAGCAACGGAATGTGATTTATCGCATCCCCTGCATTGACTGCGACGCTTCCTACATTGGCTTGACAACACAGCAACTAAAAAACCGCCTCTCTGGACACCGATCACTCATCAATCGGTATACAGAGCTGAAGTCTTCTGATCCACTCGAGGCGAATGAGAGGGAGGAAGAATTCAAAAAGACGGCTTTAATGGTACATGCGATTGAGAACGATCATCGTTTCGATCTGTCGAAAACAAAGATCGTAGAACAGGACAACCGGCTACAAGCGCTTCAAATACTCGAAATGTGTCACATCTTTTGTGACAACACAACGGTAAATTTCAGAACCGACACGAGCAATTTGAATGTAGTTTATTCGGGTTTCCTGCACTCAATCGCGGACGAAGGGCGATAATAGATAATATCTCACTCTCTATGTTTTATGTTCTCTGTTATCTCTCCTTGTCCGTTCCATATGGGTTTTGATATCTCTCATTTGAAACATTTTGATTCATAACCGTTTGGATGTGCGCGGGTGAAAGCTGTGTAAGTTTGTGCTACGTTAAATGTTAGACCCATTCAAATGAATTTAGTCACTATGTCCGAATTTTTGTTTAAATATTGCAGTGTAATTTTGTCAGCCGTTCCAAAATCAATGTTCAAAAACCACTTGACATAGAAATAACTGTTTGGTGTAAGTAATTTGTATAATCTGTATGTTATATGTTAATAAGTGACTAAATGTGAAATTTGTAGTTTGCCCTGAGGATGAATGAATAAACATTCGAAACGTCGGCTTTTAACCTAACCGGTTGTTTTTAAAGAAACCCGAAGACCGATATAGCGCCGAAAAATCCCATAAACTCAATTTCCTAATCGCCGCTTGACGCAATGTCGAGAAGAGATGTCGGTTTTTGAGCATTTGGTGAATCCAATTGGAAATCATTGGAGATATACCATGACCCCGTGCGGCTTCCAATATGGCATCGAAAGGCACGTTGTCAAAGGCACCCTCGATATCTAAAAAAAACACCCAAGCAGGATTGCTTTTGAGCGAATGCCTTCTCGATATCGTAAACAACTTTGTGTAAAAGAGTCACAGTGGACTTTCCAGATTGGTAAGCATGTTGGTTCACATGAAGAGGCACATTGGCCAGATGAACATCACGGATGTGATGATCGACTATGCGTTCTAAGCATTTCAGAAGAAAAGAGGTCAAACTGATAGGTCTGAAGCTCTTTGCTTCTTCATACGACGCGCGTTAACCAATGGTTAACCTAGTGAACTTGGATTGGAAAGGTTACTTAGGTGGCCCGGTGAAAGATCTTTGCCATAACATAGTAGATGTCAATTACCTAGTCGAGTCCTTGTGATATGCTTTCCGACTGTACAGCACTCTGATCTTTTCATTTATATTGATATTCTATAAGGTCGTTTTTTTAAACTAGGTATATCCATGCTTCAATTTTCAAGTGATCTTATAACCATTCATGGTGCAATGGTGTACAGAAAAAGCAATGACTATTCTACACAAGTGCAGAGAGCTCCGCGTGCAGAAGCTGTTGTGGATACCGGATTGCAACAATCCACGCGGATGGCCCTATTCCTATTGCTGTTTTCGACCGAACCCAGCAAGCAGACAACATACGGTCCAGTGCACCGTTATCCGAAGTAGATGTTGGTATTCACGGTTTTGCCGCGTCGTATTTTTTCCTTCCCTTACGGTTCACAACGAGCATGCATTCCTTCTGCAGCAACAGCACAGCCCAAGCTCAATCGTCGTCGCTGTGGTCGTCGGAGCAAGTGCCTTTATCAGTAGCGACGGCAGACCATCATCCTGCAACCAACCGACCAAGCAAGCAGTCCAGCTGTTTTGTGGGTTGCAATTCTAGTTTTGGCCTTAACTAGAATCTATTTATATGGGAAGAACAGCTCACGACTTCTTGATTTCCACGCGACAACTATGTACTGCGACGGCGGCGGTGGCGGCGGCGATGGAATGTTGAACTGAGTTTTTCTTCTCGTGCTGCTGCTCGTCGTGGTTAAAATAACTCTTCTTGACTAAATGGGCAGCAGCCTCAGCAAGTCGTCGCGGCGGTGATAACTGATTGTGGGGATTCTTCGACTGTATGATTGCTCCGAAGACAAGTGAGTCGAAGATTTATGATAACGCGTCTCCGCATGCAACAACTCGGGGTAGACATTAGACAGTTGACAAACGGAATTGTGTGATTGCGGTTTAAATAATTAGAGGTGGTGAAGCGGTTAACTCGCCAAATCCGGTTTTGGTTCTGTGTGTGTGTATGCCAGGAAGGAAGATCAATTGTAGCGTAGAAATAAACTGGTTCACCACTGGAACGGATCTAGGGCAATGATGATTATTGGCAGTATGTATCTAGCAAGTAGATTACGTGCTAGGGAATATAGGCATTGAAACAGTTATGATGCAATGTGCACGATGCATTTAAAGTGGGCTGGTTTCTAGTTAAGGCGACGGTGATTTCTTCAGATGAAAAATAGCCATTACAGTTAGCAACAGGTGTCACGCTCTTAATGATGCACCTCAAGATCTGTACTTATGTCTTAAGATTTATGGGTTTCAGATTGAAACATAGTTCTAGGTATTGGATACATAGCTGCTCACGCGTAGCAATCAAATCTATCGTTTTTTTTGCATTTGGGCATTTGGGCAAGCTGCGAATAATCGTAATACTTGAATCACTCCAGCTCATATGAAAGCAATTTCCCTCCAATTAAAAAATACTCATGTTAATAAACCCTCTTCACAACCCAATCGGTGCTCTTCTCAAGCACACAAATTGCGCTCGAAAGCAAACCACACAAAAATTATACCAATTTCGAAATCCCTTCCGTCGCTTGATTGTGTCCCTTCATGACCATCGTCACCGTTCGCCGCGCCGCGCCGCCGTCGAGTCGTTAGAAGCAATCAAAAGTTGCCATCAAGGAGCACGACGAAATGGGGTACAAACACTACACAAACAGTCCCCACGGTGCACATATGCAGATTGCATCACCTATGTAGCTATAGGTCGGTAGAAGAGCCACATGTGCAGACCAGACTGCGTCCTTCCCAGTCCGAACCGAATACGGGGTAAAGCTAGCAGAGCACTTCTAGTTGGTTTGCCTTTGGAAAGAGGTTTCCCCATGCGGACGAATGCGCCTACAATTCGGAAACTCGATTTCGTTTCGGAACTTGTCGGTACTTTCCTTGGTGCATCGATACCTTTGGAACTGACGAGAAAAAAAAAAAGAAAACAATAACAAGCCCTTTACTGCCTGCCTCAATCCAATCCAAAAGCAAAAGTTGCTGGTCCCTTGAAATGTGCCAATTTTGAGCTGGCGAGTGATGTCGGAGTACCCGGGTAGAAGTGAATGACGAACTAGGAACACAATGCAATGGAAAGTAATTTTGGCAGTCACATTACTGTACCGTATTGTTGAGTAACAAATATTCAAATCTGGATAAGATTGAAATAATCTACTTCGCGCTAATTCCCGTCATCTCAGACGGAAAATACCCAATCACTACAGATATTCCAAGGGATGCCAGATGATTTTTTGAAAAAATCTGTATCACTCTTTTCAAAAATCTGTATCCCGTATAAAATTTGGGAGAAAAATCTGTATCCCATACAACAATAAAATGGCCCCTCTGGCTCAAAAATCTGTATTTAATATAAAACGAAATGTGTACGGGTGCTCAAAAATCTGTATAATACAGATATATCTGTATATATGGCATCCCTGATTCCAACTTACCTTCGCCAATGGCTCATCAGATGGAAGCAAAAAGATGTAGACTATCAATTACCAGCCCGTATAGCACTGAAAATCGAATATCTTCGCGAAATTATACGCTCCAATTTCACTCTACTTACGAGCTGACAGTTTTTCTCGTTTTGCGTACGACAAAGGCAACCATGTGTGCGTGGATTTTCTGCATACGAAACATCGCATTTCACACCCACAGAGAAAAATGTCTTCGTTGCACTGTGAAGGCGCATTATGATCTGGTGGACAAAAATATCAATTTAAATAGTTTGGCCGTTTTTCTAAAGTTACATACAGGGGATAGACAAAATGATCGGGACAGGCAAAATTTTCCCTTCTCAAACAAATTTCAAATGGCTGTAACTTTATGAAAAGTGCATCGAATATTCTCAATTTTTTACTGTAAGTTGAACTATTTGTGTATCAAAGGACAAAATTTGAAAAAGATCGGGCTATACTGCACGAAGTTATGAGCATTTTAGAAAAAGGTAGAATTACCCGATAGCCAACTTTGAGATGTTATATCTCCGGATTCAATGAACCGAATGCAATGAAATTTTGACCATTTATGACTTATATAATGAGCTTTGAAAAACTTTTGACATAACTTAAAATTCTTAACACGGAAGAAAATTATAACAATTAGATTATTTTTCTTATAAAACACATTTTTTTTAAATTCCAACATCGTTTCAAAATTCAAGATGCTAATAATAGTTCATTTAAATTTCCTGTGATTGTCTTGAATACAGATATGCTTTGCCGGAAAGTAACAACATAGGCTGCAATTCATTGAAAAAGTAATGGGATGCATATTAAAAATAGACCAATTTACTAAGAAATCATAATATTATTGAAATCGCTATAACTTTTTCTCTTGTTAATAATTTCAAGTTGAGTCAAACGTTTTTCAGAGCTCATTATGTAAGTCATAAATGGACATTTTTTTTGCAATCGGTTCATTGAATCCGGAGATATAACAGCTCAAAGTTGGCTATCGGATAATTCTTCCTTTTTCTAAAATTCTTATAACTTCGTGCAGTATAGCCCAATCTTTTCCGAATTTTGTCCACTGATACACTGACTAGTTGATTAACTTACAGTGAAAATTTGAGAATATTTGATGCACTTTTCGAAAAGTTACAGTCAATTGGACAGTTTTTGAAAAATGAAAATTTTGCCTATCCCGATCATTTTGTCTATCCCCTGTACAACTCAATTTGAAAGCTTTCTGTACGAAAGTAAAGCACACAGTAAAACACATGATTTGATTTGGATTGCGAAGAATTTTACCGACTTTTTTAATGAACACGTACTGTCTAAACATAATTTTTGACTATCCTATATGCCACAGTGTCAGGTATAAAGTGTGCCGGGAATTGAATTCAGGTTGATGCCGAAGTAGACGTGGACTAGACGGAAACAAAAATCGAGGGATAATTATTCAATCTCATTATTTGAGGGAAATTGCAGATTTTACATTTGTTTACGTGTTATGAAAACTAATTTATGATTTATTAATTGATACTAAATTGGCCATGAGGCGTTGGGCGAGGGGCAAGAGTAAACTCGATCATTATTGGTCGGTGCTTAGCTAGACGGGAATACGATTTAAACCCTATTCAGTCTCAAACGACACATTTACAGATTTTCGTTTTTTAATACAAAATGGTCAACTAAGACAGATTGGAAATGTATTTATTTTTTTATATCGATTTCTTTACCCCTATAAAAATATTACTATCGGCATCTTAATGTTGTTCAAAGTTTCCACTTCCATATAGGAAATTTAAACTATACTATACTTTGTTGATTGATTATCTTGATCTTCAGCATAGCAGTATCCTAAACAAAGATAACCATAGAGTTTATGTTTATTTCAAATACATCGACGCTTGGTATTAGTTGGACATTATTATCCTAGTAGTTATATAGGCGTATTATTCTGAAGCGAACGATCACTTCGACATCTGGTGGCAGGTATGAGAACCCTTTGAAAAGAGCGACTCTGTCAAAAAGTGACATGGCGCAGCTGAAGTTTTTAGAGAAGGAGAAAAAAAATATAATGTTTCTCCGAGGATTCTTCCAGAACATCTTTCAAAGATTCATCCGGAAGATGTGGCCAAAGAATCCATATTTCTAAATATTCTTCCAAAAATATCTCCAAACATTTTTACATAATATGCTATTCTAAGTTTATTCCTAAGATACCCAAAATTCTGCCTTCAGAGTAAGACGGACTTGGTGGTCTAGTGGCTACCGCTTCTGATTAAGGTCCTGGGTTCAATCCCTGGCCCGTCATTTTCTTTCTACTTTGTATCTTTCTATCCTCTTTCTCTATATTCTCTTCTCTATGGTCCACTGCACAAGTTGGTGCTGGATTGCTTGCTCTCACGGGAAATTCGACATTTGAGCGGTGCCGACACCGCTCAAGCGTCGAATTTCGTGTGAGAGTGGGCGGGCCAGTATAAATTCGAGCAGTTATCCATATATAGGGTCTGGGACCATTTGGGCAGGAGCACCTATTTTGGGCACTTGCTGCTATAACTCAGTCAATTTCAAACCGATTGGCTTGAATTTTGAAACATGGCTAGCTACTGTGCCTAGCTGATCGTGTCTCAAAAATCAAGCCAATCGGTTCAAAATTGACTGAGTTATAGCAGCAAGTGCCCAAAATAGGTGCTCCTGCCCAAATGGTCCCAGACCCTACACAGCAAAAAAATATGAAAATTAAACAGCACGTAAATTGAAGATCAACTGAAATTTGCGGCAGAAAAATGTAAATCACCAACATTTAACGTCAGACGAGCAGCCCGCTGCTGTCAGTCATGTCATGTCATGTCAGCCACTCTCCGTCATCAGCTAAACGAACGGCTGCTCGCAGCTGTGGCGGTTTCCTCGTTGTCTCTCTCAGTACTCTCTGCAGCAGCCGGAGCATGTCGGGAATGCGTGCATTATGGTAGAAGCAGTTTAACTTTGACTGTCTCCTTTTCAACAAACTGAGATAGCCGAGAGAGCTTGGGCGTGCTACTCACACCCCAAGGACCTGAGTTCAATTCTCGCTCACAGCTCAATATTTCTTTATATTTTCTAACATATATCTGCAATGTAATTTTAAGATTGCACAAAAATTTCCATCATATATGACGGGGTCCTTTTGTTACATTCGATCCGTCATAAATTTACAGGTTTTTTTCGAACTGTGTACAACTCATGTATATTCATATGTTTATAGCTATCGCTTCTATAGAACTATAAACGGTTGAAGAGCCATTTCCCTTGCTTCCAACTTCCACCGTACAGTGTCAATCGATCAGATAACATCTACAAGTTGTGCAATCAAGCGAACTGTGCCGCTTTAGCTTCATAGTAATAATCGCACTAATCTATCACCTTACGACTGGCATCCACGCACCAATGTGTGAACCCTCTGCCAACCATATCTCACCAATACTTCGAAATCCGCATGACTTTGTGCAGACGCAGATGTATATTCGGTCTGAAGTGGATACAAACGATTCATCATTTCCTTGCCCTTCCCCACATTGACCTGCAACCTGACGTGGCAGGCGCCATTGTCGCCTAAAAATAGAAGATCACCTACGCTCACACACTGCAGATGTCTGCTTGTTCCCGGCAGATAATCTCATTGGTTCCTTGTGTGAGTGTAGCTGGCGATACTGGAGTAGCATCTACGGACGGTCAATCAAGCTCAAGTTCAAGATTCCCAAAATCCTGCCTTCAGAATTATCTCTAGGAATTTTTCAAAGTATTTCTCTAGGAATTCGGCAAAGACTTTTTTCAGTAATTTCTCCTACACTTTTTCAGAAATTTCTCCAATATTATACATGATTGTTTTTGAGGACTCCATCAGAGACTCTTCATTCACGCTAGATTTCTCTGAGTATCCCCAAAAAAATGTTGGTAAAGGTATCGTGCAAATAATTCCTGCGAAAATTTCTTCGCGAAGTCTTCCTTTTTTTTAGAAGTCCTTCAAAAACAAGAAATTTTCTCCCGAGGATTCCTCTTCAATATTCTCTTTGAGGTGTGTGCATTAGGGTGGCCCACACTTATATAAAAAACAAAAAATCGAAAAGTGCCAAGTCTTACTTCCTAAATCAGTTGTTTTGGACTCCCAGAAGCTACGTTCAAAATTTGAGCAAAATCGTTTGATCCTAAGGGGGTGCTCAAAACGCTTGAAGTTTGTATGGGAAAATTTGGCCAAATGTATGCAGAAATTTAAAGTTTTCGAATTTTGCTGCTAGGTGGCGCTGTAAGCGTTCAATAATCAAACCCCTTGGTATTATTGTAGGTGACTATATGCCAAACAACTTTGTCTAAGACCGCAAAGTGATCCAACGTCTGTGAAAAAAGTTATACCCTAGGAAAAGTGAGGATAAAGTTTATTGATATTTTTCCAATACATGTAAACTGCCGTTCTACGCCCGATTGTCCCATGTTATATGGGATTCCCATATAACATGGGACAAGCGTACGTAGAACGGCAGTAAAGGAATAATATCAATAATGAAATCTCAATACTTTGCCTCACTTTGCCTAGGGAAGAACTTTTTTCACAGCCGTCGGATCATTTCGCGGTCTTCGACAAAGTTCTCTGGCATATAGTCACCTACAATAATACCAAAGGGTTTGATTATTGAATGCTTACAGCGCCACCTAGCGGCAAAATTCGAAAATTTCTGCATACATTTGGCCTAGTTTTCCCATACAAACTTCAAGCGTTTTGAGCGCCCCCTTAGGCTCAACCGATTTTGCTCAAATTTTGAACGTAGCTTCTGAGAGTCCAAAACAACTGATTTAGGAGGTAAGACTAGGTATTTTTCGAAATTTTTGTTTTTCATATAAGTGTGGAACGTCCCTCCCCTCATAAGAGTCTACGTAGTTTATGGACAGGCCCTAAGAGAAATGTCGTGAAAATTCCCTTACGTAAAAAATGAACAGCCCCCTAGTAGGGTTAAGGTACCCAAGTAACACACTTGTCACCGAAGAGTCACGGCGCGGCGGCGCAGGTTTTTGTTGTGCAGAAGTCACTGTGACTTACTTCTAGCAAGTAAGTGTTTATTTGTTAGAAGTAAGTCACAGTGACTTCTGCGTAACAAAAACCTGCGCCGCCGTGACTCTTCGGTGACAAGTGTGTTACTTGGGGTACTTCCAAGAGTGGTAGGGATCAAAAGCGTTACATGGGGCTTCAGGAGTGTTTTCTGGTGGCTTCGGATGATCCCATGGTATCATGTGCGTTACAGAGGCTCCAAGGGGGTTTCACGGAGTTTTCGGAAGCATTTCAAGAAATTTCCGGGTATTTTCAGAGGGCTCCGGTGGTTTTACAGGTCGGTGGTATCGGAGGTTCTCTAGTGCGTTACAGGGGATCCGAGATGGTTTCAGGGGATTTACATGGGATCCGAGGGGATTTCAGGAGGTTTTCAGAAGCATTTCAGGAAATTTTTGACGATTTTAATGGTTTTCGGAGGAGTTGGGGTACAAGGGAATCTCAGGTGGTTTTCGATGGCTATTCAGGAAATTCCAGAGGATTTTCAAAGGCGTTACCTGGGCGTTTTCAAGGGCTTAGGAAGGGGTCAAGTGTGTTACAAGGGATTCGATTTAGATGATTTCGAGTGGATTTCGAAAGCGACACAGAAGCGTTTTCGGAGGATTCAGAAGTTCTCATGTGCGTTACAGGAGGTCCGAGGTGGTTTCAGGGGGTTTTCGGTGGCATTTCAGGAAGGTTCACACGATTTTAAGGGGTTTCGGAGTCTTAGGGGGTTTTCGGTGGCATTTCAGGAAATTTCAGAGGTTTTTCAGAGCCTTCACGGGGGGCTTTTTGGGGGCTTAGAAGAGTCTCAGGTGCGTTACTAGGGATTCGCTTCAGAGGGTTTTGGAGGTTTCCAGTGGTTACAGGGGTTTCATGTGCGTTACAGGGGATGTGGTTTCAGAGGTTTTCTGAGTCATTTTAGGAAGTTTCGGACGATTTTCAGAGGCATTTTAAGGGATTTCTGAGGGTCTCAGGGGCGTTACAGGAGGTTTTGAGGAGGTTTGTTGGGGCTGCAGTTTTTGAAAATACATTTAGAATCACTGCTCTGAAGTGAGCTTCAGTGGGATTTCAAAGGCATTTCAAAAGGAGTGCAAAATGTTCCAGACTGTTTACGCTTGTACATGTACATCCGAGGACTCGAGGAAGCTCTTGAAAATTCTTAAACAAACGTTGAACTCACAACTCCACCACTTGATTCTAATGGTTTCAAGGGGGAGGGCGTTTGGTAAGAGCAATTGACGAAAAATTGCAAGTACCGGGGCTAATCGAACCTATGACTATCCACTTATAAAGCGAACGTGTGACCACTCCTCGAAGGGTAAGGCTTTTTGAAAATTAGAATTATATAACATCTAACATATTTCCTTGATGAATATTACTCTCAGTGTATTTTTTTTTTCTAGAAGTCCTTCGAATATCCTCATACATTTTCGAAGACATCATTTCAATCCAACAAACCGTTTTCGAGTTATAATTTTTTGAAGAAGAAAATTTATTTTCTTTTATACGCCCTTTTCAAAAGTGAGGTGAAAAATATGGTAAAACAAATAAAATGAAAAGCATTTTTAGATTGGAGATCACGCGACTCGTGCTTTGAACTGGAAATGCTCTATGTTACAGTGTCCTTAATGGTGAAGTTCGAGAAGATAGACTAGATTGGTGAGCCCGTTTCATATATTTTATACCTATTGTTATTACAACAAATTGTAAAGATCGTGTTATTTTGTTATACAGCAAAGTTTGGTATTTTTCAAATTCTTACCCGGGATAATCTCGCTATCCCCTCGCGTGTTAGTATGCATGTGTGTGTCCAATGTGCACTTTTAATCCCGAACGAATAATGTCACCGTTATGTGCAATTTATTGGCATATTGCCACAATCATCATTTTCGTTTCGTCGCTCTCTCTCAGTCTGTGTCGCTCTCCGGTGGCCCTCTGGGGATCTCATATGGTTCCACCAAACCAACACCACTAGCACATCCTACGTTTGTTGCGATGTTCGTCTGGCTTGGCCAGCGTTCTTGAAACATCTGCGCGAAGTTTTGTACCGTTTGTCCGTCTCCGTCGTCGTCGTCGTCGTCGTGTCAAAACAGAGTTCACATACCTACATAGTATGTAGTGGCTGGCAGAACGGAGGACACACGGCAGCAAGGAAGAAGAGAACCCGCATCGAGATGGATGCAATATTCTCGCCGATGTGATGCGATGATGGTTGGTTGGTTGGTGGTGCAGCGCACAGTAACTGACGAAACGACATATCACATCGGTGCTGCTGTGTGCCTCACGGTCGGTCGGTGGGAAGAAAGTGGCGTTGCGGAATTTTTCGTCACACGGTGCCCTCGGCCGCCACTTGGTTTATCCCCAACGGGGAAGGAGGGGAGGGGTCGGTCCGGGACGGACCGGGGTACAGGTTCTTGAGTTTTGTAGAATGTAGAATTTGCTGCTGCATATCAAATTTAGCAGCAGCAGGGTGGTTCAGTTTAGGAATTTTGATCAGATCATATTGCGAGGGAATGTTTGATATGACGACGACTGAGGAATGCCACTCAAATGTCATCGACGGGTGACAGTGAGGTTGACGTGGTTTGTCATGGAGGTAGCTTGTCCACTTGCTCTGTTTGATTGGGGAAATTTCAATTACACATATATTTTGTATTGATCTTTATGCGTCTTTCGATAGATAACTGCGAAATGGATAATCCAATATGAAGAATCATTGATAGCCCCTTGAGCGACTTGTAAGCTGCTTAAAATGTGTTTCGGAACTTGATTCAAACTTTTAAAGTTCCTGTATGTTCATGTCAGTGAATTGATGGTCTTAAGAAGTTTAAACTGTTATTATTCAAACTTTCGGTTGCTTGGTTACAATCGTCTTCAACGGTGGATAACTTTCGGTGGAAAAGAAAATAATTTGTGAACTTTTTGTTGGTTTAACAATTTTACTTTTTTCTGGAATTCGTTGCAAAATTCAAAGGATTAAATTATACAAAACTAAATTTTATGGAATTTAACTGCCAACCCTCATGAAATATATATGTAATTGAAACCATACAAGCTTCTATTTGAAAAGTCGAAAGTCATTATCGCTAAACGGTCTTCAAAAGATCAGGAAGTCAACCGTTCAAAAGATTACAATCCATATTTCACACTCTGTATCATAATGTCTGTAAACCTTCGCGCAATTTGCTGATAAACCAAATTGCTTTACACGGTTCCGTCAGTCTTTCACCTCTACTAACTGCCTTTCAAGAAGAAAATCCTTTCACCAAATAACAAGCGCGCCCGTTCTAAAGCATTATCCTGCCGCTCGCTTCCCAACATGATGAATATGCAAAATCCCGGCTCAAAAAAGGAAGAAAAAAAAACCGAAACACTTTCGATATGATGATAACATTTGCTGCGGAAATTGTCGTTCACATGCTGCACATCATCGGCACCCGCAGCAGACTCCGGAAAAAAACCTCGAATCCACTGCCGCCGCCGCCGCCGCCGCGAACGTCAGTTTAAATATTTCAATCCATAAAGCGAAGTGACACATAAAACGACACAAAACAACACATAAAACGAAATAAAAAAAAAATAACGAAACAGCCATGTTTCGGTGCAGAACGGAGTCAGTCAGCTCCTCCTCCGCTTCGCTTTGCACTTCATTCTCCCGCCCCGGAAATGTCGACCGACATCACTCAAGGCTGTCGAGCTCCTTCTCGTAGTGGCGGCCGCGCCCGCCCGCTAGAGCGGAAGGAGTCGCTGGTGGCTGTCAGCTCCACATTATTAGGACGTATTTTATGATTACTTTGCAGGCTGGGAGCGGGTGCCTGCATTGGCCCTGGTAGCAAGACGCTTTCTAATGATTTTTCTTGTAGAACTTTCCACTTGGCAAGATTCTCCTGTAGGAATTCCTGAATGAATCTGTCCTTGCAAGAGTATTTGAAGAAATTCTAGGAAGAAACTCTAAATAACTACTAGAAGAAATATTTGCTGAGATACTTTCAGGATTTTTTTATAGCAAAAGTGAAAAAAGTCTTCCCTAAATAAAACCGAGAAAGATTTGCTAAATCGTTCATGACGGAATTCTTGATAAAACTCCTTAGGAAATCATTCGAAAAATCCCCGAAGGAATATTTGAAAGAATCTTTAAAGAAGTTCCTATAGAACTTCTAGGAAGATTTCTGTGGAAATTTTCTAGAGGAATAGCTGAAGTAATATTATAGACAAATATTTTCGATAATCTTCAGAGGATTTACTGAAATAGTCTTTAAAGGAACTCACGAATTTACGAAAGAATTCTTGAAAAAAATATGGAAAAGTCTTACAGGAGATTAAGTTTATAAAGGAACGTCTAAAGAGAAATCGTTAGTGAAATTTTTGACATAGGTATTGGGAAAATTTCTTGGAAGCTCTTGAAAAAAATGATACCTAAATAAATACTCAGAGAAACCTTGATGATTTTCCTCAGAAAGAATCAGTACCAATGGGGATGACAATGGGTCAGGGGGGGCGAGATTGGTTCAAAACATTATCTGAAATATCTCATCAAGTATTGCGAATATCGAATCAAAAATGTTATGGTGTCATCCTAGTAGTTGCCAGCAGTTCCACAGATAGTTAATTTTTGATAAATCATAGAAAAAAGCTTGAAAATAAGGCCTTTTTAAAATGCCACTTTTAAGACTCGATAAAATATCACACGTTTAGGTGGATTGATACTTTTAAGAATCTCAAACACATATCCATCATATAATATACTATTGGTGAGTAGTATCAACCTTGACCGGAACTTTTTCAACTTGTTTCGTTGTCAATGTGGAACAAATTCGGATCCCTTGATCCATTTTCACCCCCTCGAAAGAGTGAGAATTGGTCAATTTTCATACACTTATATTTTTAAGGAAAATTGACAAACTCCAAATATTTTTTCATCATTTGTGCATGCATTACCAAAGTTCACATTCTAGTGATCAAAAGACTTTTTCATGCAAAGATTCAAAAGTTATTGAACAATGAATGTGGAAGTATGCATTTTTGACCCATTCTCAACTCCACATCATCGACGTATACAGTTTTTGCTCGAATAATAGAATTAATGCATGATGAAATCCTTGCAGGAATCTCCTGAAATATTCCAAACGAAATCTTTGGAAGAATTTTCGACGGAATCCTTAATAGAGTTCTTAAAAAACCTTTGGTAGAATTTCTAAAGCAATCCTTGGCAAATTTTACAAAGAATCTTTAATGGAACACCTGAAAGAACCATAGGATAACTTTCTGAAAGAATGCTTGGATAAATGCTTAATGAAACTCCCAAGGAAATTTTTTAAAGATTCCTGAAAAATCTGAAAGAATCTTTGGAGAAATCAAAAGACTGGAAGAGCTACAAAAAGAATCCTTGGAAAGACTCGTAAAAAAATTCTTAGAGACATTCTGGAAAAACTCGTAGATAACTTCCGTGAAAAAAAAATGTCTAAGAGTCCTTGGAGCAGTTCCCAAGTAGTTGAGGAATACCTGAAGAAATTATGTTTAGAAATTTCTGTAACAACTGTTGTATTCATTCCTGAAGGAATTCTTGAAACAAGTTTTGAAATATTACTTGGCGGATTTTTGAGGATACCATGCAAGGTAAACTTCTTAATAGTATTGCAGGGGAAATTCCTGAAATACTTGACAAACACCCTGATGAAATCGTTGGACAATCCTTTGATTGCATTCTTGCAGGAAACTCTTAAGGGACTTTTAAAAATACAATCTGAAAGAATCTTTGAAGAAAACAGCAGATAAATTAAAAAGGGATTATTAAAAGACCCAATTACTAGGCCACCAAAGCTATGAAAATACTTTTTCGAAATAATTCTGAAGCATTTCTCATCGAAATCGCAATAGGAATTTCTCGAAGAATTCCAAAGGCATTTTTGTGGAATCTGAAGAAATTCCTGAACGAATATATGGAGAAACACTTGACGAAATCTTTGCATTAATATTTCATAGCACTTTTAATGGCATTCCAACTAATAATATTCTTACTTTATAACTTTAATAAATCCTGAAGACATTCTCAAAGAATTCTTCAAGACAACGATAAAGCAATATTTTTGGCAATTCCTTAAGAATTAATTGTTGGTATTCCTGAAGGAGTTCTTGGATGAATTTGCAATTTAATTCTCATAGAAACTTGGAAGGAATTATTATAGAATTTCTTGGAGAAATTTATAATGATGTCGTTGGAGAAACTTTTAGAAAATAAATTGGAGACATTTCGGAAGGAATTCTAGAGGAATTTTTTGATGGAATACTTGTATATCTTTGAAAAAAAAAATCCGTAAAAAAATACTAGGAGTCCCTGAATCATCATGTAAATTTCTAGAAGAAATCTAAAACGAATTTCTCATGAATTTCTAGAAAGGACTCCTAGGTAAATTATTAGAGAAATTTCTTGGAGGACTCTCATGCAGACCCTGTTTCAAAATTGGTGGAGGGATACTTTTAAAAACTTGATGAATACCTTAGGAATTTCTTGAACTATTATTGAAGGAATTTACAGGATATTAAGAATCGCAAGATGCGTTTTTGAAAAAAAAAACGAAAAGCATCTTTGATGAACCTATTGAAGAAATGGAGACATTTTTTAGGAATCCTTGGAGATATTTCTGAAGGAGTTCTTGGAGGAAGTGTTTGAAGAAATTGTTATAAGAATCCTCGATATAATTAATCAAGAAATACGTTGAGGAAAATCGAAAGGATTCGTTTGGGATAAATTATCATCAGCTTATTTTAGTCCCTCCTCAAAAACAGAAACACAAATATACAGACGGAGGGATTTATTGAAACATTTTTTTAATTAATGCTTCATGAAATTCATAAAATCCTTGGAAAAATACTTGAAGTTTCTTAAGGAATCCTTTAAAAAAAATGATGGAATTCCTGGGGAAATTTCTTAAGCATTTCTTGGAATGAGCAGTGGCGTCGCGGAACCTTACTTTTTACCTGTGCACCGACCCTAAAACTTGCAATTGCAGGGAATTTATGACCGAAATCAAAATAGAAATGAGTAAAAGCAGCTATTCTTATAATTTTATAATTATTACAAGCAAATTTGTTCGCCACTGGGAGTGGATGATGAATTATGAATAAATTCTTAAACAAACGTCCAGGTGAGTCCTTGGAGTCCTTCTGTTAAAAATTCCAATAGAGATTCTCGTAGAAATTCCTGAAAGAAAACTTGAATAAATACTTGGTGAAATCAGTCAAATTCTTCTCAAAAATCGCAAATTGGAACATTCCTTAAAAGAGTTCTTGAAGGAATTTCTAGAGAATATCTGTAAGGAATAGCTGCACAACACTATGGAGGAATTTTGCACCAATCTAAGTTAGAGTTCGTGCAGGAATTATTCAAGGTACGATGAATCGTCGTAAAGTATTAAAACAAAATCTATGAAATCATTACAAAAGGGATCTTTGAAAGAATTGGAAGATGTCTTGAACAAACTCTTGATAGAATTCCTATTGTAATTCTTAATGTATTTACTATAAGACTCCTAGGAATAATTTCCGCCTAAACCCTAAATGATTAAATAGTTTTAATTTATACTCGGAGAAATGTTTGAAAAAATGTTATTATGAATTTCTCAGCGGATTCTTGAATTAATTCTAAAAAAAACCTTTGGATAATTCGCAAGACGAAGTTTTGGAGGAGTGGAATTTAATGTAATCCTAGCCTTGCATTACTCATTTTAAATATACATAAAATCATTCTGAAAAAAAAACATGATAAAAACGGAATACTTTGAAATTATTCGAGGAGCTTCTGGAGGAATCTTTGAACCAATTCCATAGAAAGTACTACGTTTTCTTTTAACCGACACGAAGTGTTTTGAGAAAACATTCGTCAAATGTAACACAAGCTGAATTAATAATCATTAACTAAATTAATATGCAATCATTAACTTGCGATGTATTCCACACACTAACATTTTTAGAAAATTGGCCAGAAGATTTCATCAAAATTAATTTTGACAACTGCTGCAGAAAGACCTCTGAAAAGTCTTATATTATTAATATATTTTCGCCAATAAATGTTCTGGTAGACTCCAAGAAATATCTCTTATAATTAAGGTAGATAATTTAACTGGATTTCCTAAAAAAACATAGATATGATTTCTTTGAAAAAAAAAAAATCAATATTCTCAACAAACAATTGCTGCCGAATAACAGCTTCTTCAGCCAATTAAAAAAAAAACACGGTTGTATAGAAGCTAGTTTGACGTTATTTTAACACAATGCTGAAATAACGTCGAATTAACTTCTATACAACCAAAACTGGTGCTGCCATAACTCTTATATGACACGTGTGTTACCTAGGTAATAGGATGCCCAACAGCTTACAAACAAACATATTTGAATATATATATAGGCTTATTAAAATTGGGTTATTTCAGCATTTTTTCTCAGAGACACATGGTTCACTCTGTCTGCACACATATTGCCGCAATATGCTTCAACAGAATGATCTGTAAAATACGAAAGTTACCAAAATAAAATGAATTTTCATGATTTATAATCATTAGAAAATACGATACGAAGTCCCCAACAAACATTTGCTGTATAAGAGAGGAACAAACCACTCTTTAACAAACTTTAGCTTAAGAAACTGCTATTCAGCTAGTTCTGTTTCTTGGGTCATCCGATTTTTAAACTTATTTCATTTTGATGATGAATTACTTTGATTATTGGATATCAACTATAATTTTTTTTTTTTTCAATTCTCTTGATGTCAAATATTTGGTCCACTCTGACTGCACACTATTATCTATTTTTGCAGTTCAACCAAAATAAAATTATACTATAATTCTCGTAAATTGTAACATTAAACAAATCGGGTAGATGTTCCATGCAGCTTATATAGTTCTTGATCAAATGCTTTAAAATCTCATTTTCATCAATGTTGTTACTTGGTCCCCTCTGACTTAACACCGACCATTTGACCACGTTTTCCCATACAAACTTCAAAAACTTTTAGCGCCCCTATAGGCTTAGTCGATTTTGCTCAAATTTTGAACGTATGTAGCATTTTTTTTTTTGAAAATAAAAGGCCAAATTTTCCTATACAAAACATTTTTCTGAATTTGATTATATTTTGATTCCTTATAAAACCATGGACCGTTTAAACCAAAATCACCAGGAATCACTCAAAAAAGCAATACAGGGCATAGTTTTATGAGGATTTACAATATCAGGCAATTTTAGAGCTAGTATTAAAAAATATGACTCTCGATATTCAAAAAATCATATCTCAAAAACTAAAAGACATACAGGGGATGGCCAAAATGTTTTGGGATAGGCAACTTTTTTTTTCTCTCACAAAAAGTTCAACATTCTATAACTTTTCATAAAGTGCATCGAAAAATCTCAAATTTTGACTGTTTGTCAACCTATTATATGTGCATCAATGGTACAAATTTGGGCTCGATTGATTAATATTTCGCAAAGTTAGAACAGTTCGGGTAAAATACCTTTTTTTAGACAACTCATTTTTGAGCTGTCATATCTCGGAAACCAGTGAACCGAATTGAATGAAATTTTGAACGTACACAAACAATGTGTACCTATTAAAACATAGGTATTTTTTGAACGTTGAAAAAAGTTATCATGGGTTGACACTTTTTGGATTTTTCTCGAAAAAAGTGTCATTTTTTACATCAATGTCAATAAATTTTAGTGTTGATATCCAAAGATTTTCCACTTCTGTTCTCAAATTATCTCTAATCAGATATATTAGAGCCTATTTGGATTGAAGGAAGAATACATTTAATAATATTTGTGTGGTATTATAAATTTCACTTATTTTCCTCTATGTGGGTAAAAATTTCAACCCGGTATAACTTAATTTGCCGTGAGAAAATATTATATTTTATAACGTCGTATTAACTATCAATATATTGTTGATAAACGTTAAAAAATTCATTCAATTCGGTTCACTGGTTTCCGAGATATGACAGTTCAAAAAATAGTTGTCTAAAAAATAGTGTTTTACCCGAACGGTTCTAACTTCGCGAAAAATTAATCAATCAAGCCCAAATTTGTACCAATGATGCACGTATAATATGTTGACAAACAGTCTAAATTTGAGATTTTTTGATGCACTCTATGAAAAATTACAGCTTGTTGAATTTTTTTGTGGGAGAAAAAAAGTTGCCTATCCCAAACATTTTGGCCATCCCCTGTACATTTCTGATTTTTTGATATGTTACGACCAATTTTAATAAATATATAAAACCAGGGTACGCTTTTGGTCATAAAAACGTGAAAAAACTAAAATAATTGCATATTTTTGGCACCTAAACACAACCTGGCCCCTTTAACCCTCTAATACCCAATCCCGCCTTTAGACGGGCTATAGTTTGAGCATTTTTGTATATTTTGTTTCGTGGAAAATCATTATTTTTTATATTTTTGGCTGATATTTAGGACTGTTCTGTATATCTCAAAATGGTTTTTGGTGTATTTTAAATCGTATTTACATTTTTTGAAAATCATAAAAAAATTGATGTTTTAGTCACCTTTTAAAAGTCATTGTTTATTTTGTATTGAATCGCAACAATTAAAATATTTTAAATTTTCCCCCAAATCAATCTATCCTTGTTTAATAATTTAAGGGAATCAAATACACTAAAATTATTTTCCTTAAATTTACACGGAAAATAAAATTTTCTGTGAAAATTTTTTAAAATTATAATATTTCAACAATAATCATAAAACCTCAAAATGTTTCCATCTCAAAAAATCCGTTCCCCAAATTGGCTTCCAGGAAAAATATAAAAGTGTTCAAAAATAAAAATTAGAAAAATCAAAAACTGAAATTCACGAAATCGAGAATTGAAAAGAATCGTCTTCCAAAACATGTTTAAATCGATTTTAGATGACGAAAAATGTTATTTAGATCAAAATCAAAAATTTGGATATTAGAGGGTTAACGTATTTTAACTGGTTCAACTGGTTCAAACGTCATTATTTTTTTTAGTTTTTTTTAAACATTTATTTTTGGACCACCCTATCAGAAAATTGGTCACCCTAATGATGAAAAAAAAAATACGGGTCAAATTATTTTCGATGAACTACAAACCCATTAAGTTTCACGACAATCGGAGTTACACTATATTGTTTTTCTATGGAATGGCAAAATTAAGAAAGTTTCAAAAAATCCTTCAAGCATTCCGCCAGAAATGGATTCTTACGTAAAGGCTAGAAGACCTTCTTGCGGAGATTCCTGTAGAAATTCACACAGAGATTTCATCAGAAATTCCGCCGGATATTCTGTATTTTCTTAAAAGTACCTCCAGAAATTTCTTTTTGATGCTTGTAATAGATATCCGATGTACTGCAAGCATTAATAATGACAAGAAAAATGGTAGAATTAGTCGAATCTATCATTTTCCAGGATTCTTTCAATGAATGGCTGTGTATGTGTAGACTAGACTAGAAGTACCTCCAAAAATTTCTTCCAAGCGTGCCTCTAGGAGTTTTACTATGGATTCCTCCAGGAATTCTTTCAAAAAATATTTAAGATGTTTATCGGGGGATTTCTCCAGGACGTTTTTCCACAAACATCTAAAGAGGTTTCGTTAGGAATTCCACCAGGGGTTTTCAGGTATTCCTGCTGGAATTTCTTCATAAGATCCATCTACAGATTCTTAAAATATTCCTGTTTTTTTTTTCAGAAATTCTTTCACTAATTTATTTAGCATTTCCTTCACATTTTCTTGTAAAGCCCTTCTAAAATTTCTTCAGCGATACTTTCGGAAATATCTTTACAAACTTCTTCAATATCCCTAGAATTACTTCAGAAATTTCAAAAGGGATTTCTTCAAAAGTTGTTCCATGGATTCTTTCAGAAATTGTTCCAGCAGTTCCTTGAGAAATTCATCCATGGGAATATACCAGTGAAGGGGCACTGAAATCGAACGGAACCTTGACTAACAGCACTGGAAATAATTTATCACACATCTTGTCCGTAATATGTCAAAGTATAATGACCTTTTTATGGATTTTGGTACAAATTCTGGAATTCAATCAGTTTAGTACACGCCAAGACAGTAAAAAGCATCTACCAAAAATATCAGGAATATATTACAATTCCGTGAGAGGAAGTCATAAGTAATCTTGAAAGAAGTTTGTTAGAAAGCTTCGAAAAAGTGTGAATTGCCTTATGTAATTAATGTATAACCCCTTATTTATTATGAACTGTTCTACATTTTAGTAAAAAATAGGCATTTTAGGAGTAAATGCATTTGAGCTTTTCTACTGTCAACCCACAATATACATGTAACAATATTCTTATTGTCACACCGCCACCAGCCCTGCATCTTGAGATCCGATTCCCTCCCACACACAAACACCGTCCGTTCCGTACCCAAATCAACTTGTTTGAAGGAGGTTTTTTTTCGGCTCCAGCAACCACTGACTGTATTACTGTGGCGTGGCGGCAAAACTCCTTTTTTAGCAGCCCGAGTTGGGCTTTGTACTTGCACGTGCGCTTGCAGCGACAGCATTTTCAAAGAGGATCCGGCTATAAAATTTTCACTACCCCCTCCTGCAAAGAGTTTTCCGGCAAACTCACCCGGTCGCTCCCGGTCGATCGGCAGCAGGTGGCCTCCTTGGTACGGTGGTGGGTGGTTGTAAGCAATCTTTATGATGGGGATTGGCACCGACGGCGGCGGGGTTGGGTTGGGTAATTCTTCCGAGTGATGATGATTTTTATCATAGAAATGGAGAATTTTATTTCTGCTTCGCTTTTGAAGTGCAGCTAGCATTCGTCTCGTGTTTTTTTTTTGTGTTTTCATCAAAGAAAAAGCATTTTTAAGGTAGGATTGGTTGGGCGAACGAGACTTTTATTCGCCTCAAATGCAGTAGAAAATTGAAAATTTATGCACTTGTATGGCGTAAGTACGCTCGAATGGGGACGCATTGCATTGCATCTACGAGCAGCACAGTTCTTGACACATGACGACGGCGACGACGGCGACGCTCCAAACGGAGGGGGACAAAATGATGCGGTTATTTATAAACCTTTTTACACGAGCATAAAAAGCACACTTACGAGGCGCACAGATTGGTAATGTGACAAATGGATGTATGCTTTTACAGCCACGTTGCCACTACTGTTGTTGATGTAGCTACTTTTAGCCCGAGTACATATTTGGATGGCTGGATGCAAGAAGCCAATCCAGAGTGACACTAAAATCCAACAACTACTCCGCTCCGCAGTGAGTGCATCTCTTTGCTCAAAATCATCGTTTCATCCGTCCGACCGTGTTCGATTTGTCGTCCTCGTCGTCGGTGTTGAAGTGCCCTTACGTTCTGTCGGATCCAGTAGTTGGGGGCTATAACGAATTCCAAGGATTCCAACGACATGCGGAGTCCTCTCTCATCGTCGTCGTCATCGTCGCCGAAATGGAGTTCATTGTTGCGAACAAGTGCAAAAAGTGACGACGTCAACTAACATGCACTTTGGTGCACCTCTAAAGTGCAAAGTACTCTGCTGTGTGAGTATGTGTGCATGTGTGTATGCCGTTATTCGGGTCCGACTGCTTAAAACAGACTGATATGCAATGTGTGGAGATAAAATGTCCGCTTCGTGTTGCTACGTTGGGATGGAATGTTGCCTTTTTACGACATGATTGACTCTTCATTTGATCTCTGGGAAATCGCATTCGGGAGCGAAAAACAGATGTTGATTGAAATAAAGCTGTTTCAGTGTAGTTCATAATAAGCAAAAACCTACGCCAGGAAAAAAATAAAAGGAGTCCCAAGCTATAAGCGCATGTCCAGCCCAAAACACGTTAAAAAAAATTGACACGATATTTTTCAATTCGAATGATTTTGTTCATGCGCTGGATTTCGTGAATCCTTCACTTTTGCATCAACACAGCCATTCTTCCTCATCCAGCTTATGAAAAAGGCGTATGTAAAAAGCCTAATTTTCTTCTTCAAAAAGTTATAACTCGAAAACGGTTTGATGAATTGAAATGATGTCTTCGAAGATGTTTGAGGATGTATGAACGAATTTAAGAAAAAAAAAAACGCTGAGAGTAATATTCATCGCGGATTTATGTTAGATGTCATATAATTTATGGGTTTCCAGTTAGCCTAGTGGTTAAGGCTATGGATCGCCAATCCGGAGCAGGCGGGTTCGATTCCCGTTCCGGTCGGGAGAATTTTCTCAACTCCCTGGGCATTTCTTTCGAGAACTCCTGCTGGAACTACTTCAACGATTCTCTGGGGATTGTTTTACAGGAATCATTGAGTAATTTTTCACCGGAGTATTCTTCAAAAAGTTTCTTTAGGAATTCGTTCAGTCAAAGTATTTTATTGAGAGTTTCTTCAGGGACCTCTTGACGATTTTCTGATATTATTGATGAAATTCTGCAGGTATTCGTTAAGGACGAGCTCATGGGCATTACTCTAAGAATGCTTTCGGGAATTTCCTCCAGGCATTCTATTGGAAATCTTTTCTGAAAATCATAGGAAAATGCGCTATTAATTCATCCCATAGGAAGTTTCTCAGCAGTTGCTTTGTGGGATTTCTGCAACCCGAGTAGAAGAAAATATCAACAGCATAATAAAATATGTTATCTTGGCTTAAGGCGAAACTTTTTTTTTCATTTTTATTTATGTGTATTTTAACTTAAATGCTAATTCTACACTCGGCGAAAGCATTTCCTTACTTTCTGGTTGTTGATTTTTTATTAAATAACGAAGCAATATTTTTAAAATCGGTTTTTGTACACATGTAGAGGATGTATTAAGTTATCTTCTGATTTTTTTTCGTAGTGGAAAATGTTTTTCGTTTTTACAGAAACCATGTTTTAACGAAATTTAACAAAAAAAATGGTTTTTGAAAAAAATGAAAACTTTTTCAACACGAAAAAAAATCGGAAGATACACTGAGCCATACTCTAAATGTGTACGAAAACTGTTTCTGAAAATATTGCTTCGTTATTTAAAAAAAATCAAAAACTGCAAAAATGAGAAAATGCTTCCAGTTTTGCCTTAATAACTGAATAATGATATCAGTAATTCTTATGTTATTAGCATAACTTATTTTGTTATAAACTTGTCTGTCATAAGCGGCAAAATAACAAATACCATAACAAAAAAATGTTCCTGGAAGACTAATTCAATAACATGTTTTGTTAGATCAATTACAATTTAATAACAGGAAATTTGCGAACTTGTTATTGTTGTGTTATTGATCATCACATATTTGTACATTCTCTATAGTAGAATAATAACTTAACTTGTTCTACAACAAAATATATTATTGAAATGGTATCTTGTGGATGTATCCCAAAAACTTTACCATAACAAAATGAGATTGCCGCTCAAAACATGTTATTAAAAATATATATTTTGATAAGTTAACAATAACAAACTATGATATAAAAACAGGCTCTATGATTCTGTTATCAATTTGATATTCTCCTCTGCTCGGGAAAGCAGCATTTTTTGTATTCCATCAGGGATTTCCATCGAACTTGGACCGTAGACTTTAGGCAGTACCCTCCCTGCCCCCTTAGAGTCTACATTGTTTATGGATAGGCCCCATTATTAATATTTTCAGGTTTTAAACGATAATGATGACTAATAGATAGATAGACTAATAGTATATTTTTTTATGTCTCCTTTCATGTATGCAAGTGATCCTTTTATTTGTTCAGGTTTTCGTCTTTTGACGTAAGTACGATAAAGAATTGTTACTTGAAAGAAAACTGAATTACAGGAGTGTGTTCAGAGATTGGTCTAAGGGTTCTTTCTAAGATTTCGCCACAGGAGTTCCTGATGAAATTACTCCAGCAGCTTCTTCTTGGATTCATCGAGAAGTTCCTTAGGATTTTCTTTTTTGAGAATTCTTCCAGCAGTTCCTTCTGGTTCTTTCTGAGATTCCTCAAGGAGTTTCTTAGAGTCCTCCTTAGATCCCTCCAGAAGCTCCTTCGAGGATTCCATAACGAGATCCTATTCTGAAGTTTCTTCTGGGATTCCTCCAAAATTTTCCAAGATTGACCAGAGTTGTCTCTGGGATGTATTATCGAAGATTTCTCTTTCTGTGAATTTCAACTGTGATTTCTTCCGGTATTTCTCCAGACTAGAAGTTCCTTCCGTAGATCACTTTTACCTTTCATGATTTCTTTAAGAATCTTCAGGGATTTTTACAAGGAATTTCTTGAGATGCCGGGGAAATTCCTGAGTGACTCTGGAAAACTCCAACCAATTTATATGAGTGATTCAATTCGAGGGCTATCCAAGATTCCTTCAGAAGTTTACTCTGTGATTCTTCCAGGAGTTTTATTTTAGTTCGTACAAAACTGCTGGAGATAAAAACGATCATTACGATCAAATCTGACTATACATATCAATGGTTGCTACTCCGTGATTGATCTGAGCTGGTACCAATTGCACTGAGACCCAAATGAATAAGGGCTGGGACACTCCACTTATTCTCAAGGTGCAATTCTAGCAGCTCATACATTTTGGATCAATAACGGCGCCGGCCACGTCCTTATAGTCAGTTGGGAAGGGAAAGGAATGTTGGAGTGTGCTGGTTGTTGCTACTAAAGACCGAGATCACCTCTGCATCCCCACAACCAGCACGAACTGGGGTATTTGTTAGACTGAAAGGATGGGAGATCTGGGAGTCACCGTTGGGTCGGTGATGCGATTCATGGATATGGGGTTATTTATAGTGTTCGTAAGGTGATAGATTGTGTGGTGAATGAGGTGAATAAGGTCAAGCGGCACAGCACGCTTTGGTTGCATAACTTGTAGGCGTTATATACACTGTGCTGTGAGTGGAAATTGGAAGGGAGGGAAACGACTTTTTTCCAATTCGTTTCTGGTTCTAGCGATGGCTATGAACATACATGAGTTGTATATATAGAGAAGAGAGAGAGGAAGTGGATAGAAAGATACAAAGTAGGATGAAAGGGACGGGCCAGGGATTGAACCCATGACCTTCTGCATATGAATCAGAAGCGGTAGCCACTAGACCACCAAGCCCGTTTTAGTTCGTACAAAACTGCTGGAGATATTCCATAAAACAATTTTGAGGAATAGAGGAGGAACGCCGGGATGCGATCCCTAAGTAATTCCGGAAGGAGTTTCTGAAATAATTCCGGAATAATTTCGAGGAGGAATCCCCCAAGAAGTTTTTGCTGGGTGAATTCTAAAAATTTCTGAAAAAAATGTCTGGAAGGAACTTCTTGAGTAATCTCGGAGAGAACTTCTGGTCCCACAACGACCTTGTGGCGTAATCTTCGGAGACAGTCGTGAAGAAATTCCAGAAGAAAGTATAGAAGAAATTCATGAAGTAATTCTTAAAGGAGTTCCTGGAGTAAACCCCGCAAGAATCCTGGAATGATCTCCTGGATCAATCCCAGAAAAAAAATCTCTTGAAAATATCTCAGAAAGAACTTCTTGAGAAATCCCAGTAAGAACACCTTGAGAAACTACAGAAGGAACTTTATGAAGAAATTCTGAAAGGATGGAGTGAATTCCGGAAGAAATAACAATTGAAATTTCCAGAAGGATGAATCTTTGAAGGAACTCTTAGATAAATACCAGAAGCAACAAATTTTGAATCAATCCCAGAAAGAATTTCAGGAGGTATTCGTAAGGGAACTAAAAGAAACTCCTTGAGGAATCTTAGAAAGAACTCCTAAAATCCTCTTGACGAATCCTAGAAGAATCATCCCAGATTTAGTTCATGGAGAAACACCAGAAGTAACTGCTGCAGTAATTTCAGTAGACACTTCTGGGGGTCCCGCGAAGGAACCTCTAGAGAAATCTTAGAGAGAACCCTTAGACAGACCAATCTCTGGAGGAATTCCAGAAGGAGCTCCTGAATAAATCATAGTAAAAAAACTCTAGGAGGAATCTGAGAAGAAAGGAAAATCACTCTACAGCAGTCGAATTCGCTGATGTTTTGTTTTACAAACTGCAGTTTACCCTGTAGCCTATGACTGTATATATATAAAAAAAAGAATAAATAAAATAAACGGCATGGAGACACATGGTCATTCCATACATATATGTATGAGCACAAAACTTGAAATTATCAAAAGAAGAGCATTTCTAATTTTTTGATATGTTTTTGTAAAAATAGTTTAATTTTCGTATATGTATAATAGTATAGTCGTTGTGGTCCATCATTGTAAAAATCATAAAGAAACTGGTATTTTGCCCATTTTAACATACTAAATTTTACTTATTTTGCGATATTTTTTTAATCTAAAATAATCTTTAAAATATGATTGGAAATCGATCAATTGGTTGAAACGTGGGTTGAAAAGTTATGACGGTTCTAAATCGAAAAAAAAATAGAAATGTCGTTTTTTTGGACCACCCTATTTTCAAAATGGCCACCCGAATGGCGAAATGAACAATTCGGCGCAGTATCATAACGTCCGAGGCCTAATGTCTCAGGACTTTATGGCGCATTTTTCAGTGGCATAACGTCCGAATATGCGGATCACCACGAAGTCCAAGGATAGAAGGCACATAGGATTGTATGACGCATCCAAACTTTTGGACGTTATGTCGCAAAAAAAAACGCGTCATAACGACCGGGGCAGTATGGCCTCGGACGTTGTGATCCGGCCCCAAACAGTTCAGCCATTCCATAAAAAACGATATAGTGCAACTCCGATTATCGTGAAACTTGATGTGTTTGTAGTTCATCGGATATAGGGTGACAATGGGTATTATCGGCAGGTTTGTTCTCTTCGTCATGGGGGTTTTTTTGTCAGCCAAATTGCCTGAAACTTGGCCATATAATTCAGCTTAGTTGGGAAGGATTTGAGACCAACTCTGAGTTCAATAGTTTTCAAAAAAAAAAACCCAAAGACGAAGAGAACAAAACGGCTGAGAATAGGTAATTTCCCCTAATTAGACCCGTATTTTTTTTTTTATTTTGACACTAGGGTGGCCAATTTTCAGAAAGTCTGGTGTTCGATTTAAATAGGTCGTATGTTTGCTGTGATTCCTATGTTTATACGACCTATTCAAATCGAACGCTAGAAGTGGTCCTAAAAATCAAGGTTTTTAAAAACTAAAAATTTTCAAAAATGGTGACTCATTTAAACCGTTATAACTCGAAAGTTTCTCCAAAAACCACCTTAAAACGAAAAGTTGTTGAAAAGAGGATAGATGGAGCTACTATTTACAGTTATAACAACCTGGGTCGGCCATCTTGGATTTTTATACCAAATTTTTTTTTCACCATGTTGGTAATGGTAACCATCGATTTTCAAATTTTTTGCATCAATTGAAGGCTAAGACATTTGTACACAACATATCAGTTGTGATTTTTTGAAGAAGAGAAAGTAATTTTCCTTTTCCGCCCTTTTTTAAAGTTAGGTGCAGAAAAACCAAAAAAACATGAAAAACTTTTCCAGATAGAGGCTCATACAGCAAAATTTCAGTAAGAACAAGCAAAATGAAGCAATATCTGAAATATTTGATACCAAGAAAGATTAATCGTAAAGCATTCTATGATTTTGTTTTAATTCAATCGTTCTTATGTTATAGCGAAATTGAAAATTAATAAACCAAAAAAATGAATTCGAGATTTTTAGGTTCGTCCTTACGTCATTAGGGCCTGTCCATAAACTACGTAGACTCTTAGGGCGGACGGAAGGATCTGGCCAAAGTCTACGCTCCACATAAATTTCAAAGTTTTTGTATGAATTAAAGTCTACGAGGTTGGGCAGGGGGGTCTGAGATGTCCAAAAATGAGTCTACGTAGTTTATGGACAGCGCCTTATTGGTGTACACCACCCTGCCAACCACATATCGTAAATCATTGTGTAGAAAAAATCGTATATTTTCATGTATTGAATAAGAATTGTTTAATAATATGTATATTTGTTGGCAATGATTGCGTAAAATCGCATTTCATGCCAAATTAAATTTCAATTGCGATTTTGTTTCATATAGTCATCTCCGATCATAAAAGGTGCGAGATACTATCGATAGGATCGCACAGAATCGGATAGAATCGTGAAAAAACATACATTCTTAGTGTCAAGCAGCAAGTTCGCTAACATCGTATATGATTTCTTTGAATCGTGGAAATCGTCGCTTCACATCGTATATGAATCTGCTAAATCGAGCTTGCTACCTTAATGTATGATGAAAATCGGTGAAATCGTATACAACTATAACACTGTTGTATATTAATCGTTTGCGTCACACTTGCGTCGTATACGAAGTGAATGAAATCGTAGAAATCGTATATTCATTTTTACTGTCGCATATGATTGTTACTGCACTTTTAATAGCCGAATCTTAATCTCGGAAATCGTAAATGGTTTTGTTTACATATTTTTATGATGGAGAAAAAGAAAAAAATAGTGTTCATCACAAATTTGTATTTTTGTTGTTGTTGATACATTCCAACCATGGTAGCAATAATTTCAACCAAATATATAGGTTTTCATACTAGCAGATGACTTACAATAAGTGATGTATAGATTCCAACAACAATGTGAATTCCGGGCCTCTTGCACGACACCACTTTTGGTGCCACTCAATGCACAACAACAACGCTCCCACCACAAGTCTCGCACCGTATCATGCTAATTTTTATTCGTTTCATGCCATTCACTTTGAACTCTCTATTTTCAACTTGGCAATATAGCCAATAGAGATAACGCGAAGTTCTCAATCAAAGGACCTAAGTTTGATTCCCACTAAACACCATTTGGTTTTTTTTTTATTTGAAAATCTCGAGTCGTGTATTGGTACTTTCAATCGTAATAATCGTATATTTAGACGGATAAAGTCGGCCTAAATCGTAGAAATTTTTCGAGAAATCGTAAATTGTTGTAATCGTAATGTTGGATGGAATCGCAGTAATCGTTTATATGTTTCGATATGGCCTCCACTTTAGTATGTTTATGCCTATTTCGTGCGTTGAATACGATTTCTTTGGTGCTATATATGTAAGACTATTTTAGTTGCATTTTCGATATAGCAACCAAATTGCTGGCTGGGCAGACCTCACTTTGTTCCTTAGCGTACTGCGCCCAGATTGCACCTCCGTATTAGGAGACCAATTTGTCATAGCCTGTTAACACTGTCCCGGTTGCAAAAGGTTGACTTGTAGTCGCTGCTTTGTCAACTGCCCGGAAAATATTGTGACCCGTCATCGAGCAAAGATCCAAAAAAAAAATAGCTCCAGTCATCTGCTGCTCAATCTCGAGGGACAAACTTCAAAAAACCGGACAGGATAGAGAGAAAAAGCTGCTCCGTCCGTGCCCTTATCTTTCATCTAGACTCTAGAGAGCAACCGGGTATAGCTCTATTAATTCATAAATTCTGTATGGAAATGAAGTTATGCGAGATTAACGCGGGGGATGGAGAGCCCGTCGAAAGGAAAAAAGGCGCTGGTGTGTTGATGTTTTTTTTTTGTTCGCAAAGTTCCCTTTGCAAAACGGATCGAGCGGCGGCCCCACCACCGCACTGGCGGGATAGGAAATGTAACGACAAGTTGTTTGGCCTCTCGGGGGGAATCTGTCGTCCGTCCGGTCGGTTGAACGCTGCGAAACCAAGTGAGCGGATCAGGAACAAATCCCGAAGTGGGTTTGGGTCCCGCATATTCTTTGAAATACAGTTTTATGCAGGGGTGTGCCGTCGTGCCTTCGTTGAAACCTGATTATCGGCGTCGTTGTTTGAGGTTTTCTGACACTAGCACTTTGTAGTTTATTCCTTCCGATGCGATACATGGAGCATCTGCGCCGAGCTGGATCCCTACCGCTTGAAAGGTCGTCCAGAAGGTCCATGCAAAAGTGTGTTGTTCCTTTTTTTCATCCGGATGAAAGTTCCCAACAAACGATAACGGTGCTAAATCCGATAGCAGTCAACCCCTGCGATGGTGACGAAGCGGGATCCCGCCGGCGCTCAGCTCAACACACTGACACAAAGCCCGGGTGGATAAAAGTGAAGATAAACCGTCGAGGATAAGTCGGTGGGTGTGAGAAAAATATACAAGGAGCGAAAAACTTACGCTCGGTTGAGGAAAGAATATATTAAATAAACATGAACATTTGCATAACTGAAAATTAAATAACCTGGTGGAGCTCGCAGCGAACGAAGAAGACGCGGAAGGTTTCAGTCATTTTGCTGAGCTGGTGCAACCATCCACATTGAAAGAAGAGGAGTTTACATGCGGGGCGACTTTGACGTGTACTTTTATGGTGTGTTGAACATAATTTCAAGGATTCCGCTGAAATCTGCCAGAATTGATTGCTGCACCACCCTCCTGGTTAGCATGGCAGCCATCCAGCCAGCGCGCAGTGGATTTGTTGACAAGGCAAGGCGATAACCATCTCATTACGTTTTTCCGCGAAACCATGTTGCACGGAATTGAGCAGTCTGGAAAAATCTGCTGCTCTTTGTGTTTTGAGCACGCGAGCGTGGGGGGTGGCCACTTTTATTGACAATCTATAAGAAGAATAATGCGGAGGATGATGATGGTGATACTGCATCACTCTCTTTGTTGATTGTTATTGCAGCAATTTGGAAAATAATTGGTTTTTAAGAGGAAACGCAATAAAATGGATGCTTAAATTAGATGCTTCAGGAGTTAGAAAGCTCATTCTGTGGTGTGTAGATTCAAGTTCACCTTTTTTTAAAACATTTTGTAAATTATTATTCTACCTAACCTACCTACCTAAAACTAAACCACACTCCGATTTTATAGATTATTAGTTCTTTGATTTGTTTGGAAGTTTTTTTTTTCTCTGAATATAACAAAGCGGAAGCAACTTAAAGAGTATTAAGGAACCTGTAGCTTTTCAAGATCATTATACGATCGATCAACCATCAAATCTGACTATACATGTCAATGGTTGCTCCTCCGTGATTGATCTGAGCAGCACTGAGATCCAAATAGGGATACTCCACTTATTCTCAAAGTGCAATTTAAGCAGCTCATACATTTTTTATCAATAATGGCGCCGGCCACGTCCTTATAGTCAGTTGGGAAGGGAAAGGAATGTTAGAATGTGCTGGTTGTTGCTACTAAAGACCGAGAGCATCTCTGCATCCCCACAACCAGCACAGACTGGGTTATTTGTTAGACGGAAAGGATGGGAGATCTGGGAGTCTTCGTTGGATCGGTGATGCGATCCATGGACAGGGCATATTTATAGTGTTCGTAAGGTGATAGATTGTGTGGTGAAATTCTACTACCTGGAAAAACCGGGAATCCTCAGGGATTTTTTTTTAACAGGGAAAAACCTGGAATACTCAGGGAATTTCTTAAGTACCCGGGGAAATTCTGAACGAATGAAAAATAATACATTTGGTCGTATGAATAAAAAGCCGCAAATTTTACTTCTTGTAGGGCTACTCAAAAGAAGAGTCCGTAGCAGTCTTCCCACAAACTCAACACAAGTTCAACTTTGGTACATTTTCTCGCACTTGTGTTGAACATCAAACGCCAAACATCGGAGTACCCGTGTTTGCTAGCGTACTCCGTACCGAAACGTACTCAAGTTCAAAACTTGTGTACGTACAGAAGTACAAAACGAAAATCGAACCGAGCGAAAGCCGAGAACGAAACCCGAAGCGGCTTTCCGATTGGTAAACGAATGGTGCCGAACTGTCAATCGTTGTTCGAGAAAGTTCTATTTTGCACGATCGCTTCCCATTTTGTTTCGCGCGGTACACGTGTACTGTACATATGTTCGTACTTGTGTTCAAAACGAACTCTGAACATAAGTACACGCTTGGGAACAGATTTGTGTGTTGCGGTTTCAACACGAAGTCGGAGTACAGTCGAAGTTTAAATACAGCAGTACTTAGCGAGTACGGTGTTCGTTTGGGAAGACTGGTCCATAGATATTAAGGACAGACTTGTTAGAATCCCAAAATGGCCGCCACAATGGCCGACTTTGGCACCTACTCACGATTTTGAGGGCACAAAACTCTTCGTAAACAAAACCAGCGCTCCTGAGCTTCTCATTTAAAGCTTATTACAAGTGAGCAAGAACAGAATAATAAAATACATTGTTGTTTGAAGCTTGCTTCTTGAGATTTGTGCGTCTGAAGTTTTGATGCACTGTTAAAGCGGGATTTCAATACGTTTGTCCTTAATATAATGTTTTCTACTTTCGAACATGAACTTAAACTACATGTTTGTAGAAAGACCAAACTGTGAAAACAAATATTCTTACTGGTAGCTCGAAATAATTATGATTGTTCGCAAAGCAAATTAAATCAAGAAGGAAACTGGATAACAATGCTAGGGGAACACAAGGAGGGTTCTCAGACCTACACATATCCAACAAGCCGATGATTCCAATAAGATGCTGCAAATTCAATGTGGACGTTGATGAACCTGGGAGTTAAAACCCAACTAAAAAATTCTGCTACAATGATTATTGCAGAAATTCAGTCAAGGTTTCTTTCTGAAATTTCTTTAGAAATAACTCTTGGAATGCCTCCCAGGATTTCTCAAAAGAATCCATCCATATTTTTCACGTTATTTTTTTTTTGGTATTCCTTTTGAATTTTCCCCGGAGATACTTCCGAAGTCCTTTCAGCCTAGTTTTCCCGGATTCCTAAATTCTGGCCGATTCCTCCTGGAGTTTTTCACGGGGATGGCTTAAGTATTTCTTTTCAGAGTTTCTTCTTGATATTGCTCACTCATTCTTCCCCAAGCAATGGTGATCGATCAAACGCGAGGTGTCAAATTCCAGTGCGGTAAAATTCCGGAAGGGTTTTCCCACAGTTACCTAATCTTAACCGTTAGCTGCTGTGAGGGAAAATTCATTCCGCTGGACAACCTTTGTTCAACAGAACACATTGGACGAAGAATCTGTGATAAGTGAGTCCCTGATGAAGGTCCTTTATGCGACCGAAACGTTGGACGAAATTAAATAGCAGTATTTGAATTTTGTCGAGACTGAAAAAGCCATTTTCAAGTTACCTATCAAATTTGGACAATATCGGAGCACGTGTTACTTTTTAGAGAGCAGAGCAGAGTATCAAAGAAATTCTTCCAAGTATCTGATTTTCCTGTCTATCCTCTTCGACACTTCATCAAACGTACCGTGAACACGAACCAGCTGAATTAACACTCCGTAAAACAGCCAGCAGCTGACTGGCACAACTCAATTAACTCGAAATCCACACATTCCAGCGGCCCAGAGGCCCAATGCTACCACGGACGAATCATCTCCCACCAGTACCACTGACTGACTGTACTGATAGCCCAGGTTAATTAAAAGGATGACTCCCGGGAGGGCCATACACAGCACCAATTTCGCCGCTGCATTCGCAGCACATTTTTATTTACTGCTCTGATGGTCGTCGTCATCGCAGTCGCCGCTGCCACCGTTCATTTCCCCATTTCAACAAAACCGCAGCCAACCTGCACCAGCACAGCAGCATCATTCAGCGGAAAACTTTTATTTTCACATGCTTGTTAACCAAACTTGGCGACATTTTTTTTTATTTTCGGTAGGTACTGTCGTCGTCACTGAAAGCTGAAAGCGTCCCCATTGGGGGAAAGTCAAGCGACCGACCAACCGACCGACCACCAGCCGAACCAGCAGCGACCGGCGCGGCGGTGTGGTCTTGGTCTCATAGCCGTCACCGCGGTGGACGAACTTTTCGCCATTACCACAACATTCCAAAATAATATTGTTTTTTTTTTTGGGAGGAAAAAAATGCTTAATAATAATAACCTGAAAGCTTGGTCACCTGAGAGGAGGGGACGTAATGTTCGGACGACGTGCTTACCAACCTTTAAAAACGCAGAACTTCAATTTTTTAAAGTATTTCGTGGCATGGTCAGAATTGAGATGCGATCACATAGCATTCTAATAACAAGTTCGTCGTTTCTTTATTATAAAAAATGTATGTGTATTCAACACATTTGCTAGTGTATCCAAAACATATCGGAATACTTGTAGACACAATGTGTAATGTGTTGATTAAGTATTTGAAAAAAAAACGAGAGATACATTTTCGAGAAAAAGCACTCTGGTGAGATTCGAACTCACGTGTTCTGTGTTTCGAAACCGACGTTTTAGTCAACTGAGTCACAAATGGAGCAGATTGAGATTGTGCGGAATAGAACGTCAATCTGCATCCAAGCCCACGCCATGAACATACCTTTTCTTTGTAAAATTTGTCGAAATTTCTTTAAAAAAAATATTTTTCTGAATTCTTGGAACCTTTAAGGTTTATTTACCGAAAAAAGATAGGAGACTTCCCCTAAGGTCAACTTTTTGACTTATGCAACACCATTCTCTTCCGAAGAGTAAACCCATTTTGCATCGCATCCGCTAGTATGAGATGACGGGGCAAGACTTCCGTCATAACTCTCTCGTAACCAAATTGTGTCGGCTCCTCACGTATGGGGTAGGAGCAGGCGGCTCCCTCGCATATCCGGCCATTACAACCAGCACACGGGAAGGATCCTCCACATTTTTTTTGCCGGTTCCCCATGTGTTCCGTTTCAACACGGAGGCAAAATTCATGCTGCGGCAGGCAACACTGTTGGGAGTGGGGAAATGTTTTCCCTTGGGCGAAACCAGGAGTAATGGTCGGCTGGCTGCCTTTCGGTTCGCGCGCGGGGTATCCGCCGACGACGGTGCGCGAGCGCTACTGGGTTCATGATGTATGGCAATGTTCAAAGTTTAGTCGGGCTGCCCCCTGAGAAGAAACACTGGAGGGTGATTTAAGCAGAAAATAGGCAGGCATGATTGAAATAAATTTCCATTACTTGGTCGAGAAGTGGGTGGGGTTGCGAAGAAGTTTTTTTTTATTCGGAAAAAATATGATGAAGTTGTTTTAGCTGCTCATTTTATGGTGAGGATTTGGATATTCTGTATTTGTTTACTTTTGAATTCTAAAATTTATTCTATTTTCGGAATTTCATTACCCACCAAAACTCTAGTCCAGGCCTGCCCAACCTTTTACGGCAGCGGGCCACATGTAACACTCCATATCCAGTCCAGTCCACGGGCAAAAAAATAAAATACGATAATATTTTTTTTTCATTTTTCTGAAATTTGATAGTCAAGATGATGGCTTCAACCCGAAAAAAATAGAATTCTAAAAATGAAAATGTAACTTTTGTTCCAACACTGATTATCTGATTCTCTTTAATTTCTAACAATGATTTTTTAATTTTTATTTTTTTTTTTTAATTTTTTGATTTTTAGATTCTCTTATTCTCTGATTATCTCATTCTTTGATTCTTTGATTCTCTTATTATCTGTATTTCTGATTCTCTGATTCTCTTTGTACCTGATTCTCAAACTTTTTGATTTTTTACAATATTTTTGTCGGTTTTTTGATTTTTTGATTCTCTGATTATCTAATTCTCTGATTTTCTGTATCTATGATTCTCTGATTATTTGTACCCCATTCTCTGATTCACAAACTTTTATAGTTTTTTTTTACAATATTTTTTATTTTTGTCGATTTTTTGATACTCTGATTCTCTGATTCATTTTACCTTGTTATTTTTTTCGATTTTTTGAATTTTTGATTCTCTGATTCTCTGATTCTGGATTATTTGTTTTTCTGATTTTCTGATTTGTAAAATACGATGTTTCGTATGCATCCTCCCTAGGACTAAGACAATTTCTTTATCTATTTACATATTACCGATAGGAAAAATGTTTTTTTTGTTTAATTTTGCTGTATCCTGAATCCTAGAAATGTTTCTATCTTGTACCAGAGCTTTCTGAAATTTTACGACAGAAATCAAATTTCTGAATGATCGTAGAATTATAATTGATTTTTTTAAAATTTAATTCAAAAGTTACGCAAAGTACTTGTTGAAATATTTTTTCACTGGTAAAAGGAAAAAAAATGTAATTCCATGGGCCAAATTCTATTATTTTTCTTCATTCGTGTCGCGGGCCGCACAAAATGTTGTCGCGGGCCGGATCCGGCCAACCTGTCCTACAGTGAAATCCTTCAAATCTACAAGAATAATTTTATGTATTTTCGCCACAAATAATAGCATTGCATAACCAACTGAGATCCGTGAAGCTACAATGCCATTTATAGACACTTTAGGTATATTCCAGGTCAGCCAAACTACCTTGGAGTTCAGGACTTCAGGTCTACACTCGTAACAGTAGCCATATCTGTAAGACTGAGTAACGTTACATATTCAACCGCAGTTACTGGAGCAACCTGAAGTCTACTAGCTTATTATAAACTTTTGGGAAATTCGGGTCCATCCAAACTGTTCTATAATGAAGTCCTTCAAATCTGAAAAAAAACTTTGTGTTTTCGCCATAAATAGTAGTATTGGTTAATCTGCTGGGATCTGAAAAGCTCTTGAAATCTCAAATGTCTTTTAGAGAAAGTACAGGGATATTCCAGGTCAGCCAAACTACCTTGGAGTGCAGGACGTCAGGTCTACACTCGTAACGATATCCAAATCTGTTATTCTGAGTAACGCTGCATAATCAGCCGCAGTTACTGGAACAATCTGAAGTCTACTAGCTTATTATAAACCCTTGGGACATTCAGGTTCGTCCAAACTGTTGTAAAGTGAAGACCTCCAAATCTAAAAGAAAAACTTCATGTGTTTTCGCCATAAATAATAGTATTACATAATCTGCTGGGATCCACGAAGCTCTTGAAATCTCAAATGTCATTTATAGACACCACAGGGATATTCCAGGTCAGCCAAACTACCTTGGAGTTCAGGACTTCAGGTCTACATTCGTAACAACAGCCATATCTACTATACTGAGTAACGTTGCATATTTATCCGTGGTTAATGGACCTATCTTAAGTCTACTTTTATATTATAAACTTTTGGGACATTCAGGTTCGTCCAAACTGTTGTGTAATGAAATCCTTCAAATCTACAAGAAAAACATGTGTTTTCACTATTAATAATAGCATAACATAATCTGCTGAGATCCGTGAAGCTCATGAAATCTCAAATGTCATTTACAGACCTTATAAGAATGTTCCAGGTCTGCCAAACTATCTTGGAGTTCAAAACATCAGACATCAGCTATATGAAATACTGAGTAACGTTTCATCAATCAGTCGTAATCAATCGTGGTGACTGGACCAATCGGAAGTCTGCTATAATTTGAACCTTTGGGATATTGAAGGTCGTCCAAATTATTCTGAAATTTAGCATTTGATAGTAACAGTAATTATTCTCACAATGAACTTTAAACTGTAATCTGTAATCCCCTGGCATATCATAAGTTATTTCAAGATAGTTTTGAGGTATTCCAGATCAACAACACTACTCCAGAGACCATAGCTTCAGGTCTACACTTGTTATAATACCACTACGTTAAGTAGTGTTACATAATCCACTATACTTACCAAAGTAATTAGAGGAACAATAAGCATTGATTTATATTTTTGGGATATTATGGGCTTCCTCACTGTTATGAAGCTTAGTTGATTAAAACAACCACTGTAACTGTAACAGTAACCACTGAAGACTTACTGCCCAGACAACCACTAATCGTATAAGATGTTGAATACGATGATAAAGTGGAGGCCATATGCGTGCATGCCTCCATTTAGGCGCATGTAAAATGTACGCATATCGCCTCCACTTCAACATCTTATGCAACATCTTATACGATCACTGGTTGACTGGGTGGGCATGATAGATAACAAATCGTACCTTTGTACAATGAAAGAAGTTACCGTTACACCCGTTGACTTTAGGGTCTAAACTCAAGAACAGTTTGGATGACCTAGGATATCCCGACTGATCTTATACGGTTAATTGAACTTTCAGTAGACTTACTGGACATGACAGATTACAAATCGTACCTTTGTATAATGGAAGAAGTTACCGTTACACCCGTAGACTTTAGGGTCTAAGCTCAAAAAAAGTGTGAAAGATCTAGGATATCCAGAGAAAATATTCTGCATAATATTCTACCGTTGTTATGCAATTGACCACCAAAACTACAGAAAATCGTAGAAAAAACTCCATAATAACGCTTGGAAGAATTCCCACTTCAAAGGGTTAAGATGTCTCCAGAAATACCACTTATGATTTATCCAGGTATTTTTTTTTTTTTTTTTTTTTTTCTTTTTTTTACCGCAATGCGGCATTCGCCTCTAATCCAGGTATTCTTATTGAGATTCTTCCAGTTATTTATATTATGAATCTTCTAGAAATACTTGATGTAATTGATGCAAGAGTTCCTGATCAGATTCATTAAGGCATTCCTCCTGGGATGCCTCTTAACATACCTCCAGTGATTTCTCCAAAGATTCCTTTAGGAAATCGATTTTCCAAGGATTCCTTCTTCGATTTCTCGAGGAATTCCTGCTGACATTACAAACTAAAGTTCTTCTTGGTCAGATTCCAACAAGAATGTTGTTCTCTCAGGATTTTCAAAAGGATTTTGTCCGGGTATTTCTCTGCTTCTTTTTCTTATTTTTGGTCCAACATTCGCATTGAAACTTGGCCTGCTTCTCTTTAACTTTGTGTTCTTTGAAAATTTTCACAGTTTTTAATTGGAGGGCTTTCCTTGCCTGACACTCGGCCTGACATTTTATATGAATTTGTATACTGTGTGGCAAGCACAATGATACACTATGTCCAGAGGTCCGAGAAAATTTTCCCGACCTAAACGAGAATCGAACCTGCCGCCTCCGGTTTGGCAATCCATAGTCTAAGCCACTGGATTAGGCTAGCTGAAGACTATGGGAGACGAATTTCCTCCGCATACTAATCCTTGAATTCCATTATCGATTCATCTTGGAAATACTTCGGGGATTTTACCGGGGATTACTAATGAGATTATTCATAAATGTCTCCGGGATTTCCGCAAGTAATAATAATTTTTTCAAGGATTTATCCAGTGATTTCTTAAGTTATTATCGATTTCGGCAGCCAAAAATGCAACTAAGGACGGAACATTCACTGTAAACAGACAGGCAGTAGGTACAATGAACAATTCTGCATTTTTAGTATCCACAGAAAAATGTGTTGTTTGATGAATTGGTCGAGAAATATGTTTGGAATTTGACCAAAGATTCTACAAGATATTGCTGTCAGGAATTCTTCGTGAATTGTTCTGGAATACCTTCATCATCAAAGATTTAATTAGGAATTGCTTTAAGGTTTTTTTTTTCTATGAACTGCTCCAAATAATTCTTTAGCAATTTTTGGTGATATTTTTTGCATAAATTGCAATACATACTACCCGGGTAGAGGTGAAATACTGACGATCAAAACGTGATATTAGTTAGATTGATATAAGAGATAAAAGATCTGAAAATAATATCTGAGAAATATTCCTGGAACATATGAACAATATCAAAATTTGATATTCCAAGATCAAACGAATAGCTTGCTGCTATTGGTTAGATCTTACAAGATCTAATTATGATCTGATGATGATGTTCCAGGAGTAAATTTTAGATATTATTTTCAGATCTTTTATCTCTTATATCAATCAAACCAATATCACATTTTGACCTCAATATCAAAATATGCTATTAATGAGCTCTTTTCCTCTACCCGGGTATGAAAACTTTGTTCGATTTATTCGTGGAAATTATGATAAGCTTTAGGTAAAGACATTGTTTCGGAAAATCTGAAATCTACACGATATTCAGCAAGTAATAAGATCCCTAGAATATGTATGAGTTACTTTCAGCCCAGGAAAAAATCTGGAAAAAGGAAAATTGAATTTGAATGAAATACTCGTATACGGAGTCGAAAAAAGCACAGTTTGTTTCCTTCGAGTTTTCAGATTCAAGGCACGATTCTACACTAACATGATCATCAGTTTATCGAGTTGTTATTTTAAATTTTGACACCGTGTGTGGTTTGATCTAGAATTTTAACGGATTCGCAGTTATTTTCTTCCACAGGGATAACTAATGTTTCGTTTTTGGTATAATTTGGTTTAATACCTTACGTTTTAGTTTTTATGGTTGCCTTTATTCAACTTCTCTTTGTTTTTTTTCGGATTATTCGACAATCATGAACCTTATTTGTTGTTACAAAATTGCTTTGAATCAGTATGAACTACCAAGGCACAAAAAAGTATCAAAGCTACCTTTTTTAAACAAGCTCGGAAAAAGTTTCCGTCTAAACGACACACTTAGGCCTTCTAAAAGCTAACATGTTCCCCCCCCCTTCCACCCAACCGTAATAGGATCCCCAAGAGCATCCCCGAGCTGCCGAAAATGCCTCGCACCTTGCGGCCCGGAATAAATGCCAAATAATGTCTCTCGGAAGAAGGATGTTTCAATTAGGTATTCATTCCGGTCTCCGAGCTCCCTCATCCATTTTCCCACACCCTCACCCCGGAATGGGGGAGCTGTTTAAAGTGACGCTGATGTGAATCACACAAACCTTTTTGTGTTTATCTTAGGCCTGTCATCCATGCGCCGGATCCTTCCTACCCACTGCCTGACTAGAAGTGTGGAAGTTGGATCAACTTTCGTTTGAAGTGTGGAACGCACACAGAAACATAGAGAGTGGAGAAAAAACGGTCGATGTAAATCTTTTTAATTACCAATTAAGGATCCATCTAATGGTGCTATTTGCTTTGCTCAGCTGGAATCCCAGTTGTGGGATTTTTGTGGTACTTGGAAAATCGCGCGTAGGTAAATTTTCGGAACTTTACCAAGTACCTTCCTTAAATAGGGACATCGCGTTAATGGTTTTAAGATGACCTCCTCAAAGGTTTAAAACGACACTTCGGCACTAATGAAGCGTGCAGGTGATGTTTCCGTCGGATATCTACCGCAGTGGCTACATACATAGTTACTATGTTGGTTGGGTTTCAACGGTTTCAGCTTCAGCTTATAGGATTTTCATTGCTATTTAAAATGTCATGTACAAGCTGAAATATACATTGTTAAAATCAATTTACGCTCCTGTGGGAATCGAACCCACGACTTTCGCTGCTCTAGATGTGCGCGTCTATCATCTAAGCTACGGGGATCCACTTTGGTGTCTGCGTGGCCTGCATGTAAACTACGGTCTGCCTCATCGTATTGTCTTTGTAGATCTATTCACAGAATGTTGACCAATTCTCTAATACAGAATCTAAATCACTGTCCTCGGAAAACATGTCTCCCTTCATAGTAGCATTTGTCTGAAAATGAGCTGCGCTTCCTCAATTTCATGCAAACATTGTCGTGCCGTCAGACGCTCCTCGTCCACGTCCCTGTCCGGCTGCAATAGTTGTTGCTATTGCTAATGCTCATCTCGGAATAGAGCAGGAATCTATTTTATTTCAGGCTCATTTATTCATACCCGAGAGAAGATTGTTGCTGTTTTGTTTCTCGTTTCGATGCAGAATTAAAAGCAAATATGTTTCTCAAGCTATGTCGGCCGTCGTCGTCGTCGTCATCGTCTTTCAGATTTGCGCTTTGCGTTCGGTTTCGGATTCATTAGTCTCGGTATCTGATGCCATGGGATGACAGGATGGCAGAATGGAAAATGCCGTTTATAGCTCACCTTATAATATATAATCGCACGGAGAATGTTATTTTATTGTTGTTAAATTGTGCACTGGCACTCGGGATGATCTGATTTATGGGGTGCTTAATGCTTTTATGAGGAATCGTTTGAAGACACTTAAATGTAGATCTCTTAGACGGTATGAGGTCTTACCAACTTTGTAATGGTAGCATTTATTTATTTTTATAGAAACGAGTACTGTGCAAACACCGCCATGCATAAATTTGAGTGCAATCACTAGTTATCAATCAGCGTTTTTGCATTACTCGATAAACAAATTTTATCGAACGATCAGAAATAAGTTCAATCCACTTTTTCCTTCACTTAACACTTTCTTTTATTTATTATCTTTTCAGGTACGTTTCTTAAATTGGATCACATCTGCTGATATGGATGATTGATATGTAGCGTAAATATTTATGCTAAGAAGAAAGAGCAGCGAGTGTAAGTAGGTGCAATGGCAAGTAGTATTTCAGCCGCGGATGTACCAAATGGGTACCAAATTTTTACGGAAAGTATGTTTTTCGCAATAATTTCTTATATGATTTCAGCAAGAGCTCCTGCAGGTTTTTTTTACATGCATTTCATTACAAATATATGCAGAGATCACAAAAGCTAGACTTTTTAAGTACTGGCGTGAGTGAGTAATGGACAAATTGGAGTGGAATTTGCAAAAAAAAAGTTACTCGTCCTCTCGATGAGACTCGAACTCACGACTCCTACTCACTAGACAGGCGCGTTGCTATCTACACCACGAGATGACTCGAATTCTGAGGTTATCATTTCCACAGATCGCACTGATTTCGGATGAATTAGATGTCCATCGACACTACGTATATGTAAAGCCAAGGCGAGAGCATAGTTGGCAACGCGCTTGTCTAGAGAGTAGGAGTTGTGAGTCCGCATCTCACCGAGAGGACGAGTATTTTTTTTGCAAATTCTACTCCAGTTTGTTCATTTCTCACTCACGCCAGTATTTGTAAAGTATAGCTTTTGGAATTAAGTAAAACTTCCACTCGGCTGGTTAAGCCGCAAAAATCGATGATTAATTAGTTACTTATATCCAGGGAATATTTCAGGAATTTCTACAGGAATTAAAATTCCTCCTAAAGTTCTTTTAGAAGTTCCTCCAGAGATTCCTGCAGAGACTGTTTCAGGGATTCTTTCAGAAATTTCTCCAAGGATTGTTTCAGAAATTAATTCGGGTAGGGTAATTTGCCAATTGTTGCACGGCTAAAAATTCGCCAATTATTGCACACCCCATAAGAAAAGCATGGAGTGTGCAACAATACGCGAGATTTTAGCCGTGCAACAATTGGCAAATTACCCTAATCATGTTTGCCTACAGGAATTTATCCTGGAATTCCACCTGGGCATCTCTAGGAATTCTTTCTGGGATACTTTCAGGAATTTCACTGTTGGCGCGTTAACCGTGGCCAACTCCGGTCGGGTCGGGTGGACTGTATCACTCGGGGATGTGGAAAGAATCAACACTACACTTTTTCTGCTGATCACTATAAACTACACTTTATTTCTCTTCTTTACACTACACTTCACTACTACACTTTACTGTTCACTATCTTACTATAACTTTCACTACTAGTCACTTTGGTTCACTTTCACTATGGTCGAGGTTGAATTCGCGGCGGTTAAATCAGTACTAACTCTGCGGTCGAACATATCGCGTATTTATATGCGCGCGTTGGCAGTCTGGAACATTCGCGCAATATCGCGACTCGTATTCCAGACGCGGGAGGAAACTTCTAGAAGGAGCACAGGTTGAACTCACCACTCTGTTGTGGTGAGTTTCAGGTGAGTTACCACACTGGTGACGACGACGACAGTGAGAGCCTCTCACTGCCACTCACAGGTAACACTCACGCTTGCGGTAGGAACTCACACTCTCAGTGGCGTCTGCAGGGTGGGTCGTGTCGAGGGTTGCATTCTGGTGAGTGCGGTGTATCGGCGGACCAAAGTAGCATGAAGATAGTTAGAAAAGACAGCGTTTCTTACAACAGAGTGCGATGGGCGGTATAGGCGTCGGGCGTTCTATGAAATTTAAGTCGCACTCGCTTGCGGCCTGTTCCGTACGGAACATACTCCCCCCGGTTGAGACGGAGTTTCAACAGTACATTATTGGATACAAAAAGCTGTCTCTTACACTCAACGATCTGTCTCTTCGGATGGCGGTATCTGGGTCGAAAGTAGCGATGTGGGAACTCTGTCGTATTTGTGGTGGTCCTCGTAGGTTTGGTGTGCTTGAAATTCTCGATGTGGCTGGACTCTACAAATCTCATTGGGCGGAAAATGACGTCTGAAAGTGTGTCGTCGTTATGGAAATCCTCTGATCCTTTTCGGGTTTCGTTGGGCTGGTCTATAAACTGCTTCGTCGGGTGCTGCTCAGGCATTCTGAATGTCGATTTGCGAAAGCCGGAGTGTTGTTGTTTGGAGTACCGATGGTTGGATGTCGTTGCAATTCTCTGTCGGTTGGATAGGAACGGTCTCTCTTTTAGGTCATGGTCGTTCTCGAGATCGTTCTGCAATTTCTGCGAGTCGGTTGCTGAACGGTTACTCCTTTTCTCGTCGTTTCGGCTCGGATTCCTGTCAACGCTTAGAAAAACTTCAGGAGATTGCTCGGCAGGGTCGGAATAAGCTTTCAACTCTTTCTTGATCGGTGGAATCCATGGTTGGCGTTGTCCAAACTGGTTGTCTTCGTTCACAAAGGCGTTGATCGGCTGAGTCGTTGCGTTACCGTTGATCGGTTGCCCTAACTCTTCGTCAGTGGCTGCGGGTTGCCGAATCTCGGTTTCCGAAGAATCAGCTAAGTTGCCGGATGTCGAACTAAGAGCGGCTTGGAGATTCGAACTGCACTTCATACTCTGGGATTGGTCGGCGTAAGTAACAATCCTCGGATCGGACAGGTTGTTCTTCGGTTCCTGGCGAAGGTCTCGAGTCTTCTTCTTAGGCGGTTGTAGATTAGCCGATGTGCTACGTTGGATGTACTCTTCTCGTGGTTTGAAGCTCGTCGGTTGTGGATCGGATGAGAACTGCGAACGCTGTGGTGTGAACTCACAGTTCTCCTGCACTAGGACATTCGACTCTTCGTGGCTTGGCAATTCGAAGCCCTCCTGTAGATTTTCGGGTGTGCTAGTTAGGTAGTCATCTGAAAATATTTTGAAACAAAGCTTTCGCCAGTCGGATTTGTAGTCATCAATATCGGAGAAAATCGGAGCACTCAAAGGTTGCAAATGTTGATTTGTAGCGGGATGCGTGTCATGAGCGTTCAACAAGTCACCAATGGTCGAGCGGAGATGATTGGATCGCTCCTCAAAGCCGATGTATATTTCCTCTTGCTCTCGTAGGGCCTTCTCTGGAACGATCGTGATCAGCTGGCTGTGTACGGCATTAAACTCGGCATAGGCGTCGTCTACGTTCTTCAGGTAAGTCCTCAGTCGTGGTTGGCTAACTTGGCTTTGGGCGGCAGCAAAAGCGTTCTCTACTCGAATTAGCTTCAAATTCACGTGTTCTCGCTGGCGTGAGAGGGACGTAAACTCCTTCAGTATATGAGGATCAGCGGATGATCCCCAATCGGTGTTTTGGTCAGGCAGAACAGAGTCATGTCGCTCCATCTTGATGGCCTCAGCCAACTTGTTCATCGATGCTGTGGAACTACTTCTCGGGTTGGAATACGCTCACCACGTGCCAACGTGTCGAGTTTAAGCACCTACACTGCGGAGACTCCAATGGATGGCGTGGGGAATGTGCTTACTCGTATCTGGATGATCCGTTTTAGTGCACTCTCTCAAGCGGCTTGAGTTGGTCGATTCCACAACGGTGTACGTACACTCTGGGAATTCGCAATCGTGTCGGGTCGGACGTTGTTGCTGTAGAGCACCTTCTTCGGCTATCAGTAGTGAAAACAGAGTGAACTCTTTAGCGTTGTCGGCAGATTCCTACACGGGACTACACGTGTTGATAATGTCGGAAGGCACGAAATCTCCTGGACTGACGTTCGGCCTTGGAGCCAGCAAACGAGTCGGTGATTGGTATCAGACGACGATACAACTTATCTTCGGTGGTACACGTCCTGATTAAGGAACCACGTAGACGCGTCGGGTATTCGGGCGGATATTGCGATCGACGAAATCCTTCTCCTCAGGGTGCTACACTTTCAGGTACGAGCACCTCGGAACGTGTTGGAAAATTGACGGTGGTAGAGCACGGCGATACACGTTGTGAGTGAGAGACCACGGCGACGTGTCGGAAGATCGGACGGCTATAGTTCTCAACGAGGGTCCTATTGGCAATACAGCGCCTGGTTTGAACGTCTGCTTGGTTGAGACGTGCCGGAAATACACGGGATGACTTGCGTTGGCGTATGTGATCGATCACTTTCTCGAAGTAGAGCGCGTTGTGGTGCTGGACCACGGCGACGGGTGGGTTGGTCAGGCGGTAACAGTGATCAACGGAATCCTCTTAGAATACACGTCCTGGTTTGCGACCACGGAGACGTGCCGGAAAGTCGATGGTGTAGATGTTGAACACTTCTCGGGGATACACGTCCTGGTAAGGGCACCACGCAAGCGTGTCGGATGGCGATGATAGTGAACAGCGATACACGTTGTGGTTCAGGGACCACGGCGACGTGTCGAATGGTCGGTCGACAATAGTGATCAACGAACTACTCTACAAAATACACGTCCTGGTTCGTAACCAGAGAGACGTGCCGGAAATGCTCGGGATGAGCGACGATGTCGTTGATCACTTCACGGGGTACACGTCCTGGCAAGAGCACCACGCAGACGTGTCGGATGGTCGGGCGACAACAATGATCAACGGACTCCTCTTCAAAATACACGTTCTGGTTCGAAACCAGAGAGACGTGCCGGAAATACTCGGGATGAGCGGCGGTGTCGTTGATCACTTCACGGGGGTTACACGTTCTGGTGAGGGCACCACGTAGACGTGTCGGATGACGGTGATGATCAGCAAAAACCTCTGGAATACACGCTCTGGCTAGGATGCCACGCAGCGTGCCGGAATTGCTCTCGGTGAGCGGCGGTGTCGATTCCTTTCCACAACGGGGCGGCACTGGATCCAGTTCGAAGGACCACTATGTTGGCGCGTTAACCGTGGCCAACTCCGGTCGGGTCGGGTGGACTGTATCACTCGGGGATGTGGAAAGAATCAACACTACACTTTTTCTGCTGATCACTATAAACTACACTTTATTTCTCTTCTTTACACTACACTTCACTACTACACTTTACTGTTCACTATCTTACTATAACTTTCACTACTAGTCACTTTGGTTCACTTTCACTATGGTCGAGGTTGAATTCGCGGCGGTTAAATCAGTACTAACTCTGCGGTCGAACATATCGCGTATTTATATGCGCGCGTTGGCAGTCTGGAACATTCGCGCAATATCGCGACTCGTATTCCAGACGCGGGAGGAAACTTCTAGAAGGAGCACAGGTTGAACTCACCACACTGTTGTGGTGAGTTTCAGGTGAGTTACCACACTGGTGACGACGACGACAGTGAGAGCCTCTCACTGCCACTTACAGGTAACACTCACGCTTGCGGTAGGAACTCACACTCTCAGTGGCGTCTGCAGGGTGGGTCGTGTCGAGGGTTGCATTCTGGTGAGTGCGGTGTATCGGCGGACCAAAGTAGCATGAAGATAGTTAGAAAAGACAGCGTTTCTTACAACAGAGTGCGATGGGCGGTATAGGCGTCGGGCGTTCTATGAAATTTAAGTCGCACTCGCTTGCGGCCTGTTCCGTACGGAACATTCACCATTAATTTTAATTTGGGATTTCTCCAGGAATTCCTCTAAAAATTCTTCCAGTTTCTCAAGGAGTTTCTCCAAGAATTCTTTAAATTAACAAATATCAATTCCTACAGAAATTCCATTACAGTTTCTTGCAAAAATTCCACAGATTCTTGCAGGAATTTTTCTAGATATTTTAGCTGGAGTCCCTTCAGAGTTTCTTCCGGGTTTTTTTTTATATGAATTACTGTGTAGAAAATAAGGGATTACTCCGAAGATTCCTTCAGAAATGCCGCCAACAAGCCCTCCAGAGGTTCTTGGCAGGAACGTCTCCAATGGTTCTAAGTTCTTCCATGTTCTCATCCTAAAACTCCTTAAGTAGGGATTTCTTCAGAAATTTCATCAGGATGTTTTGTTCTTATTCCAAGAATTAATCTAGAAATTTCTCAAGAGATTCTTCTTGCAATTCCTCCAGGGGCTTCTTCAAGAATTTCTCGAAAGATTCCTACTGAAATTCCTCCTAGAGTCAAGATTTTTAAAGTGAATGTATCAGAATTCAGAAATTCTTCGAAAATGATTTTTTCGAGGATTTTTCAAGGAATTTTTCATGGATTCATTTTTTTTTTAAATTTTATGATTACTTTAAGAATTCCTGCTTAAATTTTACATGGCATTCTTCTTGTAATTTCTTCAGGGTAATTTTTGGGAAGTACTTGGCGGATTCTTCCATCAAAGTTTATTTTTCGGGGTTGCTCCAGGATTTTTTTCAGGATTTTTGTCTTACGATTCCTTCAGGGATTCCTTTTCTCATTATTCCTTCAGAGATGTTTTCAGAAATTTCTCCAGGAATTCTTTCGAAAATTCCTCCAGGAATAATTGTAAATTTGTTCATCGAGCAAAATTTTATGTTGTGCACATGGATGTCAAAGCAATTTCAACAGTGTAATTTCCCACATGGCTTGGTTTGCCAAAGCAAAATCAAGAAATTTACATTCCACACTGAAATTTACTCGCTGTATTTTTATTCAAAGATTCCTTCAAGGACTCTGCCGTAGATTTCTTCAGGAATTCTTTCAGAAATGAAGTTTTTTGCAGACCTTCTCTCAGAGTTTCCTTGAAATATTCCTCTTTTTAAATTCATCAAGGAATTCCTTGATTGTCAGAGAAATTCTCTCAGATCTTTTCAAGGATATTTTTCCTCAAGATTTCTTCAAAAATTTCAAACAAAATCTGTAGAAACCTTATCAGTAGTTTTTGCGGAAGTTCCTCTAGGCATTTCTCCAGCGATTCTAAAAAAAATCCTGTGTAATGTTGAAGATGTACTTTGTTATTGCTTGAGAGTATGTTTTAATATATCAGTAATTATTTTTCAAAAAACTCCATCCATTTATCTATGTCTATGGCTTAATGCTCCCGATTCCCAATCAAAAATTTACAAATTTTGAGCCGTCGGACCATACATGGGTAAAAAATTGTGAATATGGTTTGTTCTGGTTCGTCCCAGGATCGGTTCCGGATATCGCAGTGTCTAAAACTTTACAAGTCGTCAATAGTAACCCAAATTTACTTACAAATACACTTTTGTAGTGTTATTCCTATAGGTGCCTGAAAGCTCATCTTAACATGAATAGGGTGCCTGTACCAACTATGGCCTACCTAAGGAAAACTATTTGTACAAAAATAACGAGAAGATCACTTTACAGCAAAAATATAGAAACGGAGTCAAAACTACTTTTAGTATTTATTATGATAGGAACCATGTATCAGTTATGGTTACTTTTTTTTAACTTCGGTTCTTTTTCGCACTTTTTGCATGCATTCCTTATGGAATTAGCCATAGCTGGTACACTATGGCGAAAAAGGGTGCAAGGAAACCGAAATTTTTAGGGAAATGATTTATTTCTACCATAATTTCAGCAAAATATGGAGTTTTTTTTTTGTGAACATAATCTGTTCTGTGTTTCTTGTTGATTTACTTCGTTAAAAGGTGAAAATCAACTATGGCGAGTAATTGGTACTATAGCCATAATTGGAACACTTACCAAGTTTCGTTTTCAAAAGTTACGAAACAATTTCCAGACCTCAATCCTAGTATGCTATATGTAATGCCAGCATTATTAGTGCGTCGATATTGACCAAAAACGACCCAAATTTACTAGGAAGTTGAGACACTATCCAAATTTAGAGCTCAAATACAGATTTGTTCATAGTAAAACCTGTCTGAAGAATTTGTTTTATCTGTATCAACGAGATTTTTAGCCTGGGCACAATGGTCGGAAAAAGATAAAGTTCGGCCAAAACTCTTTTTATGTGTTTAATCGAAGTTATAGGTTGTCTAGATATGTTATATCGTATTTTTAGTGTTTAAAAAGGGGTATTCAAAAATTACGTAACCTCAATAATTTCAAAAAAGGTAAAAATCAGTAAACCCCACATTTTTTGCGTTTTTTGTTAGAAAATCAATTTGAATCTAATTAAATGATCAACTTTCGATCAAATCCAATCAAGTTTGTTCAAAACGTGTGAAAAATGTGGGAAGATAAATTTTATTTCAGTCACAAATGGAAAAATAACATAAAATATATGAAAAAACATGACTTTTTTAAATAGCTCTAATTTAAAAACCTGCAAATTTCTGCAAAATATTTAAACGTTTTTATGCAGCCCTAAGCATGATGTTTAAGATGCACTATTCGAAATTGCGGCGACACATGACGACACGAACCGTTTTCTAACTTAAAAATTACCAAAAATCGTAAGGTACAATATATGAAAATTTGAAAAGTTTTGTGACATATTAATTTTGCACCATGCGTGCATTCAAACAGTCCAACAACAAGCTTTCATATGCTGGATAACATAAAACATATATTCCATTCTCAAAATATTAGTATTTCACTTTTTTCGAATGGTTCATTTTTCAATTTTATGACTTAGGCCACTTTGGCGGTGAAAATATCATTGAAATACAAAAGCTGGTATGCTTTTAATTAAGTATCATAAAACTACAATACATTAACTTTGTTATAAGGTGAAATAAAGTTTAAAAATATCAATTTCGTTTTTTGGGATTTTTGGCCGCCCTTTTGTATGGAGCCCGACCAATGTGCTGGGGCTAGAGTTCGGCTTTAATTCCAAGGAAAAAGTTGTGCTAGTTTTGTAAACGCTTCTCTCATGTGGAATTTAAGTGCAATATTCATATATTGTTATGTGAATTAGGATGCGCCTTCATTGTAGAAGCGGTAGGTAAGATAAAGTCCCCAAACTTGTTTGTTTACATCGAATTTATTTATTTTTTGCAGGGATATAAAATGTCATGGAAACGTCATGAAAAAAAAAAAGTTATGACATTTTCTAGTTCCTCCATTTCCAGTGCAAATTTCCGTCCTTGAACGCAAACCTTCAATAATGCTGGGATGCTATGGTAAAATAACGATATCGTCGATAATCATTTGTTAATATGGGCAGTGAAATCGGCAAATAATCAAATGACATTTTACAACCCTGCAAAACTGATTCAATTTTTGTTTCAAGTACATCTAGAAGAGAATTTACTTTGCTCTCAAGAAATGGGTTTTTAAATTCTGGAATACATACTACTTTTTTTATCTGTATTAACGAGATTTTTAGCCCTAGGCTAGTTCATCTCGGGACCCACGCTTTACTTCCCTTCCGAAGGAAGAACTCACATTTTGTGAGTTTGTCGGGAGTGGGATTCGATCCCAGGTCCTCGGCGCACGGTGTGTTGTGTAGAACAACTTTATAATAAAAAAATAAGTAAGTCTGACATTTTGCCCAATGATACTTTGGGCCATTCCCTTCAATTTGCTGGGTCGGTGGAAATCATCCATCGGGGGGTCTAGAACAAAAATTTTTTTTTGAAGGTTTTTTATGCAAAAACTGTTAAAAGCGCATATTGTAAATTTTTGCATCTCCTACAAATAGTCACAACTTTTTTGTCTTTGAAGATAGAACCATAAAAATTTCAGGCGTTTCGAAGTAGTATGCGTAGATGACTGTGTGAAAATTTCATTGAAATATGTTGAATGGTTTTCAAATAATACCAAAACTATCAAACGCATTCTAAAATACTAAGCTTAGTAGCAAAAGTCCAACGAAATATCTATATTTTTTTATATAATAATACATGAAAAATATTTAATTCTAAGCACCTTGAGTCATTATGATGGCAGTACATATTTATTTATTTCAAGAACGTGGTTTTGCGTATACATGTTCACAAGTACAAGTATGCCTGTAATACGAATCCTATAATAAACTCAATTATTATGATTGCTGAGCATGTCGGCCTTCCCCGAAAAAAATATTTAAATGTTTATTGGTAAGCCAAGAAAAGCACTCGAGGATTGGGAACATCTCTGTTTTGAGGAAAAAAGTACAGAAACTAAATTATTTTGAAACTAATGTTTACAAGCTTAAAATTAAATAGTATTTCTCCTTAGTCAAACAATAAAAACAAGTTAACTCTGTTAAAGACCTCATAATAACATTGAAGTTGTGGGTATGAGTCTACATTAAAACACTCTCTTGATTGAAGAACACAATAAAGAGAACTGAATTCAAAACAGAATTCAGTTGGGTAACATTCGATCAAGGGCAACCTTACGATACTAAACATAGTTTCCGGATTATTCCACGATATTTGACATAGCTTATTATAACAATATAACAATATGTTGCTTATTGCTTATGCCACCATTTATTAACAAATAACTGATAATAAGTACGGAAAGAATAGTTGAAAGAACGGAGTACTTATTGAAAATGTTTCTACATTAAGCATGAAAATTGGCTGTTCAGCATAAAGCCTAGGAAAAACAATTTGATAACAATGACTTAAATATTCTTATCGATTTGTATATGATGTTTAAAAAATATTTTCTGTGTAATTTAAAACCTCCAAGCATGAGGAAGAGTGATTGATCATTGTTATGGTGTTGTTTACTAGTAGAATATTTTCTACATAAAACTATATGTTTCGAAAAAATAACAAACATTTTTTTTAATCCAAATTATTGGGCCACGCTTCTCTAAAGCCTTTCGCTCGTAATTTGATATTTAGATAAGACCTGATTCATTAAAAAATGGAAAAAATAAACATGTATACGCAAAACCACGTTCTTGAAATAAATAATTAATACTTTAGTGAAAAGCTACATAATGGCAGAGTGTATGTTTTCCTTTCATGTAATTGACTATGTATCTGTTCATCATTTGAAAAACAAGTTTTCACAGTACTGCCATCATAATGACTCAAGGTGCTTAGAATTAAATATTTTTCTTGTATTATTATATAAAAAAATATATAGATATTTTGTTGGACTTTTGCTACTATGCTTAGTATTTTAGAATGCGTTTGATAGTTTTGGTATTATTTGAAAACCATTCAACATACTTCAATGAAATTTTCACACAGTCATCTACGCATACTACTTCGAAACGCCTGAAATTTTTATGCTTCTATCTTGAAAGACAAAAAAGTTGTGACTATTTGTAGGAGATGCAAAAATTAACAATATGAGCTTTTAACAGTTTTTGCATATAAAACCTTCAAAAAAAATTTTTGTTCTAGACCCCCCGATGGATGATTTCCACCGACCCAGCAAATTGAAGGGAATGGCCCAAAGTATCATTGGGCAAAATTTCAGACTTACTTATTTTTTTGTTTTAAAGTTGCTCTATAAACACACCGTGCGGCGTGATGGCCAAGAGTTCTAACCATCACATCAGGTCCGCTCCCTCAACATACTACTATTATTGAAACGTTTATCCTAAATTTGACGATTTTCATGATTAACCCGTAACATGGGTAGATCACCTTGGAATGGTGCGTTACGGCGTAAGATCTACCATACAATACCAAATTTTAATCCTGCTATTTTCCAGTCTGGTTAATTTAAATGCAGGATCAAGATTTGATTTACTTTTTTTTACTGTTTTTTTTTTTGTTTATTAATTGTTTTTTATTCTATTTTTGTAATTTGTTTTTCACTGCTAATATATGTACAGTTTGTTTCAGAGGAATGCAGGTAAATTTGTCCTATGTGTAAATAACCCAATTTACAAAAAATATAACTGTTGTGAACGTATCACCATTTAATACTATTTTCTATTTCAGATTTACAAGCAGCGATCAAAACGGCAAAGCATCTCTTTTCTTAGAAAGATTAAGATTACCGTACGATTCAGTGGCTGGTAGACCACGGTGTCCGCGTCGATTTCTTCGAGCCGAGTTTCGTAATTTCGCATGTTCTGTTTCTTCGAGTACAGTATCGTAATTTCACGGGTTTTGATGTGTGTTTCTTCCGTTTCTTATTTTCGCGAACCTCGTTTTACGCAAACTATTTTTGATATAAAAAAAATTAAATGTCTGGAAGCCATCCGGTAGTTAAAATACAGTGATCGGGGCGTGAGTGTGGTATCCGGGATCAGCCGTACGACGCCAGCTAGCAGTAGATGCGGTTTTGTTTTCTCGAATTGATTGTGCGGTGGTCATTATTCCCTGACATGTCGCGTATTTGAGGACGTATTCAATTTTTCGGGAGTGCATCGTTCGTAGCAAAACAATAATCGGTCTGGTGATTGTAGCAATTTGTTTACCAAAACAACGCCCCAAAAAATCATCCCTTCCCGTATCCAAACTCCTAGTGATTACTCGTAGTAACGCAGAGAATTCCTCGGTTATTGGCCTAAGCGAGAATCACGTCATCACTTCCTTCCCTATCCTCAATTGACCTGCATTCGGACGCGGCCGGCGCTGGTATTGCTTATTGAAAAGTATTAGGATTCCAGTATTTACACAATGAAGAGAAAGCTAATCCCAAGCATCATCTGTTGGTTCTTTGTGTAAATGCAGTTGTCCTTGCAATAACAGAGGAGCAACCGCGGGCGGTCAATCATGCTCATGCTCATGCTCATGCTCATGCTCAATTTGACGATTTTCATGATTATAGAAATGAAATAACAGCGAATCTCTATGCACCTTCAACCAATCATACGGTATACAGTCGACTCTCCACATGTCGATGTTCTACATCTCGATGTCTCTCCCTATCTCGATAATTTGATCGGTCCCTTCAACCTGCATACATTTTACCTCTCTATATGTCGATATCTCCTTATCTCGATATCTCCATATCTCGATGCGATCTAGTTCATTTTTGCTCCACATTTTCTCTCCATATGACGATATGACTATTTTCACAGGTTGCTAAACCAAGTTTTCTAGGAGCAAAACATTCTGGAAGATCGAAGTGACATATGTGTTTGCTGATGGTTTTTCTTAGTTACGCAGGATTTTTCAATCTAGTGTGCATTACAACTTTGGTTCTGCAATTCGATCTCTCCCTATCTCGTTGGTCCCTTCAATATCGAGATGTAGAGAGTCAACTATAGTTAGCTCAAGCCTCAAGTTAAGGGCCAAGTTAAGCATCAACATGCTTGAATCTACTACCATGACAATAAGTGAACTGTCAAACCATCATCCATAAATATTGTTGATGTAGGCATATTATGGTTAACTCAACCATACTTTTTTATACTAAAGAGATCATCAATTCTGTGTAATACACGCTTTCATCATTCTTCGACATATTAGGGTCTGGGACCATTTGGGACCTATTTTGGGCACTTATTGCTGTACACCTCAGTCAATTTTGAACCAATTGACTTGTTTTTGGAACACGTTCAGATACGTACAGTGTCAAGTCATTTTCAATAATTCAAGTAAATCGGTTCGAAATTGACTGAGTTTTAGCTGCAAGTGCCCACAGTAGGTCTATATTATGCGCAATACAATCTCGAAAAAGGATTATATAAAAGCCAGTGTACAAATATGCTTATTTGGGACCGCAATATGATTGAACTGATTTTATTTTTTCTCCGTTAATAAAATACGTTTTTTTTCGGAATTTTCGATTTTTTTCAAGTACTTGATGAGTCAAATCCCCTAAAATATCCTCAAAAATACTTCATTTATCAAAAAAGACTTACGAAAACAAGTGTTAATTTAGAAATCCCGATAGTAAAGAAATCATTTTTGAAATGTTCTAGTTTTCTGGAATATTTCAGAAAATTTCTTCAACAGCCTAAAATGCTTTTCTAAATTTGGCAGGATTTTCTCAATGAACTATTTTTTTTACAATTTTAACATTAAGTATATTAGGCACCCCTATTTGTTGCCTAATATACTTAATGTTAAAATTGTAAAAAAAATAGTTCATTGAGAAAATCCTGCCAAATTTAGAAAAGCATTTTAGGCTGTTGAAGAAATTTTCTGAAATATTCCAGAAAACTAGAACATTTCAAAAATGATTTCTTTACTATCGTATTTTCGGCAGTTTTGTTCTCTTCGTCAAGGGGGGTTTTTGAAATCTGTTGATCTCAAAGTTGGCCTCACATCCTTCCCAACCAAGATGGTTATATGTCCAAATTTCAGGCAATTTGGCACACAAAAAACCCTCATGACGAAGAGAACAAACCTGCCAATAATACCCTTTGCCCTTAATATTATTTCCTGGTTAATAAAGCTCATGTTTTATGTTCCGCTCATATATTATGTTATGTGCAAGTTATAAACAATACAATGCAAGTTAAAAATCAACAATATCTGTCTTCTACATTGTGATTTTGCAGCATTATCTTCTACCCGGAGTATCTTAAATGTTATTTATGTAGGGTAAACGTACCAATACTGGTGCTATTAGTAGCTGCTTGCAGTAAAATAATTGAATAAAATTGATAATACCATAAAATAAAAAGTCTGAAAACGTTAATCGGTAGTTTTTCATTTAAACTTGCTAGGAAAAATGTAAAAGCCATCGTTTATTGCAGTTTTTTCTTAAAAATCACTTGCACCAACTATAGGTACACGGTTCCTATTGTGGTGGTAAAAGTTAACATCGGTTCCTATAGTGGCGCATCCCATTGAATTCTTATGGGACCAACCACTATAGGAACACTACCACCACTATAGGTGCAAAGGAGCAAAAAAATTAAGGAAAATAATTGTTTAAAATAGGTTTTTCGACAATTCCTGAACACCAAACTGAATTAATGTCATTCATTAAGTATAAAGCATCTATTAAAAATGTTATTTGCGAGCTTTTTGGTCGAAATAGTGCTAAATTGCCATTACCACCACTATTGGTACTACCTCCACTAAGGGAGCTTTTACCCTATATCCAATACAAATTTTGAACGAAACAGTGACAACGTGAAGCTCTATGCTCTTTATTTAAAAAAAAAAATACCATGCGTCTCCATCGAGACAAACGCAATCGTAGCCCTGTTCAAGTACACATGTAATTCACCGATTCCGAAAAACACGGTTGGAAACATTTTAATAAATATCCTGAACCACCACCAGATCCAAGTTGTTTGTTTAGGTTTCCAATCTTTCGGCGAAGGCCATGAAATAAACAAATGGGAGCCAACGACGATGACGACGACGACGACGACGTTGGGAGTGCTCCGTAGCCTGCGTGTGAGCACATTTGACGAGGAGAGAGTACACTTTAACTTAACATACACACACCGACTAGAGGCTAGAAGTCGAAGAGTAAACAGCTGTTTCGGACGGTACGTAATGTGGGACGTACAGTACAGATAGATTGCACAGAGTTTCGGAAAAAGTGGTCCATCTCTCCGGCGGCGGGCCATGCCTGATGATTCCAGTCCAGCAGAAATGAAGAATTTTTGGTGGGCGGTGGGAGGCTAAGCAGAACCCGAGCGAGTCGGACTGTCGTCGTAAAAGTGCAAACAAATCGTGTGTTAGGTCTTTTTTTTCTTTCTCGGACCGGGCGGAGAAACTTCTGTTTACCCTAAAACGGTGCAAATATTTGATTCGCTTCTCAGTTTTATTGCTTCTCGCGAAATGTTAACTTCGAATGGGGAGAAAATTTTCGGATATTGATGTTGGGAATGAAGTCGTTTTGGATGCGTGAGATGGGAAATGTTCTTCGGAATGATCGAACATCGTTTGGAACATTGGGTATGGAATGATTTAAAAGTTCGAGGTTTTGAAAAAGATTTCAAGCTACACATTGGTATAACTGAGTAACTTATCTTTAGGAAAGGCCAGGAGGCTTTCGAGTTTGAGTCTGCCTGATGCTAGGTGTCAGAGTGGTGTGAATTTATCACTTATTCTTCGCTTCTCTGTATTACGCCTTTTGTCCACTCTAATATCTGAAAGATAAAACAGTCTTACTCCTACTTGCATCGTTATTTTGTGGATAGTTGAGTTGGTTAAGGCGCCGGACCAGTGTTACGGTGTCGTAGGTTTTAATCCCGTCAGAAACTTTTTTTTGCGATGTTATCTTCCAAATTCCAAACCTTTCGACTACCTATAAATTAGTTGCCTCAATGCAAGTTTACAAAGGTCGCCATGTGCTCTTGATTATTTGAGTTTGAAATTAATGTTTTCTTTTTCTAATATGCACCTTTTCCAACTGCAATTTATTTGCCCAATTTTAAAGAGAGTTGCTGGCACTTTTTTACAATAAAGTCTCCCAGACCTACGAATTTGATATTACATCATACAGGGAGTCCATAAGGCAGGCTGTCATCCGTCTGGATAAAGTCAACCCCCTTTTGGCGCTCTCTATTCACTGCAGCTAAACACAATAGCCGTTTTTTTTCTTTCTTCAATGCCCCGTTGGAAGTCGGTGAGCTGGCACCAGGAAAAAAAACCTTACACATAAAACAACAGATTCATCACCACTTCCGCAGGGATCGGAACTCCCTCATCTGCATCAGGGCCAGGCAGCAGCAGCAGCCGCACGAGCACCACACGATGATGCCAGCCAGGACGGATTCAGAGGATTATCACGGCTGTGCTGTGCGGAATCATGATGAACAGAGTCGGGTGGTCCGGAGGCGGGCGCTGAGACGCGAGGGAAAACCTTTATTTACTTCTTCATTGGTGCGCGGCGCACTCGTGGCAAGATGGCAACCAACGACCATCAGGGTACGGGGAATAGAGCATTGCCAGCAGCCAGCAGCTCCGTCACCGATCTGCACTAGAAAATTAATTATTTTAATTATGTACACGTCAGCATCTTTCACGTGACTCAACGCGCTCGCGCTGCCATCGAGCTGCCATGTGCTTCTTTACCTACCTACGTGTGAATGACGTTGTTGCAACGACGAATGATGGTTCTCTATCGATTTTTTTTCCTTTGCATATTTTCCCGCTTGATGGTCGTCCGTCCCGCATTCGAGGGTGCAATGTCTGGAAGGGTCCTTCAAATTGTGACTCGGATGACGGAGAATTATCAAAGATGATCAAACTTTGTTAGCGGTAAATGCAAGAATATGCTGCTGAGCCATGTTGAGGAAGTTTGAGTTCGATTTCCAGTCGGTCCTTGATCTTTTCCTAATTAACATTTCCTTGACTTTCTTGGGAGTGCTTGTCCCTCGATATATGAATGCAAAAATAGTCCATTGGGGAAGAAAACTAATCTACCTATATAAATAAAAATTAATTTCTGTCTGTCTCATTGTTTTGGGAGTCCATCCAAAGATTCCAATAATAATTCGTCCAAAAATTATTGCAGCCCTCGATTCCTTCATACTTTTTTCCTACAGAAATTCTTCTAGGAATTTGTTAAAAAAAATTTCAAGGGATTTCGTAAGGAATTCCTCATGGGACTCCTGTTGGGATTCAGGAACTCCTGCAGGGCTTTCTCTAGCAACTGCAACAGGGATTCCTCAAGGAGTTCCTCCGCGAATTCTTCTTAGAATTCCTTCAAGATTTCTCTAAGGATTCCATCTGCAATTTTTTCAGGAATGCTTTCTGGCATTTTCCCAGGTCTTTCTCAAGGGATTCTTAAACAAATTTCTTCAGAAATTCCTCCAGGAACTCTGGTAAGTGCAGCAGGGATTCTCTTAAAAATTCATCCAGGAATTTCTTCAGAAAGGCCTCTAGAGATTCCTGCAGGAATTCTTCTAGATATTTCTCCAGGAGTATTTCTAGAGAATTCGGTAATCCCCACAGGCATTCCTCTAGGATATCCTCCAGGGATTCCTCCAAGAATTTCTGCAGCGCTTAACTCGGGAATTGCTCCTGTGATTCTTTTTTCAACAATTTATTTTAAAAATTCTCCAAAGATTCTCCCAGGAACTCTTCTTAAGACTTCTTCTGGATTTCCTCCTTGTATTCTTTAAGGATTTGCTCCAGCAACTGTTAAGTGATTCCCTTACTAATTCCTCCTAAAATTGCTTCCGGGTTTCCTTCTGGAGTTTCTTCAGGAACTCTTCTAAGGATTCCTCCGAAATTCTTAAGAAATTTTTCCATAATTTTTTTTCAGGAATTCCTCTTGGAATTTTTCCACGGATTCCTCTGAGAATTCCTGGAGGGATTTCTCTGAAAATTCTTCCAAGAATTCATCTTGAGATTCCTCCAGGAGTTCCTCTGGAGATTCCTTCAGGAATTCCTACGGGTGTTTCTCTATATAAATCCCTCCAATAATTCCTACATTTTTTTTTCAGAAATTCCTCCAAGAACTGAGGAGAATCCTCAATGCATTCCTTCATGAATTCCTCTAGGCATTCCTTCAGAGATTTCTCCAGAAATTGCCTCCGGGATTGATTGTTCAATTGTACAGAGATTTATCCAGGAATTCTTAAAGGGATTTTTTCAAGGATTTTTCCCAGAGACTTATACAAGAATTCCTCTAAAGATTTCTCCAGGAATTACTTCAGAGAATCATCCAAGAATTCCACCAGGAATTCTCCTAGGCATTCTTCCGAGAAATTTTCCAAGCATTCTTCCAGAGATTCCTCCTTGGATTCTTGCAGAGATTTCTCTAGGATTTTTTCAGTGATTCTTCACGGAATTCCACCAGATATTCCTCCAGGAATTGCTTCAGGGACTCCTGGGATTGCTTCAGGAATTCTTTTTGGGATGCCTCCAGAAATCCATGCAGGCTTTCCTCCAGGAATTAATCAAGGAATTTCCTCACAAATTATGTCAGCAGTTTATCTAGGAATATCTCCAGGAAATCCTTCAAAGATTATTTCAGAATTTCTTTCAGGATTTTTTCTAGGAATACCTTTTGGATTTTTCAAGGAACTCCTCCAAGAATTCTTCCAGATCCTCCTCCAGGAATTCCTCTAAAAATTCCTCCAGAAGCTTCTTTAGGGATTTTTCCAGGGATTTCTCCAAGAATTCCTCCAATGATTCCCCAAGGATTCCTTCAGGAATTCCTTCGAAGATTTCTCCAGGAATTTCTCCAGAAATTTCTCTTGGAATTCTTCCAGGAATTTTCCAGGGGATTTTTCAGAACTTTCTCCCAGAGTTCCTCTAAGATTCCCCCAGAAATTTATTCAGTAATAATTGTTGTAAGAATTCCTCCAGGAATTCCTTCAATGATTCCTCCAGCAATTCCCAAAAGAAAACCTCCAGGAATTCCTGCAGGCATTCCTCCAAGGTTTCATTCAGGAATTTCTCCAGGAACTCCTCCGGGAAATTCTCGAGGAATTACCCCAAAAAATTCTTCAGGATTTTCTCCAGGAAATTCTCTAGGAATTTATCTATGTATTGCTCCTGGACTTCCTTCAGAAATTATGTTAGCAATTTCTCCAGGATTTTATTTAGGAAATTTTCTGGGGAGTTTTTCAGAAATTCTTCTGGGAAATTCTCCAAAAATATCCTAAGGAATTTTTCAAGGATTCCTCCAGGCATTTCTCCAAAAATTTCTACTGAGATTCCTTCATGAATTGCTTCAGGTATTCTTCCAGAGGTTTCTTCACGTTTTTTTTCAGGAATTTTTCCAAGGATTCCTCCAGGAAATTCTTCGAAGATTTCTAGACATTCATCCAGTATTTTTTTTTCATAAATTCAGCTAGATATTCCACCAGGAATTCCATCATGGATTCCTCCAACAATTCCTACAGGAATACCTCTAGGAATTCCTCCTGGCAATCCTCCTGGATTTTATAATTTCTTAAGAAACTCCTCCAAGAATTACCCCAGGATGTTTTTCCAGTAATCCCTTCAAATATTTTTCCAGGAATTGCTCCTGGACATCTTTCAGAAATTATGTCAGGTATTTCTCCAGAAATTTCTCCTGCGATTCCATCAGGAATAGCTTCAGGGAATCCTCCAGAAATTTATACCTTCAGGAATTTTCCAGGGATTTCTCCAGGTATTTCTCCAGGGCTTCCTCCAGGGATTTCTCCACAAATTTATTCCAGGATTTCCCCAGGGATTCTTTTAGGAATTTTAGGATTTCTCAAGGGATTTTTTTTTCAGAAATAGAAAAATATTAGAAATAGCAATCTCCCAGAATTCCTATGGAGATTCCTCTAGAAATTCATCCAGTTATTCTTTCAAGAATTCCTCTAGAGATTCCTCAAGCAATTCGCACAGGAATACCCCTAGGAATTCCTCTAGGCATTCCTCCAGGAAATACATCAGGATTTTTTTTTCAGGATTTCCTCCAGGAATTGCTTATGGGCATCCTTCAGAAATTATATCAGCAATTCCTTCAGGAATTTCTCCAGAAGATCCTCTTAGGGATTTGTTCAGAGATTCTTCCAGGAAATTCTCCAGGAATACTTTCAGGAATTTTTCAAGGATTCTTCCAGACCTTCCTCCAGCATTTTCTTTAGGGATTCCCCCACGAATATCTCCACGGATTCTCCCAGAGATCCCTTCAGAGATTCCTCCAGAAATTCCTCCAATGGTTCTTCCAGGAAATCCTTCTGGAATTTCTCAAGGGATTTTTTTCAGAAATTTTTCCAGCAATTCCTCCTATAATTCCTCTGAAGATTTCTACAGGAATGCTTCTAGGGATTGCTCCAAGAATTTTCTCCAGGTATTCCGGCTGAGTCTTATCGAAATATTCCTCCAGGAATTCTGCCCAGGATTTCTCCAGGATTCTAGCTAGAAATTTCCCCAGGAACTACTTCAAGGATTCCTCCAGGAATCCCTTCTGGGATTTCTCCATGAATTCCCCCAAGGAATCCTCCAGAAATTTATGTAGGATTTCTTCTGGGATTTCCTCATGAGATCTCTTCAGAAATTTCTTTAAGTGTTCCTCCCATATTTCTATAAAGGAATTCCTCCAGGTTTACTTTCAAAAATTCTTTCAGGGATTCCTACGGGAATTTCGCCGGAAATTCCTCCAGGGATTCTACAGGGCTTCCTCCAGGCATTCCTGTTGGAATTGTAACAGCGATTCATCCAGGTTTTTCTTCAAGGATTTAGCCGGAAATTTCTCAATTTCTCTCTTCACAAATTCCCCCTCTATAAAAAGGTGTTCCTTCGGATATATCAGAAATCCTACAAACATCTTTTCAGGGATGTACCCAAGCACTTTTTCAGAATTACCTGTTTTTTTTTAATATTTCAAGAATTTGTGAAGCAATTCCTCCAGCAAATAGTATTGGAAGATAATTTTAAAATGATGCATACAGGAACTAGGAATTTCTAGGTTAGTCTTCAGAAACGTTCGTATTTTTTAAAACATTTCAGCTATAATTTCTTATAAATATTTTGTAGACTTCATAACAATATAAAAATCAGAGCAAAATTATGCACGAGTGAATAAAAATCCCTAATCTTCCAGAAATTCCGCCATTTTAGGCCACCAGCTTGAATTTTGGTTTGACATCATGGAATTTATGATCTCCAATACTGGAATCCGCACAAAATTCGTCACCCATCTTCTTCTTCTTCTTCTTTGTGGCTCTACGTCCCCACTGGGACTTAGCCTGCCTCGCTTCAACTTAGTGTTCTTTGAGCACTTCCACAGTTATTAATTGAAGGGCTTCCTTTGCCTGCCATTGCATGAATTTGTATATTGTGAGGCAAGTACAATGATACACTATGCTCAGGGAGTCGAGGAAATTTTCCCGACTGGAACGGGAATCGAACCCGCCGTCTCCGGATTGGCGATCCATAGCCTTAACCACTAGGCTAACTGGAGACCCATACTGAAGGTTATTAAAGTTGACGCAATTCGATGTGTCGCATGATCTAGTATGGTTCAGTTTTGTGAATGTGAGCAGTTCCATCTGGGCTGGCTTGGATAAACACTAAAATGTCCATATACCTCCCCGAAACACCTCGACCGATCCGAACCATTTTCACTAGCAAACCTACGGTGAAATTCTGGTTCGATTCGTGTTGGAATCGTAGATTTCGGTATGCGGGAAGTGTTTTAAAAGTGAATGTCCTTTTTTGTACACAGACATACATACACACATACAAACTCACATACAGACATTACCTCAATTCGTCGAACTGAGCTGGCGCGATTCTAACTTTTACAAACACTTTTGTTCTTGCTTCGTTATTCTCGTGCACCCGGGTCAGCCCCGTGTACCACGAGAGAAAAGGCGTCCAGCTTGGAGCTGGAGCATGTGAAAGCATCGAGATTCAAGCAATCAGCCTGCAGTGCATTGCGCAGAAATCTCGAGTGCGACATCGAAACAGGTGCTCGAGAAGCGCTCGAGCACTACAACAACAAAGACCGAGGGTGAGGAGCAAGAGGGATTTCAGACTGTTCAGAGATGTTCATGTCGTCGGCCTTCGCGTCGACGTTGGACAGAACAGCAGACTTGCGGAACATTACTTTGTAGCTAGCCCTAGCAGGCATTTGGATCTTTCATTAGCTTGCCAACAATAATGGGACACCGACAAACGGTGACAATGACGGCGACGACGACGACGACGTGTCAACGTGGTAGGGATTTATCCGCAAGATTAGCCACGGATGATGATGGCTTCTCTGATCGGGATGTAAAGGGGAAATCGTCCCCATTGTTGATGCATTTGATGGCCGAGATGGCTCTGTACGTTGTGGGGTGTGGATTATAGCATGGTATCCTAAAAGGGTTGACTTTCAGTTTTGAAATCAATTTGCGAGAGGGTAGTGATTGGTTTCAGACAAAGTAAAAGTACTTTTGCTCTGATGACTTTGATGCTGTGAAGCAGTATAATGGAGTTTCAGGGAATAATGACTCCATTATGTTGAGATTGGGTACAGTTGAGTATGGACCTCTTCTTTAGATTAAGTAGGGGTATTGTAGGGGTGCAGCCATAGAATAGTAGTGCAGTAGAAAATCTCTTTATTTTGGGTATCTTGAACGCAGCAGCACAAACAACTGCTTCACATTTCTGTTCAAACCTCATTCAAACGAACTTCAACGTTTCTATTCCAAATGTCAACAGTGTGCATGAACCTTGGCAACAGCTGAAAACCTCCGCTTCTGCTATCACTCATTTTGTGGTGGCACAAAATCAACTCAAAAAGTCTAATAACAAAGATCAACGAAAACTTTCATTTCATACGTGAACACCACTCAGAGCGAAGGCAGAGAGAACATCATCGTCTCGCCTTTTTCGGTTGGTTGTCACATGCCCCCACCTCAAACATTCCTCAAATTGCTCAAGCAAATCAAGAGCACACACTATCATCTCCGAATGTCGTCTACCAGCCAGCCAGTCAGCCAGCCATCTAGTACCATGAAAAGTTAAAATTGAAATGTACACGTTCTTTGTGTTCCACACCTCACCGCTCTGCGCTAACTCTTTGAATCAGAATCTTTCGGAAAAGGGCATGCAGTATGACAGCTTCGCCGACGCGAGGTGATGCGACAATCATCCGAAAAATCAGATTCATCCACATTGGGCAACAGAACAAACGCCGTCGCCGGGAAACCGACGGCGGCGCAAGACGAATAGGCTCAGTTGTCATGTGCTCACTCAATTCAGGGGTTTGAAGCTTGCGACTGTGAGTACGACGACGACGACGATGAGTAAACAGTCGAACGGACTTTGCATTGCTTCACTTTTAGGTGAGAGTTGGGTTAGAATGCCCTTATTGTTGTCTGTAAATTAAAATTGTATGAACTGATGATGCATTCGCTCGCCTTCAATAGATTGTGTACACTTCTTACCTAGTTTTTATTAGTTTATTGCCGATCGAACCAAAGACTAAAGACATTCTGCTTAGAAGAAGTACTGTTAAATATCATGAATTTCACGTGACTTTGACCTGTGAATATAGCGAATATCACGTACACCAGGGAGAATATCCACCGATATGTGTTTCGGTGATCATGTTAGGATTGTTATAGGTTGGTGAAACTAATTAGTAACATTTTTCTTTTAAAACGAGAAATGGGCAATTTGCGTTTTTGAAAATTTTGACATTTAACAAGACTGTTTCCAAGGCAAAAGCGGTAGTTGACGAATTTCGCACCAACTCGTCTTCGGGGTTGGCAGCACCCCCTCAGAATGTTATGAAATTTTGTAGGTTTCAAGACTTTACCTTTTCAAGCAACTTTGCATATTTTGTTTTTTCAAAATTAACCTAGACTAACATTTAAAAAGAGTCAAAGTTTTTTAACCGTTTTTTTTCACAAAAAAATAACTCGAATATGATAAGATGTACAAAAAAGTGATGTATGGGGGACATTTAGAGAATTGTCCAAGCTTTCATGAAAAAATATTTTAAAAATTCTAAATACATTTTTACACGTTAAAAAATATATTTTTGAAATTAAAAGTCAATTTACAGAAAATGCCCACTTTTTTATGTTTTGAAATTTTTTTTCCAAGAAAGTCAATATTGTTGCCTAACTTTCCTCCATACATCACAAGATGGGCACTTTTAAGGAAAAAAAGTTTTTCTAACAAAAACTTTTTCATGTTAGTTTTTTTAGCGTGTTGCGCATTAGCCGTTTTTTTTCACAAAAAATATAACTCGAATATGATAAGTTGTACAAAAAAGTAATGTATGGGGGACTTTTAGGGAATTGTCCAAGCTTTCAAGAAAACATATTTAAAAAATATAAAAAAATGTTTTACACGCTAAAAAATATCTTTTCAAAATTAAAAGTCAATTTACGGAAAAAGCCCACTTTTTTATGTTTTGAATTTTTTTTCCCAAGAAAGACAATATAGTTGCCTAACTTTCCTCCATACATCACAAGATGGGCACTTTTAAGGAAAAAAAAAATTCTAAAAAAAACTTTTTCATTTTATTTTTATTTTTGCGTGTTGTGCATTAACTCGTACAGTAATGTATCCAGAATCCTAATGACAATCCATTAAAACTGAATGGGCTCAACTACTTTTTTAATATCTTAACGTGCTTGACATTGAAAACGTGCTTGATATTGGAAAGGGCTCAAGACAAATTTGCTTTTAGGGTTTTATATCAATGAAAACGCTTGTGTATTGATGAAATATGTACATATGTATATGTGTATTTAATTATTTTATTTTCTACAATATATACATCCTTCTTTTATACATTCTATTGTAACGTTTTTTGAATATTAGATCTTTAGTCTATCTGAAACAAAGTAAACTTTTTTGGATTATCTTTTGAATTTGAAAACTTCTTCGCTTCAATTTGATTTTCAGAATGAATGAAATTTTTGTGTACCAGGTATTGTTTTTACGTGACTGTATGTGTATAGTTCTTCAAGTTCATCCGTCATTTTTGCATATTGTTCATTTGAAATAAAGCAGAAATTCAATTTTGTTATATGTATATCTGACTGTTTAACTGCCCAGTCATACAGTTCTCGAGGAGTTGTGATTGTGTTTCCATAATCTCGAGCAAGACTTGCTCGTTTTGCCATTCGCTTGAGAGTACCTCCAACAGCGTCACATGGACCTTTGCCATGTGAAGTTGCGAAGAAGTGCCATTCTGCTTCCAATCCTTAATTGGACCGAAAACTGCACAAACTGGCAAATTTTTTTTTGTTCTTATAATGATCTGCTGCTCCATCTGACATGAAAGTAATTTTTGAGAAATCAATCGATTGTTTAATGAAATCCAGCAGTTTTGATATAAATAACTGAACTACTGTTGTATCGTGTGTAAGTACTTCAGATATTATTATAAAGCTCAAGTTTTCCAACTTATTTTCTTTTCTGTAGTACACTTCAAAGGGGTGAATGGTAGCTTGAGAATTATTCCAATGGTAACCTTGAGCTGAATTTTGAATGATAAATGAATAATTTTCTGAAAAGTCACAAATTGTTAATACTTCACCCTGTTTAAGAGATTCTTTTCAGAGACGAACCAGCCAAGGGCTGAAAGTCTCTCTAATAAAGACAAATCAATCAATCAAGAGATTCTTTTTTATCCCGCAAAAATGAGGATTGTTCTTTATAAATGAAATCATGAGTTATAAGCTTATCAACTTTTTCTACAAAATACGGAACAAACTCGTCTATAGTCTTAGTAATAGTTTCCAAATTGCATCGATCAGTGGTTAGCCATTGTTGAAATAAAACCGATTCTTTATCATTCGCTTCTAATAATGATGTTAGTTCCCTGGTTCTAGGCACACAATAATACAATTTCAGCAAACAGAATGCTGTTTTGAGCATTCAGATATCAAAACAAGCTGAGAAACAGGTTCTATTCCAGTTGGGATGTAACGCCAAAAAAAAGAAGGCACCCAATTAAACAAAGTTGTAATGCCCATTGAGTGTTATTAAATGGGTATAAGGATTCTTGATACATCCTGTACGAGTTAATGCGCAATACGCTAAAAAAAATAACATGAAAAAGTTTTTGTTAGAAAAACTTTTTTTTCTTAAAAGTGCCCATCTTGTGATGTATGGAGGAAAGTTAGGCAACAATATTGACTTTCTTGGAAAAAAAATTTCAAAACATAAAAAAGTGGGCATTTTCTGTAAATTGACTTTTAATTTTAAAAATATATTTTTTAGCGTGTAAAAATGTATTTAGAATTTTTAAAATATTTTTTCATGAAAGCTTGGACAATTCTCTAAAAGTTCCCCATACAACACTTTTCTATAGGTCTTGTCATTTTTGAGTTACATCGATTTTAAAAAATTCTTCGAAAAAAAGTTAGGCCCTCTTCAAATGTTACTCTTGAAAATTTTCGAAAATTTAAGTATGCAAAGTTGCTTATAAAAACCTAGTCTTTATGCCCACCAAGTTTCATTCGATTCTGAGAGGGTGTTGCCAACCACTGGTCGAGTTGGCGCGAAATTCGTCAGTTATCAGATAATTCGTATTTGTCTAACATGGCCAGGATAGATCATTTTACCCCAAACAACCCATTTTATTCCCATCCCCCATCCTCCCACCGTGGCGCGGTTTCATCTCAGAATCATCAGAATAATTCGCAAAGAAAGACGTGCACAGTAGCAGAGCCGGTAATGAGCCATTAATAATAGACAACGTAAATCACTGCACCGACCTTCCCCACTGGGACTGGGGGACTGCAGGCTGGCTGACTTCTGCTGATGCATCGTGCAATCCTGATGCTGCTGGCTGGCTGGCTGACTAGCTGGCAAGCTCTTTCGGATTTCTGATTCTCGACGCCGCCGCCGTCGCCGCGACAACGCCGGTAGAACGCGCGACACGTTGAAATGTTATAAATGAATCAACAACTGGCTTCATGAAACTATTATTTTAATTGCCTGTGTTGATCTCTTCTGCTGGTTGGTTGGCTGGGTGGATCGAAGAAAGTCTATGGGAAATGGGGGTGAGTGAAGAATGTGAAAGTGGTGGCACGCGCAACTGTCGTAGTCAACCGTTTGCATCAGCATTGGGGTTTGGGCGGTGTTGCAAAACCTATTGGAGTGATGTAGGGAAAGGTAGATTAGCGTCTGTGTTGTCGAGAATCATCATCAGTTGTATTCAGTTAGGAAATGAGCTAATTATGAAAATGGGTAGGAATCAACTGAAATCCTGAATGTATAATTCTGGTTCAATGCATCGGTGTACTGTTATTCTGTTGCCATGTGGGTTATGGCATGTCTATTAATATAGAAGTATAGAGTTACAATGCCTTGAGCTACTATTCCTCCATATAGTAACTATCCATAATGGATCCAAAATGCATACGGGTCATTCCATATGAAGTGATCGAGAAAAAGTGGAAACGTGTTATCGACCATCACGGATTTTGACCAAATTTTGTTGGAATGTTTGTTTAAATGGAGGAAGAAAAAATCCAAATTTTGGTGCCGATCGGATCACCCCACAGTGGAGCACCTAGTACATCAAAACTGATCAAAATTATTTTGACGCATTTTCGCAACCCAAATGCAACCCAAATTAGTAATGAAACGTATTTCATAGTTTTCGTATTTTTTTATTTTGTCATTAGGGTGACCAATTTTATGATTGCAGGGCTGTTACAGATGGCGCGGATTTTGTGTTTTTCGCGGTTTTTGCGTTTCGCGCGGATTTCGCGCGTTTTTGCGTACTTCGGCGCGGATTTTGCGGAAATGATTTTCAAATGCACTTACATCAAACATTTAGACAAGTAGCTCAACGAATCCAGAAAAAGAGCGTTTTTAAATTAGTGTTATGGAACAGTCCCTAGCTTAGAGTGCTAAAGTACACTTTCCTATACGCATTTGTTAAGCTGAGAAGATCTTCTTCTGAATATCTTAGTCAAACTATTGAAGTTTTTTCTGTCTTAACCCCGAAATCAATTTTTGCCTAAAATTTTGGATAGAATGGCAAGATTTCTGAAATAGTTGTTTCTTGGTGATTCTGAAATCTTTTTGATATAATTTGCAAAGAGATGTCTACCGGAAGTTTTAGAGAAACATTTAGTTTTGTAGTTTTTTTTTTTTAACAGAATCTTGTTAAGAAAAATCATTGGTTTGGTAGACTGTGTGTGTGTCGTAAGAAATCAAAATAATAAAGATACAGGTAAGACGTCCTGGAGCTTTTTATGATTGCATTCTTAGATAATTCCATGGAAAAAACTAAAAACTATGGATAGAATTTTATTCATTAGAAATTTTAAGCGATTTTTTAAATATGCAAGATTTTTTTGATTCATTATGGATGAGTTTCAGAATGACGAAATTGACGGAATTCCTGAATCAGTCATTACTACTTGCGAAACAATTTGTTTTGCTAAAACTATGATTTCCGATCAGAGCGCGCGTTGTGAGGGGCACAGTTATTAAAGCAGACAAATTAAAGGGTTTCTTGGTAGATTTTTTTTTTTTGCAAAATACTTGAAAGAAATGTTGAAGCTTTCGAAATCCTTAGAATAAGAACATTTTGCTGAAATATCCATCCAATCCTAATATCCAAGGGTGTGGTGTGACCAGAAACTCTTATCATAAATGATCCAATGAATTTATATCAAGTACCTCTTCCTTAATGTTCAGAACATTTTATAAATATCGCCCTAAGGAATAAAATTTAGTGGTGACTCAATAAAAAATTTCCCTAGTATTACTCCATTTGTTTCTGCAAAAAGTAATCCTTGAATTTCTCTGAAAGTTTTTGAAAATTCTCAAATGATCTTTTAGGATTTCAGGATTACTACCATAAGTTTGATTATAAATTACTTCAAAAGTTCCGTCAAACTGCTGCCTTTTTCTCGTATAATACTAGGCACTGACTGATAAGCAATCGAAGAATTATTGATCCAAATTCTATTATTGCAATAATGAAACAAGCCTGTTTGCAACATGTTTAAACTCTTGTTTGAAGTAGAAGTACTTATACAAAGCCATGGATAAGTAATTAAAAATCATTTTAATAATTTATCAATTGATTTTCTTTTAAAAATTTTGTCTTTTAATCAGTTTGAGTCATCAAAGTCATATGTTTTGTACTGGCGCGGATTTCAAATGGCTTGGCGCGGATTTTGCGGTTTTCAAATCGACACTTTTGTAACAGCCCTGTGATTGAAAAAGTCAAAATTTTTCGATTCTAAAATTTTTCAAAAAATCACAACTTTTGAACCAGTTGACCGATTTTAAACTTCTTTTTTTTTTGCTTGAAAGCTGTTGAATTCTAGTTTTCAGCAAAAAATACGTTTAGACGGCCAAACAGTGTTTTAAGGCAAAAATATCATATAATAATATAATTATCACGATTTCTTCAAAGTGTTGCAACTTTTGAAATCGGAAACATCCGGAAGGTTTTCTTTCTGCATTCGAAAGAGGAACAATAGTTTTATCATGCACTAAACGCAGATTTCCCGGAAACAGCCGGAAAATCAACTTATTTCATTTTGAATGTACGGTAAAGGATTCCATTGAATATTTTTTTCAATATTTTCATATATTATATGAAAATTCAACGTCAATTTGTTTGGGTTTCAAATTAACAGAATAACAACATCAACCTTCTTTAACAAACTGCATCGTTGAATTGATTGACTATCAATTTCATTCACTTTGTACGGTCAAAACTAGCACGCGCTGTGAGTCATATCAAAGAAAACGGCTAAACATCAGCTTCACTTAACCTCTTCTGATAAGCGTAAACAAAACATTTGAACACTGCTTAGCTGTCAAACGATTACACGATAACTACACTTAGCAAAAACACAACGGAAAACCCAATTACTTCATTTTGAGTTTTTCCACTTATGATCAGGTTTTGATGTGATTTACTCCAATGTGCACCCCTCGGCCCGTGGCAGCACCCCTCGTCTTTGCCAATACAAGAAATCTAAGTTTTCCCTTCCTTTTCTTAATTTATAGCTTTGAAACTATAACATATACACATTTGTGGCCTTCGGCTTTTCTGAAGAAAATTGTTGGACGAATCCAGGAAAAATATTATTTTTTCGATACAGTGTTGCCAAACATGTTATTTTTCAATTTTTAAAATTAAAATCGATTTTTCGTCGAATGAGTTATTTGATTTCAAAAATTTTGATTCCATCGTGTTTATCAGACATTTTCCAATCAAAAAAGCTTAACTCCCCGAGGTCTTTTTGGCCGTTCCAGAGATACAGCGTTTTTAAGCTTGAAAACCGTTTTTCTCTAATATATAAAATAACACTGTTGAAAATGCTTTGACATCCATGTGCACAACAGAACACGTGCTCGATGAACAAATTGAGATTTGAAATTATGAAAAGAAATCCACGTACTCCGGTGAGACTCGAACTCACGACTCCCAATTCGCTAGACGGGCGCTTCTATTCCTTCAAGCTACGGAGTCACTCGACTATCTCCGTCGCCAGCAGGCCTAGAACTGAACTCGATTCCACAATCGCACATGGTTATCTTCTTTTCACAATCCAAACCCCCTTCGAATGGGATGAGATGAACATCTAACACATTGTCTGTTGTGCACATGTATGTCAAAGCGAGAGAGGAAGTTATTTTTAATTGTCGAGAGCTTCGGGCTTCGGGCTTCGAGCTTCGGACAATTAAAAATAACTTCCTCTCTCGCTTGGACATACATGTGCACAACAGACAATGTATTAGATGTTCATCTAATCCCATCCGAAGGGGGTTTGGATTGTGAATAGAAGATAACCATGTGCGATTGTGGAATCGAGTTCAGTTCTAGGCCTGCTGGCGACGGAGATAGTCGAGTGACTCCGTAGCTTGAAGGAATAGAAGCGCCTGTCTAGCGAATTGGGAGTCGTGAGTTCGAGTCTCACCGGAGTACGTGGATTTCTTTTCATAATTTCAAATCTCAATTTGTTCATCGAGCACGTGTTCTGTTGTGCACATGGATGTCAAAGCATTTTCAACAGTGTAATTTCCCACATGGCTTGGTCAGCCAAAGCAAAATCAAGAAATTGACATATATAAAATAAGTCCAATTTACAAGTTTCACTAAGAAAACATTATTCGATGCAATTTATAGGTGATTTTGGCTGATTTAGACCAAGGAGAATAGACAACTATGTAAACATAATAATATGACAGTGTTGCCAGTTTATCTACTATAGATTTATTAGAATGGATAACAATAAATTGCTTATATTTAAAACTTATGTATTATAATCCTTATTTCAATTGAAATTCTACCTATGTAAACATTAAGGTTGATGAAAGTGTTAACAGACATTTTAATTTTATTGTATAAATCTACATGAGAACTTTTGTATCAAATCAAATTATCAAGCAAGAATCATAAATTCATTTTTTACAATTTTATTTACTATTGGCAACACTGAACGAAAACTATCAAGTCGTTTGGGGTGCAACTTTTTATTCTTCGAACAAACCTTTGATAAGGGCAGTGATAAATTCAAATGTTCACTTAAATTTATTCATGGTTCAGAATTACGCTATTTGATTCCCAATGTTCTTTATGTGGGCTTTCATAATTCTGAACTTATTGTTAGGATTTTTTGGTTTTTCAGTCCGATTGTGAGATCAAAAACAACTTATATTCTCTTACTCCGACGTTTCGATCAGTATCGGATCATTCTTAAGATTCTATACGAAGCGTCGGAGTATGAAAACATAAGGTTATTTTCGATCTCACAATCGGACTGAAAAGCTAAAACATCCTAAAAATACACCAAGAACAGTCGGAATCAAATAGCGTAATTCTGAACCATGAATAAATTTAAGTGAACATTTGAATTTACCACTGCCCCTATTAAAGGTTTGTTCGAAGAATAAAAAATTCTACATCAAATTAAAACTATCAAGGTTCAGTGTTGCCAATAGTAATAAAATTGTAGTAGTTTACGCAACAAGGTGCAGAATGAAAATTTTTACAGCATGAGTCGTACATTTGTCCAACGAGGCTTGCCGAGTTGGATAATTACGACGAGTGCTGTAAAAATCGAGTTCTGCACCGAGTTGCGTACAACGTTTTTTGCAATTTCATAAATTACCACTTGAGGATAGCTTTATACAAAATTTCTTCATCAAGCCGCACAATGTTGTTCATAACCATGTTTAAGAAAATCTGATCATAGCAGGTTATACCGTGCAGTTGTCAAAATGTTTCAAACCTGTATCCAGAAAGTATCAAGAAGTTGATCAAAACTGAAAACAGTGCTGTAATGGTTCATTACGCAACGCAAATCAGTGCTGTAATGAACCATAACAGCACTACTAATTTGATGTGGGAAAGTAGGCCTTTTCCTGGCAGACTTGCGTGAGGTAAAACAGCCTATTACGATGAGAAACAGCAAAAAAAGAATTTATGATTCTTGCTTGATAATTTGATTTGATACAAAAGTTCTCATGTAGATTTTTACAATAAGATTGAAATTTCTGGCAACACTTTCGTCAACCTTAATGTTTACATAGGTAGAATTTCAATTGAAATAAGGAGTATAATACATAAATTTTAAATTTTAGCAATTAATTGTTATCCATTCTAATAAATCTATGATTGATAAACTGGCGGCCACACTATCATATTATTATTTTCACATAGTTTTCTATTCTCCTTGGTCTAAATAAGCCCAAATCACCTTTGAAATGCATCGAATAATGTTTTCTTAGCGAAACTTGTAAATTGGACTAATTTTATATAGGGTCTGGGACCATTTGGGCAGGAGCACCTATTTTGGGCACTTGCTGCTGTAACTCAGTCAATTTTGAACCGATTGGCTTGATTTTTGAGACACGATCAGCTAGGCACAGTAGCTAGTCATGTTTCAAAATTCAAGTCAATCGATTTGAAATTGACTGAGTTATAGCAGCAAGTGCCCAAAATAGGTGCTCCTGCCCAAATGGTCCCAAACCCTACCGTATGCGTGATAATGTTTGCACCATCGTTAAATAAAATTCCAGTTTTACTTGTGAAGACAATGTATTGGTTTTATTTGCAGGCATTTAAGCTATAACTCATATCATAGTAGGCTGTGAATAAAAAGTGTTGATTTTCTTAGTTTAACACTTGCATAATGACTAAGTGGCAACCTAGCTCGTGATTTGTCCACGCGCAAATGTCGAAAAGTATCCGTGGTAGTGTCAACGTCAAGATTAACAATTTTTGAATTTATTTTTTTATTTTGACATTGCCTAATGGTGTAGACATTGACACACAAACAAAAGTTATAATAACTATTGATTTTGGAATTTGGTACGGATCGATAGTTTTTCGGAAATCGAAAAAAACGGAGGTTGCGTTCGGGCAAATTCAAAACTTTCTTATATGGCGCTACTCGTAGCTCCTGGATGCCATTGGTAATAATGTAAGTTTTTTTCTATGGTCGAAGGATCATAAAGGCCACCGTTATTTTCCTTTTCGATATGCCATGCCGTTAAGTCGCTGATTTCGCGTTTCTTTGTCATTTTTCTCATTGAGCGCATTAAATTCACCCAAATCGTATTTTTGATGGCAGCTATAGCTTTCTTAATCCATGTTAACCTTGGACGACCAGGAAACACCTTCGGGAATAGTTGCCTTTGCTTTTTTTAGGTCTAAGACTGTTTTACGGTTCTCCTGAACACCCCTGAAATGTCTTTTTCCACATTTGCGCGTGGACAAGTCCCAACTACCGCTGCCACCCCTTCATGGTGCAAATTTTAAACTTAAGAAATCGGATTTTTTTACCCGCAACCTACTGTGATATGAGTTAGAGCTTACGTGCATGCAATAAAAACCAAAACATTGTGTGTACAGGTGATATGGGTACCTTATTTTTACGATGGTGCAAACATTATCACGCATACGGTATTAGAGAAAAACGGGTTTCAAGCTTGAAAACGCTGTATCTCAGGAACGGACCAAAAGACCTCGGGGAGTTAAGCTTTTTCGATTGGAAAATGTCTGATAAACACGATGCATTCAAAATTTTTGAAATCAAAATATACTCATTCGACGAAAAATCGATTTTAAATTTTAAAATTGAAAAATAACATATTTGGCAACACTGTATCGACAAAATAATATTTTTCCTGGATTCCTCCAACAATATACTTCAAAAAAGCCGAAGGTAACAAATGTGTATATGTTTTAGTTTCAAAGCTATAAACTAAGAAAAGGAAGGGAAAACTTGGATTTTTCTTGTATTGGCAAAGAAGAGGGGTGCTGTCACGGACCGAGGAGGGGTGATCCGATCGGCACCAAAATTTGGATTTTTTCTTCCTCCATTTAAACAAACATTCCAACAAAATTTGGTCAAATTACGTGATGGTCGATAACACGTTACCACTTTTTCTCGGTCACCTCATATGGAATGACCCATATGTAAGATCTTTAAAGGAAAATAAGAGGTTTCCTTTATAGATTGCTCTGAAAAGTGTAGAACGACTATAGGTATGGTTCAACATACAAACAAGCGTAATTCCCTGAAGATCTACCGAAAACAAAAATGTCCGAAACGCAGTCAAATTTAGTCAGATTTGGTGAAAACTCGGGCTCGGAAACTGTACGACGATGTTTTGAGCAAAAAAACAACATGTGCATCATCATGATTCTGTCACATTCGCCCGAAAACCATTCGCCCGAATCACAAACGCCCGAATTCCAATCGCCCGAATAGACCATTCGCCCGAAAGACCATTCGCCCGAAAGTCATCCGCCAATTCCATGCAATTTCTTTGAACAAGTTTTTTTTCTGGTTTGTCATGATGAAAGTTTAAGGACAGACGCATGGTGTACTTAGTATCCGACCAATCGCAAGAACAGCTGGATTAGTGCCAATAATAATCGTATTAGCTTAGTTTGGAAGAACAGCCTATGTTTTGAAGAAGGCCTAATTTCTTGTGAAAATATTACATAATATAGGTCAATAATTGTTATAGCATGGTTGATCGAGAGGATAACGCAAAAGTTCAGCGCAGAGTAGTCAGCACTTTTAAGTTAATAGTGTTCACAACTGATCTACTCGGAATAACTACGTTTCGTTAAAACGAACAATAGTTCTTCAAAATTAAAACGTGTGAGCTAACGGATGCAGAAAAAAGCATCAAAATGGCGAGAATGCAGCATTCTTATTTGAATAAGCTGTGCTTTTGAATCCATGTATTGAATCCAGAAGTTGTGAAAAATAAAACGTCAAGGTTCCCCATAAAATAACAACTTAAAAGAACAGCCCACGATTGAAAGAAGGGAGAATTTCTGGTAAAATGACATCAAATTGAATTTAATTTCCTTGAAGATAGAACTAGAAAGAAAAGCCTATTAACAAAAAAAGGGACAATTCCAATAAATGTTTCCACAGCTATATTGCTGAAAATGTTTATAACAGTATAAGTCTTATATCAGACTATGTTCAAAGAAAGCAATACGCCTTAATTGATTTCAGAAAAGTATTATTATGATTATTACGGTTTTCGGGCGAGTGGTCTTTCGGATGAATGGTATTTTCGGGCGAGTGGTCTTTTCGGGCGAATGGTCTATTCGGGTGGATGACTTTCGGGCGTTTGTTACCTTCGGGCGTTGTCATTCGGGCATTTGGAATTCGGGCGAATGGTTTTCGGGCGAATGTGACAGAACCCATCATCATGGATGATGAACCGTATTGTTTTGCTGAGCTACAAGGCACTTTCAATGGCACAGTTTACACTGTGAAGCATGGCACGGGTGTTCCAAATTTGGAAAAACCGTTTTTTGCGAAAATTTTGGGAAAAAGGTGTTGGTTTGGCAAGTAATTTGCCGATGTGGTATGAGATCGTTACCTTTCTTCACAATCGCAAATATGAACATCAAAATTTACCAGAAGAAATTTCTTCAACAACGAATTCCGTCACTCATATAAAAGGCCAGATTTTGGCCAGATTTGGCAACCTGCCGCTACGTGCGGGACACCTTGCACTGGCATGACAAAAAAAATGTCCAATTTGTGGAAAATGCAATGAATCCTCCAAATTGCCCGCAAATAAGGTTCATTCAGAAATATTGGAGTTTGATGATTATCCACAGAAAAGATTATCTGGAACGGCTCAATCACCAAAATACGAAATGGGATTGCACAAAACTTAACCTCACTTTAGGAGGCCAATTTAACGTGACACGCTGTGTCAATGTTATCAGCTACCATGGCTCTGCTTCCACCAAGATATAAATAACAATTTCTATTACGTACAGTCTAGTCTCTAACGAATTCCTAGACAATAATGAGAGTATTATGGACTGGAAGCTGAATCATATATTTTCGCACTTGTTGTGCGCATGATTGTTGGTTGTTAAGGCGTATGAAGGTGGCAGGTGTCATTTTGTACCAGTTCCGTTTTATGAACGCTAAAAATCTATGAAAATCAAGCAAACATGGTTTTGTTGCTATTGGCACTTTGCATGTCTTTGGGGTCTCCAGTTAGCCTAGTGGTTAAGGCTATGGATCGCCAATCCGGAGACGGCGGGTTCGATTCCCGTTCCGGTCGGGACAACTTTCTCGACTCCCTGGGCATAGTGTATCATTGTACTCATTGCGGAAGTGCTCAAAGAACACTAAGTTGAAGCGAGGCAGGCCAAGTCCCAGTGGGGTCGTAGAGACATAGAGAAGAAGAAGAAGAAGAATGTCTTACAAATAAAATACAAATGATCTTCTGGAAAAGTTTGTCGAGGAAAAAAAGCATTTTAAACAAATAGAATAGAATTGCATTTTCGGAATAAAGGCCAATTGGGTTCTTTAGGGGTATCCGGATTATTTCATAATCGGATTCTCCGCCCCAAAATTATTCGAAATCCAAAATTTCATAATTTTTGGAGTCCGGGAACTATTTTTAATACGCATTTAAAGTTTGTATGGGGAAAATTTTTTGTTCGGGTCGAACTGTCACTTTATCGATTGAAATGTCATTCTATCCACGAAAATTAAAATCGTTTTGTTAATTTAACCATCAAAACAAAGGTATTGGAATCCAATAAAATCACGTTATACTCAGAAAAATGAGCTCTTTCGATTAGGCTATAGAAAATAGCAATATTTTATTCACTAAACAACCCAATTGTTGCCGAAACCATGACTAATAATCATGAAATTATAAAACATACTGCTTCATGTTATCATGACTACTAGTCATGAAATAATGACGTTAAAGACGATTTAGACTCAAGCATCCGTCATCATTTTTCGGAAATAAAAATAGAAGTTTATTGTTTATGTATCAAAACAATGGCCATGAAAATGTATTCAATGTATTCCACTCGAGGAATGGAATACAGTGAATACATTTCCACGACCATTGTTTTGATGCACAAACAAAAAACTGCTTTTCTATTACCGAAAAATGATGACGGATGCTTGAGCCCTAAAATCATGGTCATGGAGTTATGTCAAACCTCTTCCTGTTTTTATTTATCTAACATCATGACACTAAGTTAATGGGACCATAACGCCGAGTAATGAAATCATAAAGCAGAGTCATGAAATCATGCATCAAAATAAACGGGTTCAAGATTAACTAATCACACAATTTTGAGAAGCCATTTGTTCTCTCGTACCCATTCTGATCAACGGTGTTTTGTAGTGTGTCAACGAAGTATTGTTTACATTCTAAAAAAACAAGTTTTCTAAATTGTCTTTTAACTCTAATATAATTATTATCAATTTGTTTACAGTGTCTAGTTTTCAGAATTGTAGTGTGAAGAAAGAATCCAGTTGAATGATTTTCATTACACAAAGTAAGTGCGTTTGTTTTGTATGCAAAAAAAGACAAGTAAAGATTCCGTGGAATAGAAAGTCAAACTAAAGTCGTAGTGCCACTCGTTGTCCGTAAGATCGCGAAATTGCGCGAGATTGGAATTCAAGTCGAAAGAAAGATAAAGATGTGGAATACGAACCTAGTTGGGTTGGCACTTCGAATCCAGATCGGCTTGGTCACACTTGTTCTATGTCTCAGTTTTTAGTTGGTAAAAGCGAGGGATTACCAATACGGAGTTTCGGGTTTGAATCTTCTGGTTTGCTTCTGGTTTACATTTTTTGACATTTTTTTACATCTATTTCTCAATTTGGCATAAAGTCGTTTGGCATAAGAGCATTTAGCATAATTTATAAATTGTACAATAATCATTAGGAATGATGGATACATGTAAAAAAAATGGCGATTATGCCAATTATCGCATGCCAAATGTTCGGCGCCCAATACTGACGCTTTTCACTTTACATTCGGTGAAATTTTTGTATGTTCGTATACATTTTGGAGGGTTTTAAGTTCTTATTTTGGGCCACTCTGTTAAATATACAATATGGTGTTGCATTATTTTTCACAGGGTCTAGAAAACAGAACACAATTAATTTGCACCATTACCGGGAGGACAGCATTGTGGTGTATTTATTATCCAATATCCAATATCCATATCAGGCTTCATTGTGACAACTTGTGACAACTTATTTCGTATTCTGAACTATGATACCCCGAATAGTTATCCCGCGTGCATCACGTCCTCTCCGCTCTCCATCCAATATAATTAATCATGCGTAGCGCCACAGGCAACATGTAGGTTCATTAACTAAATGTGATGGTTATTTGTATCGAAGTGACGAGCAACATGTTACGTCTAATGTTCTTACTGCGTTCGTGCACCAACTACATATACACGGTGAAACTAAGTCACTTAAAATCAGGTTTTTCTGGGCCGAATCAAAATATGTGTCAACACCCGGAAAACTTTCGTTTGTTCTGCGATTTTAGAAGATGATTTTGAAATAAGTAGGAATATGTATAAGTTTCACAAAGTTTTTTGTTGGTCCCACGCTCCCTATGTAGTTTTTATCGTTCCTAATTGAGTGTGTCTGTGTTTTACCGTGCCCGATTCAATCAACATTAACCTCCTCTCCAGTACCATAGCGTGCCGAAACAAAAAAACGCGCCACCAACAAACTCGCCCCGGCTCCATCAAATTCAATTGCCAGGACGATTTGTTGTGATCATTATCTGATCATTGGCTAACTCGTCGTCGACGTTGTCGTCGTAACTGCTACTGCCTGCTGCTATTATACGACCTCGCTATGCTCTGCTCTGCTCCAACAAGTTTTTCTCTTCACCACACGTACTTATCGCTAACACGTTTTCCTCTTCTCTTTTCTTCTCTCACCACTTGCAGGAAGTCGGAAGTATAATTGGCAAAAAAGGAGAAATTGTCAAACGATTCAGGGAAGAGGTAAGTTCTTGCCATATTTTTTTTTTGACTTTTTGCAACAACACGAACTGAAGAACGACGAACGAACACGACAACGACGACGAAACCTCTAGCCTAGCGTGATTGTACTCACGTACACGGCTGGCCCGACACGGAATCTCACTTCCACGCCTTCTCGAGATGCCGTGATGCGACATCTCCCACTCCATTTGCCAAGTTATGTGTATCGTTTTTCTTTCGGTGTTTTTTTTTTTGTTTTGCAACCATGTTTTGTTTGGAAAACTTCTTTTTTTCTCCGGATCGGAAAAGTTCTTCATCCTAAGCCACTATCAGTCAGTGTCATTTCCCACGGAATCATCCGCCATCAGCAACCTGGATCCGGATTTGTTTGAGCAGTGCTCCCATGGAGATGGTTACAGTCAGATAATCTACAAGCTGCTGACTCCAACGATTGTGCACTGTAAAAAATAAATAAAATTTTATAGCATCCCTAGTAACGTTTATGTTGTTGTTCTAGTGATCGGAATTTTGCTTTATTGCTTTTTAAAACTTCGTTAAATCTAGGTGCATTAGTGGGTAAAATTTTGAAAATTATATGTTAACGTTTAAACATAATCACTGTAGACTGAAGTACAACGACGGACTTGGTGGTCTAGTGGCTATAGCTTCTGATTCGTATGCAGAAGGTCATGGGTTCAATCTCTGGCCCGTCCCTTTCTCCTACTTTGTATCTTCTATCTACTTTCTCTCTCTCTCTCTTCTCTACATATACAACCATCGCTAGAACCAGAAACGAATTGAAAAACTTAATTTTGGAGAAGATCGGTGTGATGGTTAGAGTGCATGCTTTTTATGCCGAGGACCTAAATCTATTCTAAATTTCACCAGGTTAGGCCCATCGGGCAAAGTGGTGTTTGTGATATGATAATTTTGAAGTAGTAGTCGTGTCATGTCAACTTCGGCAAGCCGAAATCGCACGAAGTTGCCGAAGCTGACGTCACGTTCCAGAAGTTGCGAACAAATTTTCTGGCGAACGTGACGTCGCGATCAGCTGATCGGTTTGTTTACATATTTTTAGCGACAAATACAGGCAAACATATACGTTCACCCGGACCTGTGAATAATTGACATCGGGCGAGGACCTGGGACCGAATCCCACTGATGACAACCTTCAACACTGTCTCATTGAGTGAGAGCAGTGAGTAATTTTGAAATGAATTCCCAACAAAATTGATAAAACTAATTGAAACAATTGAATGTATTTTTATGCACAGTTATGTGCAAACTGCTCTCAATAACGTCAACAAAGTTGATTGCATTTTTACTGTGCATCGTCGCCAGGCGGTGATAGCCGACAGGAAGGCATGTTATCCCTGCAAAACATCCGTAGGTATCGCATCGATTCCCACGTTCCGCAAATTTTACTGGGGCGAGTTCACTTTCTTTTTCAGTTTTTACGCCACACCTTCCGCTATCTGTGTTTTTTTTTTTTTCTTCAAGCGTGTAGGGTCTGAACGGTGTCAGCTTCTATGATGATCTCTACACAAATTGAGCGAGTTGGTTTTGTTGAATAGCGACTGACGTGGTGAGGAAAGCGTTTACCGATACAGATCGATATGTCGTTTTTCCTAACTTTTATCGCTGATAGTGTGTGCTGGAAGTACACACTACAATGGAAGTGTCTGTACAGTAACCAGAACCAGAAAAGATAGCTTATTGCGGAACTCGTCATCTCGTGATAGAGGTGTGAGTGTTCGCTTCCGAGTAGCGTGAGCTTCCCGATGATGATGCCGGGAAAACTGTGATGCCTTATGATAGTGAACGTGTCGTCGTCGTTCCCCGTTGAGTAGTTTTCTCATATCAAGTTGAAGTAATAGATACCTACCTGATGTTAGGGTTTGATTGATGATTCCGGTGAACGATGATGATGTGTTCGTAGTGGGGTTGCTTGTTTGGTTTCTTTTTACTGATATGATTAGGGAGCATTGAACGCTATTTATAAGCTAGATCCATATGATTGTATGATGCTGTCGCTTTCTATACTTATCACATAATTACGATATGTAGTAGAATTTAAAAACATAAAACATTAATCACTTTTTCATCTCTGCTTCTCAAAAGATTTTTTAGGATTTTCTTGGAAGTCTTAAACAGGCAACATGAATAGCTTGTTTAAGGCTTCTGAGAAAATGCTCTTAGATATTTTTAGAAAATTCCCAATGAAAAATCAAAAAAAAAAATAATGATAACCTGCTAACTAGCCCACAGAAACATGTTTCGAAGATATGCATGAATCAGAGATAAACTTACAGATGTTAAATTTGTAGCCGTGTTGCTGATAGCACATGTTCAGCGTGCTGAGTGTCAGCTAATGCCCGAAAAAGGTTAATAGACAGTGAAATATATTACAAAACAAACTTCTGGTGACTAGGATTCCCAGAAAGATGAACAGAAGAACATAGGAAATCCTAAATGAACTTTGGAAAACAATCTGTTTTATTTTTTAGAGGTTGTGGAACGAATGCTTGAGAATTCCGTAAAAGAAAAAAATATTTTATATTCTATTTATTGCTCCTGCATAAGGTTTTTCAAGTGGACAAATCTGTAGAATTGAATGACAGATTGCACTGAAAATGTTCGATTGGTTATCACCAGCAGGTGATTAAACATCACCCTTGAAGTTATTCCTTAAAGAATTCAATAAAAAAAAACCGCTATGGAAATCCCTGAACAAACTTCTGTAGACATTCTAGAAGGAATTCCTGAAGCAAACTCAGATTTCTTAAAAATTTTCTGGATGTAACATCTACAGAAAATTTTGACGGAATCTTAATGAGAACTTATGAAGGAACTCCGGAAGGAATTCCTAGAAGAACACCAGAACCTAGAAGAAACACATGGAGAAATCTTCTTCTATCCAGAGAAACTCAGAAGAAATTCTAATGCAAAAAACTGGAGGAATACAAAATGGAACATCAGCAGGCTCGGAAGGAATTCCCGACGCAAATCCTTAAGGATCTGTCCATTGCTTATAACAAGTTAAAAATGGCACTTGAGATTTAAACAGAAGTTCATGTAAGTTCCAACATGAAACTCCTGTTAAAATAACAAGTGACATTTTTAACTTGTAATTTTCGTGAATTCAAACTTAATGCTAGTTCTATTCTATTCTAGCACTTGTACAGCCAGTATTGAAAAGCGTCCTGGAAATATCAGAACTTCTTCTGTTATTTTCTTGTCAGCATTAATATTTACAGCATATTACTTATAATATGATATAAATATTAAAATGGCCCGGCCCACTGTGCAATGAATTCAAACTTAAAGCTAGTTCTGGTAAAAACTTGAATAGTAGAAGACACAGAATGTTGATTCATTGGCAAATTGAGAGATGAAATTGTGGTATAAAAATGCGTACTGGTGAGATTCGAACCCACGACTCCGTATTCGTTAGACCAGCACTTTAACCAACTAAGCCACAAAACAGGTAACGATTCTGCGGAATAGAAAGCTAAGCTGACTCAGAGCCCGCACCATTAACATTCACTCTCATTTTCACAATTCCATCTCTCTTTCACCTTAGATGCCAACCCCTCACCAGAACTCAATTTCATCTCTCAGTTACCAATTGATCAACATTCTAAGTCTTCTAATTTTAAAGTTTTTTTTCCAGTACGTTTCGACGAACCAGTAAATTGGCGCAAGCCTACGAGAGCAACATAGACATGTGTTAAAGCTAGTTCTTCACACAATTTCAAACGGACTGGAGAAGTCTCAAAGTAAAATTATTTTAAATCTGAGAAAGAATTTCTGAAGTTACTCCTGGAGGAATATCAGAAGGCATGCCAAAAAAAATGAGAAGGAATTTAAGAATCTGTTCAACAAGAAGAAACTCCTGAAGGAATCTCAAATGTAATCCCAAAAGGAACTTCTGGAGGAATTCCCGAGAAAATAAAAAAATGCGAAACTGCTACTCTCCCGTGTGCAGCATAGTTGTCCTATATTAATAGGGACTTCCATAGAACTTGGGACAACACGGCAGTAGGGGAATCTCAGAGAGGCCATCTAGAGATATTCCCAAGCAGCACACAAGTCATAAAGAAGTGTCGACAGCGTAGGTTTGTGGATGGACACAAGTCATATTCAAGTTAGTTTTCCTTTGGGTTGGAATAACTTGAAAATGACTCGTGTCTATCCACAAACCTGCACTGTCAACACTCCTTTGTGACATGTGTGGTGCTTGGGTTCATGGATGAATACCAGAAGAAACTCCTTGGCCAATCACAGGAGGAATTCTTGAGAAAATCCAGAAGGAGTGCCAGGAGAAAGCTGATATGAAAGCAATTGGAGGAATCCTAGAAGAAAGTCATGCATAAACCCCAGATAAAAAAATAACTCCTGGGAGACTTTTCGACGAAAGTCGTGCATGAATCTCAGAAACCCGAGCAGGAGAAAATAGCTGTAGAATAACAAACTCAGGTATGGAAAACCCAATACCTACAACCTGAATGAGTTATTGATGGCTAATCAATAACTCATTCAGGTTGTAGGTATTGGGGTTTCCATACCTCCATGCAGGGCTACTGCATAAGAGGTAAAATACCTCAAATAATAACTGGAGTGTATTCTGTGCATAACTAGTGAATAATGAGATCAGGTATTGCAATACCTAAATAATAATCGGCGATTTTTCTATACAAATAGCGATTTTTCCATAATTGAATAATACCTTAAGCAGTCCTCAACATCAAACCAATAACTCGTTGAGGTATTTTATCAATACCTACAAAATACCAAAATAAGTTATTTTCAATACCTGGATAACCGACCAATACCTTGTCTTGGTATGATACCTGACTTTGGTATGCTGCAGTTATGTGTCAGTTATTCGTTCCTGCTCGGGAACAATCCCCTAGAGGAATTCCAATAAATATAAACACGTGAAAGAATCTCAGCAGGCACTCCTGAAGGTTTGCTAGAATTTACAGAAAGAACACATGTAAGACGTTTTAAAGCACCTCCAGGAGTAATTTTCGGAATACCTCCAAAAGGCATTCTATATAGAAATAACACTAGTTTACAGCATTTTTGAACTCGGTAAGCTGATGATCATTTTTGGTGTAGAATCATGCCCTGAGTTCGAAAACGCGAGAGAAAAAAATTACAGTAGAGCGGAAATTTTTTCGACTTTCCATACAAGGTTGATGATTTGAAATCGATTTTTGTTCTATTTTAAAGCAAAGTCGCTCACTTCAAACATCTCATTCTCCGTAATGAATGCTCCGATTGAGCTGAAATTTTTACTGTAACTCGCCTACATATGATATGTCAAATAAACGTCGAGAAAGAATTTTTAAGTTGGTTTTTACTTATTAAAAAAATACATTTCTTCAAAACATTTTGGGAATTTTGCTTAAATTTAAGAAGATCGTCCCTAAAACTCGCCAATATCTTGAATTTCATCAATCTGACGCAAAACCTGTATTCAGATGATCGAATGGTATTATATTCAGCTTTTAATTTATGGAAAAAGATTTTAAATTGGTGGAACAAAACTCAATATATTTGAATTTCAGTAAATTACATATTTTGAAAAGTTGTAAAACTCGATATTGAGATAAAACACAAAAACGATTCTACTTAAAATTTTTTGAAGGTCGGTTTCGAAATCAGCACTAAATTGTGCTTCAAAAATTTTGGTCGTTGACAGAAGTTCACGACTTTCATTTTATTCTGTAAACTTGTGTAATCGTGTCAGTTATTCATTCCTGCTCGGGTAGAAGGAGCGACGTAAATTTTGGAAGGATTATCTAAAGGATACCTGGAAGATTTTTTTCATCGATTTCCGATAGAACTTTTGAACGGATTTCTAGGAAGCTTCTGAAGTTAGAATATGAAATTGCTTTTAAAAATCTTGCTTTGATCAGCTGTCACTTTATTCTACATTTCTGTGAATGTTCGAAGGCTGGTTACACAAGTGATGAATATTCTATTCAATTTAATGTTCAGTCATCAATGTTTTGTTGATTAAAAAGGGTGAACAAATTATACTCCTGACCAATATTCAGCTGTATGTTCTATCAGCTAATGCCGGCACTATTAATCAATCAATGTTCAGCTAATATTCTGACAGTTCAGCACTCATTGTAACTTAAAAAGTTTTATTGACTTCATATGATTATATGTATGAGACATCATTTGAACCTGTTAGATAAAGTGTGAATATGTTTGTCTGAATTATATTATGCAAATGTGCATAAAAATGAAGCTGGACAATAGAAATTTAGGGCGACGAGCTTGTGGCTATCATTTCTCATTCGTATGTAGAAGGTCCTAAGTTCATCCCCTGGCTCGTCCTTTTCCTACTACTGTATATCTTACTATCAGTTTGTGTATTTAGTGCTAACGTTAGAACAATCACGACTTTCACGAAACGCGACGCGAGACAAGACACGACATAAGTACTAAAAAAACGTGAAAAAGTAGAAAGAAAGATATACAGCCACGAAACGCGACGCGAGACAAGACACGACACTTAGGGGCTGTCCATAAACCACGTGGTCATTTTTTTGGGACTTTTCAACCCGCGTGGTCATTAGTCCATACAAAATTTTTTATTTGTCCATACAAAATGGTCATTGGCCGAATCGAACCCCCCCCCCCCTCATGACCACGTGGTTTATGGACAGCCCCTAAGTGTCGTGTCTTGTCTCGCGTCGCGTTTCGTGGCTGTATATCTTTCTTTCTACTTTTTCACGTTTTTTTAGTACTTATGTAGTGCTTCTTTACTACTCATGTACTGCTTATGTAAAAGTCATAAGTTCATAAGCATCGCTAGAACCAGAAACGGTTTGGAAATCACAATGTTTATATAGTGTTTATATAGCATATCAAGCCAGTTATGCAATAGGCAAACTGTGCCGCGCCATCTTCAAGGTAATCCACACAATCTCTCACTTTACGTCCGGCATCCACACACCAACGTCAACCCTTTGTCACACAGCCATTTCCCAAAAACATTTTGACATCCCAGCATGGTCTGGCGTGGATAATCGATTGCAATCCTACATTTCCTTCGCATTCCTCATATTGAACTTCAACTTGACGTAGCTGACGTCATTCTCACCTAAAAGTAGATCACTAACACTCACCCACTGAAGTTGCCTTTTAGTTCCAAGCAGCTATCTAGTTGGTGCTTTGTGTAGGTGTAACTGGTCAAGCGATACTGAAGTATGGGCGGTTTTATGTGGTACTCTGTGATACTGTATCATATGGAACGAGCTCACCAACAGTTATGCCCGATAGTTATATCGCTCCAAACCTCTTGTGCCAAGCTACACGATTACACATGCAGAGGAAGCTCTAAGCGCTCATAGAACAGCAAGCAGAGAAATATTATATATATATTTTTCTCAGTTTGGTCGTTACGCCAAAAAAAAATGAAAGAGAACTGTTTAAGGAACAAAATAATATATGGTAACATAAACCAATGCCACCTTCCAGAAGTGAAACATGAAATACAAACTAATCCTTTCGCACAGAAAACAGATATTAATGTCAGTTATTCAATCACGCCAAATAGTTCAAATTGAAGCCATAAAACCGACGTTTAAATTCATTGCATTACCGGAGATTTGTCTACAGTGACTGCTTCGGAACCATATGTACACATTTCCTCACTGGGAGGAATAAAAACAAGCAAAAAAGTAGCAAAAATACGCGGCTTCCTCCTCCTGTTTGTGCGCTGGAGTACAAGACTAAGTTTTTGTCTGGCTTCCACTCGTATTTTGTTCGACTATGTACATTCAACCGAACCGAAGGGAAACCCCTCCAACAAACAAGCTGGGCCCGGCCCGTGTCACACCGCTGCTGACTGTCTCGGAACGAAATGTCCGAAAGTTTGAAACCATGCAGAAAGTTGTTCACTGCTCACTGCTATCATCCCGTTTCTGTAGGAAGGTAAACGGATGGTGCAGTTCCACCATCCATTTATCCATCGTATCGCAACGCACTCAGAAGGATACCTTCCCCGGATGGTTCCGCAAGGGCTCTTCTGGGTGAACTGCGCCTTTGTCAGCCAAGGACCCAGCAGCAACAGCAGCAGCACCAAGCACAACGTTTCAATTTAGTTTGTGGCGTGTCAGCGATACACTCCGTCCCGGACGAGATAGTATGCATCACTGCACTGCTCTTCTTGGGTGTGATGACGACGACGACGCTGCTGCTGAGTAGTTGCGCAATTTTTCCCGGAAAATATGGAAGGGAATCCCGTCCGGTGCGGTGTTGGTCCATTTTGCGACGTAACTCTTCATTTCGAGTCTAAACTTTTGCGTTCGGCGTACCTCTCTGCTGCTGCCGCAGACGGTGTGAGCTTTTCCCTGTGGGGAAACCATTGACTGGTTGTAGCAGTGGGGGAGCAGAAAAAAAACCTTCCCAAGCATGCTGCCAGGAAGTGATTTTTCCCCCGTTTATCTCGTGGTGGAAAAACTGCAGGAGCCTGCACATATGCACTACCTAGCATGGGGGGACGTTGAATGGGTGAAGAGGGACTATGCGATGCGGTGGGACGTTTTAAGTGAGATGTGTAAGACTTCGCCGGCTGCATGTGTGAAGCCACCCGGCGCGATTCGGTACAAATGATATGATTAATGATGGTATAATAAAGTTTACTGCTACTACTGCTGTTGCTGTTGCTGCTGCTTGTGCTGCTGCTGCCATTGCTCTTCTATAGTTTCATCGCAGTTGCTGCCGATGAAATACGTTGCGCTGGCTGGGGGTGTAACTCATCCGGGCGAGACTATTAAATTACATCGTTTTTGCAAATATAGCCACTTGGCTCGTGTGCATGTTGCGAGCCAGTATCGTTCGTACGACGCTTCCCACAGGGTACTCCTGCTTTGATGGGGGGTTTGCCGGTCTGGCACGGGTCGAATGGGATGCACCGGCACTAGAGCGTTTCCCGGTTGGACGACTAGATATAGCAGAGCAGTTTGGATGGAAGAACTACCATCGATATGCTATAAGTGGTGCAATTTAGATGGGAAGATTCGAAGGGAATATCTCAGGGGAAGGTCATAAAAACGATTCATAAAAAAATTAATTAAAGATTGTGAAGGGTATCCTTTCACTCAAAAACATAAACAAGGATGAATTCGGAACAGTTTGTGTTTGTCAAGTGAGGTTATAGTGGCCATTAATAGTAAAGTGCTGATTGTACTCCACTCATAACTGCTTACTTATTACTTTCACTCATGACTCAGTACTCCTCAGCACCCTCGGTGGTGCTAAGGGTTGAATTGAAAGATCTCTATCCTGGGCGACTGCCAGCCATCGCCTTGACCTGTGGCCAAATAAAATTTCTGTCGAATTCCTTTATTTCCTTGCTGAGGCTGCGCCATCATGAGCCTCTGGGTCTGCCTCTGTTGCGATGTCCAGCTGGGTTCCAACCTACCGCTTGTTTGCAGATTTCATTTCCGCCGCTGCGTAGAGTGTGACCCACTTCCTCTTTCGCTCCCGAATTTCTGTCGCTATCGGCTTTTGATGGCATCGACGACGGAGCTCCACGTTGGAGATCCAGATGTGAGGCCACCATGCACGACTTAGATTCCGCAGACATCTACTGCTGAAGACCTGTTCTTCACTGATACACACCATGTTCCACTGACGTACAACGGCATACATTTCACGTTCGAGTTGAAATTCGGATTTTGGTGAGATTTCATATCTAACTGTTTTTCCACACATTTCGCAAAAGTAGCCCTCGCCTTAAACTTATACTCACAAAATCAGCCCTCGCCTCCTTGATTCGTGCATCTATGTCGATCTTGGTACCACCATCGGTCGCCATTTAGCTACGAAGTTATTGGAAGCTATCAACATTCTCCACTGCTTGTCCAGTTACCGTAAAGCTGGAAGGGTTGGCCGTATTTACATCCAACGATTTGGTCTTGTTGACGTTGATGATAAGACCTGCGGCAAGATCATCGACCTTGCTCTGCATATCAGAGCGCCGTTGAGCTAGGAGAGCAACGTCATTAACAAATTCGAAGTCATTTAGGTGCTCCATGGTAATGGACTGCCACAGCAACCCACGGTTTGATTCACGACCAATTGCACCTACCAAAACCTCGTCGATTACGATGAAGAATAGTAGCGGTGATCGGATACATCCTTGCTTCACTCCAGCAACGCCCCGGATGAGGTCGGACAAGACTCCGTTGTGCAGTACTCTGCACTAAAATGCCCTGTACGGTGCTTGAATGAGGCCGATGATTTTTCTGGGACACCCTTGCGCCTGAAGGCTCCCCACATGTTTACGTAGTTGAGACGGTCGAAAGCTTTTTCGTAATCTTTGAATAAATCCCTGGTGAAATTTCTGAAGTAAATCTAGGAATATTGAAAAAGTTTCTAAAGATATTTTCAGAAGTTTTGCTGAAGGAAGTTTAAAGGAAATTTAGAAAAAAAAGTAAAGAAAATTCTCAATGAATTTCTGAAGGAATTTCTAAAAACAAAACCAGGAAAAATCCTCAGATAGATTTTCTGAAGAAATTTCAGGAGGAATAAGCTGAAGAAACACCTGGGGGTTTCCTGGAGGAATTCATAGAGAAATTCTAAGAGGTACGTTTGAAAGAAATTTAAGAGTAATTTCTGAAAAAAATACATACCCGGCGGAATTTATGATGAAATCTCTGTGTAATTTTTTGTAGAAATCACTGCAAGAATGTTTTCTGTAAGAATCCTTTAAAGAATCTCTAAAATAATCTGTAGAAAAAAAAACTTCCTTGGGGGATTTTCTGTGACTCCGTATGAAATCCTTGGAGCGATTTCTGGAAAAGAAATGTCTTGAAGGAAATCTAAAGGAATGCGCAGAAATCTTAGGGTTTTCCTTAATAATATCTTGGTAAATTTCTAATGCAATCCTTGGAGAAAAATTTTGAGAAAGCTTCACAAGCGAATCATAAAAAAACATGGACATTTTTTTGAGAAAGTTTACGAAAGGTTTTCTGGATAAATGCTTTGAAAAAATTCTGAAGGAATCTATATGAAAAAAGAAAAAAATCTGAAGAAGTTTGCAGATGAATTTCTGGAATAATCTATACAAGCATTTCTTTTAAAGACTTCTTGAAGTATTTTCTAAAGGAATCCATGCAACATTTTTAGAAGCTATCCGTGCAAGACATTCTAAAGTCTATAGCAATCCCTTTGAGATTTTATGAAAGAATTTCTGACTGAATTTCTTTGGGATTTCTTGGATGATTTTTTAAGTAAAACTACGACGAGTTTCCGAAGGAGTTCCTGGGAGATTTGTTCAGGAACTCGTGTATGATTTTTTTCAATTAATCCTAGGATGGATTTCAGCAAGGATCCACGAAAGAATTATCGAAAAATCTGTGAAAGTTTTTTCAAAGTTTATTCAAATTTGTAAAGAAATCTCTCGTGAAAAATCTGGAGATATTTCCGAAGAAATTATTATTAGAATTTATAATAAAAGCCATGGGCAGCTTTCTGAAAGAATGCCTTGAAAAATTTGAGAATGAACCCCTAGGGAAGTATATAGAAATCCCAGCAGAAAATTCTGACATGTTTTTAATAAATAGAGTCACTTAAGGAATTTTCAATAAATCTCTGGAAGATTTTCTAACAGGAATTCAAATTAAAAAAATCCTGCAGCAGTTTCTATAGCAAACCCAGGAGAATGTTTTGAATTAAAACCTTCGAAAATCGTTTGAGAGAATGTTTAAAGGAATTTCGGAAAAAATCTAGAAAAGTCCCGAAAAAAAATGGATTTTCTAAAGAAATCCCTGGAGGAATTTCTGCATAAACTCATACACAACATACACAAGAGTATGTAAAGGGTGATACGGTCAAAATTTGGTCACACAATTTGTTTCATAACTTGAAACTGCGTACACCAAAACAGCTGAATTTTGGACCAGTAATGGTACTTTATATGTAGCTTATACCATAAAATTTTCATCAAAATCGGTTTAGTATTTGCGGAGATATTGTGTATCCTGAAAACTGCAATTTGAAAATTTTGTACAAAGAGGATTAAAAAATAAGAACACATTTTTACTCTTTTATTTATAGAGCCAGAAATACTGAACCAATTTCAATGAAAATTTTTCTGTATATAAAGTATACATATCAAAATGTTGTGTAAAAATTTCATTCAATTTGATCCAGCCGTTACAAAGTTATATTTGTTTAGGTGGTCAAATTTTGTCAAATTTTGTCAAGTCAAGTCAAATTTTGGTCAAACAATTTTTTTCATAACTTTAGATTGCGTACACCAAAACAGCTGATTTTTGGATCAGTAATGGTACATTATATGTAGCTTGTACCATAAAATTTTCATCAAAATCGGTCTAGTATTTGCGGAGATATTGTTGAACCCTGAGATCTGCAATTTTAAAATTTTGTGCAAAGAGGATTCACACATTTTTACTGTTTTATTTATAGAGCCAGAGATACTTAACCGATTTCAATGAAAATTTTTCTGTATGTGAAGTATGGATATCAAAATGTAATGTAAAAATTTCATTCAATTTGATCCAGCCGTTACAAAGTTATATTTGCTTAAGTGGCACCCGGTCAGTTTTTTTCATATTCAAACTGCTACAACTTTGAAAGTATGCATACAAAATGGCTCAAAATTTAACTAAGAACATATTTACATAATAGTATTATACTGTAAAATTTTGATAAAAATCGGAGCAGTATTGATAGTTCTATAATCGAAATTGTGCTTTACTGACCTTAAATTTCCGAAAATTTACTATGGAGCGCCTTTGTACAAAATTTTAAAAAGGTAGGTCGATGGTTTTATCTATATATCAATCAATACTTAATCGATTTTGATGAAAATTTTATGGTATAATCTACATATAATGTAGCATTACTGGTCAAAAAATCAGCTGTTTTGGTGTACGCAGTCTAAAGTTATGAGAAAAATTGTTTGACCAAATTTTGACCGTATCACCCTTTATTAGCGTGGGACACAAAAAAATATTTTACTCCTGTACACTTTTTGAGTTCCATTTTGGTCCCATATCAACTGTGCAAAATTTCAGATCGATCGGAGAAACTATATTTTAGCGCCAGCCATTTTAAGTTTTCATACGATTTAGTATGGGGAAAATCACTTTTTCAAAGAAAAATCGCCACAGGTTGCCCCTCAACCCCAAAAAATAAATCGATGGATGATTTCTGTTGGAAATTTTACGAGGAACCAACCCTCAGAAGACCGCAAAACGATCTGAGGCATGTGAAAAAAGTTATTGACTGAATACCGAATGGCATGCAAACGCTGTTTAACATGTAAGGAATAACAATAAATAATAAAATCTCGTTATTTTATCGATCGGATGAGGCTTAATAACTTTTTCCAGGAACGTCGCATCGATTTTATGTCTTCAGAGGTCTGATTTCTTGTGAAGTTTTCTAAAGAAATCATTCGTCGACTTATTTTTAGGGATCTAGGGGTGACTCCTAGCGATTTTTCTTTGCAGGAGTAAAGTTTTCCCATAGTAAATCGTATGAAAAACTAAGAATGGCGGGCGCTAAAATAGGAGGCATTTCTAAACAAATCTCTGAAGAAAATTTCCAAATGAAGCCATGGTAGATTTTTTGAAAGAATCCGTGAGGGAATTTTTGGCCAAATACTCGAACAAATTTCCAAAAGATTTTTAGAAGAATTTCAGACGACATTTTTGGTAGATTTTCTAAAGGAATCTCCAATAGATTCTCCAAACGAATGTCTAGAGATATTTCTGAATAAACATTTCTGAAGTAATTCCTAGGCGAATTACTCAAACAATCTCTGAAATGATTCGTGAAAAATCATAGAAGAAGTTGTGAAGCAATTCATGCCAGGTTTCGTAAAAGATTTTTTGTGTGACTTCTGGAGGAACACATGGAAGGTTTTCTGAAATAATCTCTACACTACTCCGGCGAATCAAAAATCCTTCTCTCTTTCGCCTTAGATACCAATCCACAATCCAGGGTCTCCAGTTAGCCTAGTGGTTAAGGCTATGGATCGCCAATCCGGAGACGGCGGGTTCGATTCCCATTCCGGTCGGGAAAATTTTCTCGACTCCCTGGGCATACCCAAGCAACACACATGTTATATAAAAGTTACGACAGCGCAAGTTTTGGTTGTATTGAAGTTTATTTTACGTAATTTCAACACAATGTTAGAATTACGTCAAATAAACTTCTATACAACCAAAACTTGCGCTGTCGTAACTTTACTATAACATGTGTGTTGCTTGGGTAGTGTATCATTGTACTTGCCTCACAATATACAAATTCATGCAATGGCAGGCAAAGGAAGCCCTTCGATTAATAACGGTGGAAGTGCTCTAAGAACACTAAGGCAGGCCAAGTCCCAGTGGTAACGAAGAGCCAAAAGGAAGAAGAAGAACCAATCCACAACACACTCGCGATTGTGCCCACAAACTACAAGTGAGAGCGAATTGTTTTGATGTTGCTATGTTATGGATTGGCATCTAAGCCGAAAAAGAGATGGGTTTGTGAAAAAGGTGTGTTCACGGTGTGGCTTCGGAGTCAGTTTGGCTTTCTATTCCGCAGAATCATTACCTGTTCTTTGGCTTAGTTGGGTAAGGCGCCGGTCCAGCAAATACGGAGTCGTGGGTTCGAATCCCACACATTTCATCACTAAATTTGTCAATTAGCAACATTTCGTGCCTTCTAATTACAAGTTTTTCCAGTATGTTTTAGACATACCAGCAAATCTGGTAAAATACCAGTAAAATGCTATATTTACCATTGCGATCTTTGAAATATACCCATTTCTATCTCCTCACCGCTTTGTCGTTTATGCTAACAGAACACTTCCCAAGCTCTTCCATCATCGCACAATTTATCGCTCAATCGCGCCTCCCTCTTCCCCAAACCCCTTCTAGACCGATGAGCCATGATACATATTCAAAAGGATCCAACTTACGTGCCGTATCGTCACGCATGAATGATCTATTTATGTCTTGACTTCTCGTTGGCGTTGTTGTCGTGCCCTGGTAGGGTACGCCGGAAACGACACACCAAACACCACCGCTTCCATTTTTACCATTTTCGCACGAAAGCTTTTGCCTGGCTGCTGTTGGCTGTCATTGCTCCTGAAAGCAGCTAGCTAGCTGACTGACTGACAGATGAATCCTGATGGCAGGCAATGAATGGCTCACTACTCATCGTCTCCTCACCAGCGCCAGCGCAATGTGAGTTGAGCGGTGATATGCATCATCGGTGCGGGACAAAAGGGTGAAATGCGCCTCTTTCTCATACTCTGGAGGAGAAAGTCGCACAAGTTTGAAAATCGTCAGTTGCTGCTTCCCATCTTCACCAGATCATGCTTCGCTGGCAGTGAATCAAAATTCAACCATCGCGCAACAATAATGACAATGTCGCAACCCGCATTTGTTGCGACAATCCACCCAATGCGACATAAGTTTGTCCCAACTTGAAAATAATAGGATAAACATCGTACACCACGAGTTTAGAGATTTTAAACCTTGCATTACCATTTTCGAACGGTAACTTCGAGTCCGTAAACACTGCAACTCTGGTGAAGCTCTATCATCAAACAGTTTCGACTTTGGATTAGTAAGTATTGATTATTCACGAGTTGAAAAGAACGCAACAAATTCAGCTTCCGTTTTGTCTGCAACAAAAAAAAAGAGATCATGTCATCTGTTACCAGTAGGGATAAAGAGTAATCGTCGCGTCTTCTTTGTTGCTTGTTTTGTGCCTCTTTTGTCTGACAATTCTCTTCACTGTCCGCTAGTCATCTGATTGTACTCTCTGTGCTCCACACGTTCTTGTGCCAACCGGATCAGTGGCGAACACCTAATTTTGCAGAGTTGTTCTCCGGCATTCTTGCAATATGCCCTGCCCATCGTGTCTTTCCGGCTATGCTGGATTCGTCGTTGAGGACAGCGAGCTAGTGATTCATTATCCGCCGTAACAAAATCATCGGCTTGAAAGACTTGAATCCAATAATAGCGCATTTTGTTAGCGACCCCCTCTCCAAACCGGTACAATTTGCCTAATGGCAGTGAGTACCTAGGTACCCAAAGCAGTGTGGCAGCAACACTACTGGCAAAGATTGAAAAGTACACAAATTTGCGCACGAAATTGAAATTGATTTGTCAACGATCCGGATTGCTAACGGACAGGGAAAACTGTGTTTGCGTGCTAGACGATGAGGACGACGACACTGTGCAAGATACACGTTCACCAATCCACCACCCACCCCCTAAATCAAGCGCAGAAACGGAAGAAGCCATTTTCAGGTTTTTGTGTTAGATCGATCGACTCAGCCGGGGGCATCATCGCCTCTTTGGAAGTGTCATCGTGCGAAGCTGCTGATTAGGAAGGCGAACTTTGTGAGCGATGGATGGTTGACTGACACCTGACAGCCGATATGGGATGTGTGACTGACTGGATTGGGGCACTTCCTCTGTGTGATTGTCATATCATCATAATCGTAATGCAATTTGAATGTTCTTTTCTTTCTTTTTTTTTTTGATGTGGTGACACTCACCTGGGACAGTACTTGCTCTAAAATAATTACAAAAATACAAATCGAACCCAAACCTCTTCTTGCTGAATATCCGCGAGTTTTTCGGCATCGCCTTATAGACCCACTTCAATTCAATTGCCCGGATTGCCCCTCAATTGTACTCCAAATAACCAATCATTACCGTCCGTGATCTAGAATGCCCACCAATTTACCCGGATGATGTTAACACAAACGCCACTTTCGTTCGCCAAACATCGAACACCCATTCGATGGCGTTCGCCTGTACCAATTAGGAACCCCCTTTTTTACCGCCAATTATCATCGCTTTCCCGAATAATAACCGTCTTCCGTGAGTTATTGATCATCGCCTGAGCACTATTTTTCCACTCAGTCAACACCCTCCCACGGACGGGCGGACGGACACGGATGTGGCGGCACCAGCACCCGGCACCACTATTTCCTCTGGGTCCCGGCTAAACCAACAACGACTACAGCAGCAGCAGCGGAGCAACAACTACCTGGGACCTAGGTGCTAGAAAAGTGCCGAAGGTATCAACAGCGCCATTTTTCTTCCCCGTCTATTACCGCACCAACCACCTTCGTCCGTGACAGTTTTCGTGACGAAAAATACAATTATCGAAGCGGTTTGGTTGGTATATGGGATGGAACGGAGTGGGATGGGAAGTATCAGCCAGTCAGCGGGACAAAAAAAAAGCCGGAAAAAGTTTCGTCTCCTCCTACCTGCCCCCGCCCGCGCCTCGGCATCAGTTCTCGTTCTTCGCTGTGGGTGTGTGCAGTGGCACAGCGTGAACTTTTATTCTGTTATAGGGTAAATGTTCCGTAATTTGTGTTGAGAGATTTTCAGCAAATTGTTGGACGTTTAGGCTATATGAATGAGTAAATGTTCACGTCATTAACCAATTTTATTAAAGTACCGTAAACCGGGGTCAAATTGATCTCCGGGTCGAAATTGATCAAACGTTTTTCAGTTAGATCAAGCATACTTTACATAGTTTCCGTCCAAGTATCGTGATGTAGGAATCCTATACTACACGATACAAGTGAGAAAACTATTCAAAACATACTTTATCTAACGGAAAAACGTCTGATCAATTTCGACCCGGAGATCAATTTGACCCCGGTTTACGGTAACAATGATTATAATGAAATGCCATCAAAAAACATTTTCATCTAGGCGATACAAATCGTCGTTTGACACTGCCCAAGCAACATGACTTGATTCAAAGCCAGAACAAGAACCTCAGTGCAATTTCTTCACTTTTCGTATTATAGACCATATAACACAATTGCTTCTCTTCAAAATGAGAGAAAATGATATAAAAATGAAAAAAAAAAATATAGTCCAGACTCGAATCATGGACACCAGGAGAATTAACTACTCACCTTACATACTGCACCAAACGCTTTGTGAGAGAATTGCTGCTCAACACACCATAAAAGCTACTGAAGTAATTTGTTACTTCGTTGCACCTTCTTTGTCACAAGTTGATAAACTGTCAAAATGAAAAGACGCACAAGTTTTTCGCAACACATTTGGAACATTATCTGAACAAACAAACCAGAGTTAGATGTTGCATGCAAGCATGGGAAAACTCATTCACTCACCCGAATGCCGGCGATGCAAAATAGCCAAAAGAACGCCAACAACCCAATACTGAGTGAGAGCACGGTGCACCATGAACGAACGCAACACGAACGGCTCGCCACCGGAGCGAATCAGGGAGAGAAACAAATAGAGAGTGAAATGAATCAGCTTGGATCGGTGTATACGAAAAGAACGTTCGCTCTCTCAACTACCGAGTGGCATTCAGCTGATTGAATCAAAACGCGCTCACTGATGCAATTCCCAGTACTGAATGCTTCCACTGAACGCTGAATGAACGTTCCAAAACGAATGCTCTCGCACCCGATTCAGTATGCAACCATTCGTTCAATATTGGTTCGTTCTTCTTCGGCACACAGATTCAGTAGCGATTCATTCGGCCGTCGTTGCTTGTGTCGCTCGGTGCTCGGCGATTAACAAGAATGTGCAATGAATGTGGAAAGATTCTCCTTGGCTGGGGGAGAAGCACACTCGCATCAGATTGTGCGTGGTTGTGAAAGAGGGATGCGCAATAAATGAATGATTTTTTCCCATACTTGGTTGCATGACTGTAACATAGCACATTTAATGCAAGCAGACTGTTTTATCACAAGTCTTGTGAGGAATATTTAAGCTTCGCCTTTACGAATCAATTTGACACGAGGTATTTGATGATTTCAATGAAACAAAGCCGAAACTTTACGAAATTCGGAGCTTGAATGCAACTCAATTGACAAGATTGAAGTTGCGTGTGCCTTCAGTGCAACTCATTTAGACCAAAGCATAGAAAGCCACATTTTTGATGATGTTGCAGTGTAGGTGTTGCTCGGGTGTGTTTCCTCCGAGCAAAACAGCTCTGGTGAAACAAATAATCGCATAACTAAAAAATGGGCAATTCATGAAGTAGAAAGAAAAGCAGCATTGTTTTATTTTGCCTAAACAGTGAGTTTTGCTCATCCCAAAGTAAAAACAGGGTGTGTGAGAGTAAATCTCGACTACATATAAACAATTTGCTCTCACTTGTAGAGTTATTGGGCACAAAGGCGAGTGTGTTGTGGATTGGCATCTAAGCCGAAAGAGAGTTGGGTTTGTTAAAAAGGGAATGTCAATTTCGGTTTTATTCCGCAGAATCTTTACATGCGGTGGGTTCGAATCCCACTAGAACGCGACTTTTTTTTCACTAATTCATCTCTCAGTCAATTAGCAATAATCTGTGCCTTCTAATTAATTACAAGTTTTTCCAGTAGAGCTTTCTACTAGCTATAAAGAACCTGTAAAATTACTGGAATTATCTGGGAATTCTGATATCAATCAGGGAATTTGGAATGGTAAAACATTTGGATAGTAATAAAACGATTTATTTGAGAAAATATCGTCACCAAACAGTGGAGCGGACCAGACGGGATGGTTAGAGCACTTAGCTATCACACCGAGGACCTTGGATCACGACAAACTTCCATTAAACATGTGGATCCTTCTTTCGGACGGGAAGTAAAGCCGTTGGTCCCGAGATGAACTAGCCTCATGTTTGGAATATCATTCATGAAGATGAAACAATCATCGTCAGTTCGTACATATTTTGAAATTCTGGTGCATTATTTTGGGTCAATGCATGTATTTCTTGAGGAACTACTTGCAATGAATTCTACAATTTTGGAGTCGATTCCTACAGATCTTCGAATCGAAGGGGATTGGTGACCGATGCTTTGCCCACATTTTTAACAGTTTCTTAAAACTTTTATGTTCTGAAACTCTGAAGATTTATTTTTGTTTTTTGTAGATCTTAAGAAATTTATGAATGAATTTCTAAATGACTTCTAAAAACCCTTGGTAGTTTATTGAAAAAGTCGCTGTATTTTTTTAAAGCATTGGTGAAGAAACTTTTTCAAAGCCTATCTTACAGTACTTATAACGAAAATCATGAATGGGTGCATGGATACGATCGCTCAAATAGCTAATAAATAAAGCCAGAAACCAGTATTTTGAAAATCGGACGCAACATTAGACAACAATTTTATATTTCTGGTCGACGGACAATGTAGACATTTATAGAAATTTCTGAAGGATTACTGATGGCATTCTTTGTAGAACAAAATTCTCTGACAAAACAAACAAAAATCAAAATTCTCTGAAATTGAACAAACATTCAGGAAATACATCTGAAGAGAGAAAATTCCAGTGAAAATTTTCGAAAGTATTCTAAGCATAAATTACATGCTGCTGGGAACTGATGAAGCCTTTTCTAATATTTTTTGAAAATTTATCTTCATTATTTTGTGTAGGACCTTCTGAAAATATTGTTAGGGAATTCCTGGAAAAGTATCATACAAACTTCTCAAAATTTTGGTAAAATTTTTAAACACGTTTTTCGTAACAAGAATGGTACGATAAACTTCTGAAAAAATGTGGCTGAACCCATGTAAATATTTTACCGGTAGTTTAGAAGACAGTTTATTTTTTCTGCAACAATTCTTCAAAATATTTGTTGATGAAACCTAGAATACCGTAAATGAACTCTCAAAATATATTCAAGAGTTTTGCCGAAAATTTCCCGATCTACAATTTCAATAAAATTATTCCAAATCTAAAAGCCAAGGGCTGAATGTCTCTATAATAAAGACAAATCAATCAATCCAAATCTAAAAGGGTTGATAATAGATAATTTTCTATTATGACTAATGTAGGAAAGCCGTCGTAATTTTCTTTGGGAGCTGCTCAATTCTTTCCAGAAGTTAAGCATGGAATTCCTCGAGTAATGCCACCGTAAATGTTCCTAAAAGTGTCTGACATTTATTTGTCAAATCTTAACAAAGCACATTATTTGTACCTAGAATTATTTTCTAAAACCTTACAAAAAAACCTGACAAATTTGAAAATTCTATTTCTGTCGTTGACTAGACAGAGTGGGTCAACGTTATATGATGACATTTAAATTTGATCGCATCAACCCGAAATAAAGCTTTACAAAAAAAAAAAAGACACGGACACGTTCAATGCTTCTAGTGAGCTATATGCTCTTTGAAGAAAGCACGACACTAGACAACGGACCAGCACGATGCAACTAAGTGCTTGGTGACACTAGCCGCACGGCCACGTAGCCACACAAGCTTTTTCAATGCATATTAGTGCCTAAAACAACTGTGCAAAATTTGAGAGTGAATGGTTGTGTCGCGTCGCCGTATTCCGCATTCTTTGGAAATTTGAATGGGAAAACTTATTTATTCGTGTTTTCTCATAAGTGGCATATGTATTTTCTTAAACTATGTATCCGATTTTAACATCAACATATAGCCAGAAATGCCGAAAAACTTTGTCGAAGACAGCAAAGCGTTTCGATTATTGTGACAAAGGTTATAGCGTTCAGATCGTCTGATGGTGCTTAACATTTTACATGTAGGGTGGGGCGGGGCAAGATGGGTCAGTGCCATTTTCGGGTGCATTACTCATGTTTTGAGTATGTTAATAATTTTGTTAGATGACCAGCATACAGTGACAAGCAGGGCGCGGAGGCTGAAACATGCCGCATTTCGTCGTTCCCGCGTTTTCGTATTTTTCTTTGTGTTTTTTGTTCGCACTTTGTGTAAACGATCGACGATGGCTCGGTGGCAAGAGACCACATTGCCCGCATCGTGGTGCTCGCGTCCGTCGTTATTCCGAGTTCGGAAATGCTGAGACACATGCCAAACAGAAAACCAGCTGGTCAGGATTATCCGGTGAGTTCGTTCCTTATTATTACTTTTTATATTTGAACATGACATATATGGGGATTTCGGAGGGGTAGCCTAAGGAAGTTAAATGAACTGGTTTCCGGGCAAATGTTCGTGGGGTGGCCAGACTTTGTCACGAGATAACAATTATCATGTTGTTTTCCGAAGGTCTCCAGTGAATTTAGCTAACCCTGCTACAACAAACCATCAGGTAGATCATTCCGTTCCGGTATGACTCTGCAGCCATAGGTAATCCTTGCGCTGATGGTGGGTACACAATCATCATCATCATCAATTTTGTTAGATGACCAGCATAAATATACAAAAGTTTGGGGCATTGATTGAAAAATTGTTAACTCTCATTGGAAATAAAAAATAAAATGGTTTTTAGCCATTTTTCTTATGCGATACATTCCATATAATCTCCATATAAACGGTCGCGAGGCAAGATGGGTCACCTTCAATTTTGAACGTATATTTGGAGCATTCAAAAGTTATTTATTTTTTATTACAAGACTATCTCATAAATGACTACAATCAAGTGGAAGAACGTTCAAAATTATAACATAAAATTATGATAATTTTTTAGTAAAAACATCGATTTTCAAGTCGCCTTAGGACCACTCAAGTCGTAAAGTTGTTTTATATTCCAAATAAATTTCATGTTTACTCAGTATGGATATGAAGCATATATGAATGCGGAAAAAATCTTATCAGGCCAAACATTTCAATAGGTCCTATCTGCATTTGAGAGGCTCGCTTTGTTCACTCTCTCTTTCAATTATTACGATGTAATGATACACTTTTCAACTATTTTTGCAGTACAAATCAAAAGACGATTGTTTTGACCATCGTTCTATGCAAGGAGACAATCATAATTCAAATAAACAGCTGAGAAATTAACGAAAGAGAGGGAAACCAAAGAGAGCATCTCTTCTGCAGATTGGACCTTTAGAATTGTTTGACCTGATATGTTGACGTTTTTCGTTGAGAAAATGTGATCTTCGCACTTTTTTCACGGCTCAAAATCGATCACTTTTTAAAACTGCTTGTTTAACATCATATTTTGTATTTAATAAACTTTTTATCGACTTTTAGCACTCATGAATACATTCTGAGATTTATAGAATGATTTTGAAGTTAAATTACCAAGTCTTGGAGGAAATCCAGAAAGTCTCCAAATTATGAGGAGCAATCATGGTAAATATTTGGTAGATTTTGAATAATTTTCGGAAGAATTTTCAAATATTTGAACTGCCCGTACTAAAATCTGCGAAATACTTTCTCATAGCAAAATGCCATTTCATAGAAAAAATCCTCAAAAATTATCTGAGAATCAAACGGAATCTAGGATTTCTTGGATCTCAGATAGGGGAAATTGTATATTTTCGGCAGTCTTGTTCTCTTCATTATGTTTTTTTAAAGCTGTCGAACTCAGAGTTGGTCTCAAATCCTTCCCAACCAAGTTGAGACCAAGTTTCAGGAAATTTGGCGGACAAAAAACGCTCATGACGAAGAGACCAAACCTGCCGATAATACTCATCGTCACCCTATTACTCCCAAAATTTTATTCTTATAGCCATAATAAAACCAAAATGACAGGTACAATGTATCGAACAACTGTCCGTACAGTTTTTTTTTTCGTGATTTTTTTTTTGTTTTATTCAAATTCTTACACCTTTTTATACGTGAATCAGTTCCGCTAAATAATTTAACGTGAGTTTAGTCAG